>NC_133326.1:490922960-491260805 GCF_042186555.1 Aquarana catesbeiana | reverse complement strand
GTCGAATCTTTTCTCCCCTACGTCGAATCTTTCCTCCCCTACGTCGAATCTTTTCTCTCTATGTAGAATAATCTTGGACTAATAGAGCTAAGCTTAGGCACATTCGAACACAGGTTTGATGGACACAGATTGTTATTGTCATCATCATGTCGAATCTCCTATCTATATCGAACTGTTGTAGCAACGAAAAAGAAAATAAAGCATTTGTTTATGTCGGATCTTTCGTTTTTCGGACTCTGCACTTTCGTTATCGTTTGTTAAAACGATAACGAAAATACCTGAAATTCGGACGAAAATGCATTCGGACGAAAACGAATGCACATGTCTAGTGATATCATAGGTGCTCGGCTAATCTGCTGTGCATACCTGTACATTATGGCTAACAACTCCTGGAGGCATATTCAAAAAGGCAGAGTTTAATTTTGTTTTAAAGTGCTTGTAAATCCTTACCTCTCTGCGTCAGGAAAATTTGTAAGAAGTGACTCATGCAGATAGCAGAGGAATGAGGCAGAAATGACACATATTGCTCTTAATTTAGACAAGTACACACTTTTAGAGAGGGATGTTTTGTTCATATTTCATGTCTGAGGTTTACAACCACTTTAAGTAAAAGTGAAACTGTGGCAAATAATAATTAGTTCTCCTCCCCAGCCAGACAGGCCTGTGCCTTGATACTTTGAGTTCACCTATACAATATTTCCCATGGTTCATACCAGTGGGGGCCCGCCCATAGGGGGTGCAGGGGCGCCGCCCAAAAAGGCTACACAATCACGTGATTGCAAACAAGAAGCTCTATTGGCTTCCTTTAGAAAGTCCTGAACACTCCCTCTATAGCATTGTTCCCTGCTGTGGTGTGTGATGTGGTGTGTGTCCTTTGCCTTCACTTCCGGTTTCTCTGACTCATCCCGGCTGGTCCAAAGGTGGATGACAGGTGACTTGCTGTGAGAGATGTGAGTAGGAGAGGGGAGAGGGGGGATATCTAATGTAAAGGGGGACTCTGATGGTGGCATCTAATGTAAATGGGGACTCTGATTGGGACATCTAATGTAAACTGGAACTTTGATGGTGACATCTGATGTAAAGAAGGACTCTGATGAGGACATCTAATGTAAAGGAGGACTCTGATGGTGACATCTAATGTAAAGGGGGTCTCTGATGGTGACATCTAATATAAAGGGGAACTCTGATGATGACATCTGATGTAAAGGAGCACTCTGATGGGGACATCTAATGAAAAGGAGGACTCTGATCGGGAGATCTGATGTAAAGTGGGACTCTGATGGGGACATCTAATGTAAAGGAGGACTCTGATGGTGGCATCTAATGTAAAGGAGACTCTGATGGGGACATCCAATGTAAAAGAGGACTTTTATGGGGACATCTGATGTAAAGGGGGACTCTGATGGAGACATCTAATGTAAAGGGAGACTCTGATGGGGTTAGAAAAAACACACACACATAAAGCATTGGTGTAACGCTCAGCGCTGAAACGCCTGATTATGAAAAATAGTGGGAGGACATGCATAAGTATGCTGGTTCATCAATAGCAACATAAAAAATATATTGTAGAGGTAAAAATTGAATAAAAAATATATTTAACATCTGATGTAAAGGAGGACTCTGATGGTGACATCTGATGTAAAGGAGGACTCTGATGGGGACACCTGATGTGAAGAAGGACTCTGATAAGGACATCTGATGTAAAGGGGGACTCTGATGGGGACATCTAACATATATTGTTTCCCAACCCCTAAACTGCCTTCCTGAAGTGTCATCGGAAGAGGTGCAGAACATCATCAGGAAGATGAAACCCTCTACCTGTCCTTTGGACCCTCTCCCAACCTCCCTGGTAAAAACTCATATCACTGTCCTAAGTCCCCTGATCACTGCTGTTATAAAACATTCCCTCCAAACTGGTCACGTCCCTTCTGTTTTAAAAAATGCCATTATCAGACTATTGCTCAAAAAACCCACTCTTGATCCGGAAGTCCTACCTAATTATAGGCCTATCTCCAATCTCCCCTTCATATCAAAAGTACTTGAGAAAGCCGTTGCCTTGCGGCGGCCTTGCTGGAGCACATGAAGGGCAGCCTCTGCAGTGGAAGACCGCTGCGGATCATCATAAAGTAAGGACATGGCATTGAAGAAAGTTTGCAAAGAGTCCAGTACAACATGGTGACCCTCAAGCAGATGATGGGCCCAGGACTGAGGCGCTCCTTGTAGCAGAGAAATAACGAAACCCCACCTTGGTAGTCTCTTGGGTGAATGTCCGGGGCTGTAGTGAGAAATACATTTCGCAGGCATTGCTTAATGCCCGAAATTTATTCCGGACCCCAGAGAACTTCTCCGGGGTAGGGACCCTTGGTTCTGGAGAACACATCATTGCTGCAGGCATGATTAAGGTCTCTGAAGATGACCGGTCAATAGCAGGGTTAGCAGGGGTGCCCAGGAGTTGCACTCGCTCTTCCAGATGCTTGTAACTGTCCCAGAGAGCAAAAGCGCAGAGGTGCTGGCACACTTCATCTGTGGGAGAGGTCCCGCTTGCAGTCAGAATCACCTTAAACATAATAACCTCTTTGAAAAATTCCAGTCAGGTTCCTGCGTTGCTCATAGTACAGAGACTGCCCTCGTCAGAGTTACAAACGACCTCCTCCTATCATGTGATACTGGCTTTCCCTCCTCATTCTCCTGGACCTTTTGGCTGCATTTGATACTGTTGATCATGGCATTCTTTTAAACTGGCTTCATTGCATCGCTGGACTCAATGATATAGCCCTCAGTTGGTTTAAAGCATATCTCACAAACAGGACAGAATACATCTCCTTGGGCCACTTTAAATCAAATCCGCATACAGTTACTTGCGGTGTCCCACAGGGGTCAGTTCTTGGCCCCATTCTTTTTTATTCTTTACCTCACTCCCCTTGGCCAAATTATTAGCCGCCACAAAATGTAATTTCTCTGCTATGCCGATGACACACAGCTATATGTAAATGCAACAGCTGAAACCTCACATTCACAGTCATCCCTATCAGTACTCACTACCTGTCTGGAGGAGAAAAAAGGTTTGGATGGAGCACAACTTTCTTCAACTAAATAGTTCCAAAACTGAAGCCATCATGAATGGCACTCCATACCAGACCAAATCATCATTCATAACTAGCATTACCTTTTCTGGTTCTAATATTCCCCTCTCATCAATAGTTACAAATCTGGGTGTAAAAATGGACTCCCAACTCACTTTTGAAGCCCATATAAATCACCTATGTAAGACCTCTTTTTACCACCTCCGTAATATCTCTAAACTCTGTCCCATTCTTTCCTTCTCAGATGCCGAAAAGCTGGTTCATGCCTTTGTCTCCTCCAGACTGGATTACTGTAACGCACTTCTCATTGGGATTCCTAGAAAGAGTCTGCAGAGATTTCAGTACATCCAAAACCATGCAGCAAGGGTCCTGATGAGAGTGTGGAAACATGAGCACATTACCCCCATTCTCCACTCACTTCATTGGCTTCCTGTCTCTGCCAGGATTGAGTACAAGGTTTCCCTCCTCACACATCAATGTATACATGGACATACCCCTCCCTACCTCAAAGAACTTCTTAAACCACAAAATACATCACGTTCCCATCGCTCCATTCACTCAAACCTTCTTCAAATACTTAGAACTAGACTCAGGACAATGGGAGACAGGGTTTTTTGTGCAGCTGCTCCGCGCCTGTGGAATGCCTTACCTGACACCTTGAGAGCTCCTCAATCCACTTAATGTTTTAAAAAAGGTCTTAAGACATTTCTTTTTAGCAACGCTTTTTGTTATTTTTTAGATGTTTTTTTTATTGTATTGTACTGCTCATTTTAACCTGTAGCACTTTGAGATCTTTTGATGTAACGTGCATTATAAATAAAATGTATTATTATTATCATTATTATTATTATTAATTAATGTAAAGATGGACTCTGATGGGGACATCTAATGTAAAGGGGGTCTCTGATCGTGACATCTGATGTAAAGGAGGACTCTGATGGGGACATCTAATGTAAAGGGGGACTCTGATGGGGACATCTAATGTAAAGGGGGGACTCTGATGGGGACATCTAATGTAAAGGGGGGACTCTGATGGGGACATCTAATGTAAAGGGGGTCTCTGATCGTGACATCTGATGTAAAGGAGGACTCTGATGGGGACATCTAATGTAAAGGGGGTCTCTGATCGTGACATCTGATGTAAAGGAGGACTCTGATGGGGACATCTAATGTAAAGGGGGACTCTGATGGGGACATAGAATGTAGAGGGGGTCTCTGATGGGGACATCTAATGTAAAGGGGGGACTCTGATGGGGACATCTAATGTAAAGGGGGTCTCTGATGGGGACATCTAATGTAAAGGGGGACTCTGATGGGGACATCTAATGTAAAGGGGGTCGCTGATGGTGACATCTGATGTAAAGGAGGACTATGATGGGGACATCTAATGTAAAGGAGGACTCTGATGGGGACATCTAATGTAAAGGGGGACTCTGATGGGGACATCTAATGTAAAGGGGGTCTCTGATGGGGACATCCGATGTAAAGGGGGACTCTGATGGGGACATCTGATGTAAAAGGGGACTCTGATGGGGGAGAAAAAACACACACACATAAAGCATTGGTGTAAAGCTCAACTCTGAAATGTCTGATTATGAAAAATAGTGGGAGGACATGCATAAGTATGCTGGTTCATCAATAGCAACATAAAAAATATATTGTAGAGGTAAAAATTGAATAAAAAATAATCTAACACGGGGGACATGTAATGTAAAGGGGTGCTCTGATGGTGACATGTAATGTAAAGGGGTGCTCTGATGGTGACATGTAATGTAAAGGGGTGCTCTGATGGTGACATGTAATGTAAAGGGGAGCTCTGATGGGGACATCTAATGTAAAGGGGGACTCTGATGAGGACATCGGATGTGAAGGATGACTTTGATGGGGACATCTAATGTCAAAGGGGACATTGATGGGGACATCTTATGTAAAGGGGGTCTCTGATGGTGACTTCTGATATAAAGGAGGGCTCTGATGGGGACATCGAATGTAAAGGGGGACTCTGATGGGGACATTCAATGTAAAGGGGAACACTGATGGGGAAATATGATGAAAAGGAAGATGCTGATGGGGACATCGAATGTAAAGAGGAACTCTGATGGGGACATCTGATGTAAAGGGGAACTCTGATGGTGACATCTGATGTAAAGGAGGACTTTGATGGGGAATCTAATGAAAAGGAGGACTCTGATCGGGACATCTGATGTAAAGTGGGACTCTGATGGGGACATCTAATGTAAAGGAGGACTCTGATGGTGGCATCTAATGTAAAGGAAACTCTGATGGGGACATCCAATGTAAAAGAGGACTCTGATGGGGACATCTGATGTAAAGGGGGACTTTGATGGGGTTAGAAAAAACATACACACATAAAGCATTGGTGTAACGCTTAGTGCTGAAATGCCTGATTATGAAAAATAGTGGAAGGACATGCATAAGTATGCTGGTTCATCAATAGCAACATAAAAAATATATTGTAGAGGTAAAAATTGAATAAAAAAATAATCTAACATCTGATGTACAGTAAAGGAGGACTCTGATGGTGACATCTGATGTAAAGGAGGACTCTGATGGGGACACCTGATGTGAAAGAGGACTCTGATAAGGACATCTGATGTAAAGGGGGACTCTGATGGGGACATCTAATGTAAAGGGAGACTCTGGGGACATCTAATGTAAAGGGGGACTCTTATGGTGACATCTAATGTAAAGGGGGACTCTCATGGAGACATCTGATGTGAAGGAGGACTCGAATGGGGACATCTAATGTAAAGGGGTCTCTGATGGTGACATCTGATGTAAAGGAGGGCTCTGATGGGGACATCTAATGTAAAGGGGGACACGGGGGGCGTGGCCTGACGCATGGAGGAGTAAGTCGCTCTCCTTAGGAGCTCCCGCACACGCCGGCACAAACGAGGCTCTCAGTGCTTCCCAGCACCGCCATCCAGGTCTGTTATGGGGAGGAAGGGTGGGGGAGACAGGCACCGAACCCCCGATCCACATCCTGAAGGGGACATAGATCGGTTCTTCACACACTTGGGCCATAACCGCTCTGGCCCCCCCTCGTCCAAGATGGCGCCCGCTCGGACCCCAGGCTCACATGCTGCCTCACAGGGAGCTGCTTCACAGCGCTCCACACCACACATGAAAACCAGGCAAAGGGCCCGATCTCCCCCTGATTCTGAAGCTGGATCCACCCGTTCAGCCTGCCATTCCCCTGAATCCCACAGATCTTACACAGGATGGGACATGGAAACATATATCAAAGCACTCCCCACCAGACATGATTTTGAGGCCTATGTGCAACGCTTAGAGCGCTCATATAAACAAGAGATGTCTGAGCTCCGCAGAGATATCACTAACAGAATTGAGGAGGTAGAACACACCATGGAGGAAACTGCATCCACTTTACAAACGCATGACACTATTCTACATGAGGATACTCTTCAGATACAGCAATTTATGTATCATCAGGATGACCAGGAGAATAGGGCCAGACGCAACAACATACGCATACGCGGTCTGCCTGAATCGGTTGAAACCAAGGACCTTGCACCGGCTGTCACAGCCATCTTTAATGACCTACTTCAGAAAGATAAAGATGATCCGCTGGAGCTAGACCGGGTCCACAGAGCCCTAGGCCCTAAAAATCCAAATCTGGAACACCCCAGAGACGTGATCTGCAGAGTACACTTCTATGCAGTTAAAGACGCCATCATGCATGCCGCACGTGCTCAAGCTGCCATCTACTTCAACGAAACCCCAGTGTCTCTCCTCCCTGATATATCTAAACTGACCCTGGACATGCGACGAGCTCTGAAGCCTCTCACCGGGGCCCTTCAAGCCAAGCAGATTAAGTATCGCTGGGGTTTCCCCTTCAACCTGTTTGCATCCCATGAAGGAAAATCTGCGACTTTCCGCACGTTAGGTGATCTACCTAAGTTTCTTGGAACTTTTGAACTGCCACAGATTTCCATCCCAGATTGGCCCCTACATGCCGCCACTCCGGGTTTTAAAGCCGCGCCAGGTTGGCAGAAACGTTCGAGGAAGAACAAACGACCCAAGTCGGACTTCTCTTCGACGACCGAAGGATGAACTCTTTCCTCAATTCTCCTTTTTTTTTTATTCCATCTCTCCAACAGGTTCCTAATCGGTGGCGGCGTCCCCGGTTACAATATCATTGGAACATATGAATAACTAACACAATATGTTTTACTTCCTTACTGTAGGATTTATATTACAGATTATGTTCCCTGATATCTTTGACGTGCGGTGTCCCGTCACAAGGACACTGCACTTCAAACTCCATGTAATGTCCCATCCTCTCCCATCCCTCTCCCCTTCCCCCCCTCCCTTCCTTTCCCCCCCTTGTTGCTGGAGAAAAGGCCCTGTATGCAATACATTTAATCTGAAACCTTTTGGGGATATTCTCTCCTAGGAGGTCAACAGTACAGTCTTTAGTTTACTTAGACATACAGGGCCCTGAAATGTTATGTTCATTGTTACCAGTTTATGTTAATATACAGAGCCACCATGTTTCTTTTGTTATCTCACACTCTATAGCCCGGCGTGTGCGGGCTCCCCCCTGCGCTGACCACTGTTCCCCCATTTAGGTCATTTAGCGCCCCTAGGGGTGTTAGCTGATACGTTGCTGACAACACCATTAGTGAAGCCGTATTGGCCCTTTTTTCTTTTTTTCCTTTTTTCTCTTCTCTTTTCCTTTTTCCCTTTCTATTCTCTCAACTTCAACTCTCTCCCTCTACTCACCACTAGATGTCCCCCTTCTCCTCCCCCAAACCCCTACCCTCTATCTATGAAGACAGCGAGCCTCCCTTTTATCTGTTTTTTTTCGTCAATTAGAACAATTTTCTTATGACATCAGAAACCGCCTTGAAATTTTCCTCATTAAATTGCAGGGGTCTTAATGTTCCTGAGAAGAGACGACAAATTCTTTTTCACTTCCACAAAATGCGGACTCAAATCCTACTTTTACAGGAAACCCATTTTAGGTCAGACAAAATCCCGCAATTCCCCTATAAAAGATATCCTACTTGGTTTCATAGCTCCAATCCCTCAGCAAAATCTAAAGGGGTTTCTATAGCCTTTCACGCATCCTTTACTCCAGATGTGCTTGACTCGTATATCGACCCGCTAGGCAGATATATTTTTCTCAAATTGTCATACAAAAATGTTATATACACTGTTATTAACGTGTATTCTCCTAACCAGAACCAGCAACAATTCCTCACCTCCGTTATCGCCCGTCTGAAAAGATTTGGTACAGTCAACATGATTCTGGGAGGGGACCTGAATGCCACCTTGATACCTCGTCTTGACTCCTCAACCGGTAAGTCCTCGATCTCTCCAACCTCTCTGACCAAAATCAGAACCCTCCTATCTGACCTATCTCTGGTGGATGTATGGCGTATGCTACACCCTTCCACCAAAGAATACACCTTCTACTCACCCGTACACGCCACTTACGGGAGACTGGACTACCTCTTTATCTCACAATCCCTATTAGACTTCTCGCTGTCCGCGTCTATTGGTATCTCTCTGTGGTCTGACCACGCCCCTATCCACATTAGCTTGGGACGCACACCTCCACGCAACCGAAACTCGTCCTGGAGATTGAATGACAATCTCTTAAACGACTTGGTATGCTCTCAAGATATAACACAGACTATTAAACACTTTGTGACAGACCACACTCACGATCCCACTAATCCTTTCACGAAATGGGATGCCCTTAAATGTGTGCTCAGGGGTAAATTTATGCAACACGGTTCCAGACTTAAACACGCGCGTATAGCAGACACGAAGCGTCTTCTCACTACCATCGCCACTCTAGAAGAATTGCACAAACAAAATCCCATTGACTCGACACTCCTTGACCTCACCAACGCTAGGAGGGACCTCCTACGCATTTACGCGGAGAAATCTCTCATAGCTAGGGACAAAGGCAGATTCACTTATTATTCTCAAGCTAATAGGTGCGGTAGACATCTCGCGTCCACCCTTCAACCCCGCCAAAATAGAACGCCCATTCCATTCATAAACTCTCCCACTAAAGGTAAAATCAGGCAGAATTCGGCCATTGCCGAAGAATTCCGCCAGTACTACTCAACACTGTATAACCTTACCCCCCAGATCCCGCTATCCTCATCCTCACCGCCTGACTTAGCCTCCTATATTCAAGAGACAGCTCTCCCAACTCTCCCCACATCAGATTCACAAGACCTAGAGGAATCCCTATCCGATATGGAATTCCTCTGTCATTAAAAACCTCAAGAACAGTAAGAGCCCTGGACCCGATGGGTTCTCTTCTCGTTTCTATAAACTCTTCGCAACACAACTTTCCCCTTTATTAGCGAAAGCTTTTAACGCTCTAGAGGGTAATATTGCCCTCTCCACATCTAGCCTCCAAGCCCAAATAGTGGTCATCCCTAAGACTGGAAAGGACTCGTCCATATGCTCCAACTATAGACCGATTTCTCTCCTAAATATTGATTTAAAGTTATATGCCAAAATACTTGCTAACCGTCTCTCCCCCCTGTTACCGAATTTAATACATAAAGATCAGGTTGGTTTTGTCCCAGGCCGAGAAGCCAGGGACAACACCACCAAGACCATACACTTAATTACTTTTGCCCAGCGCCACCGCATACCAACCTGCCTTCTCTCTTGCGACGCGGAGAAGGCCTTTGATAGGGTCAGCTGGTCTTTTCTCCAATCCACCCTCTCCCAAATAGGCCTTGGCCCGAAAATGTTAACACGCATTATGGCACTCTACTCTAGACCCTCTGCCACTGTCCTAGTGAATGGCACCCAATCACAAAACTTTACGATCACTAACGGCACCAGGCAAGGTTGCCCCCTCTCCCCTCTCCTGTTTGCCCTAGTCATAGAACACCTCGCCCAAGCCATTAGATCGAATCCCAACATACAAGGCATCCAGACCCCTTCATCTCACTGTAAACTCTCTCTTTACGCTGATGACCTACTCTTGTACGTAACCAAACCCCACATATCCATACCCTCTATACTAGCAGAGATAGACAGATTCGGTCGCTTTAGTAACTATAAATTAAACATCTCCAAAACTGAGGCCCTAAACATATCTTTACCACAACCCACACTCTCAACCCTCCAATCAAATTTTTCATTTCAATGGAAACAGAACTCCATTTCCTATCTAGGTACGGCCATCCCGAAAAACTTTTCGGATATTTACGCCCTGAACTTTAGCCCTCTCCTTCTAAAACTCAGACATTTAATGGAAGAACGAATGGAGTTAGCGGTATCCTGGATGGGCCGTATTAATACACTAAAAATGGACATCCTCCCCAAACTCCTATACTTGTTTCAGGCCCTCCCCATAGTCCTTCCCCCTGTCTTTTTCCGCTCCCTAAGATCAATGGCTATCCGTTTCGTTTGGAAGGGCAGACACCCGAGGCTGAAACATAAACTTCTGAGCTCCCCCATTACAAAAGGTGGGTTGGGTTTACCTGACTTTGAGCTATATCATACATCTACAGTAATCTCCCGTATCCTTGAATGGTTTCCTCGACCCATGACCAAGGCTACCACATTCGTGGAGCAAGACCTATCCACATATGATCTCAGAGCTCTTCTCTGGGGACACGACCATTCATTTAAATCGATAGTGGCATTGTCCCCCCTTACAAGAGATGCTTTGACAATCTGGTATCGTAGGAAACTTACCTATGCTCTATCCTCGGAACCCAGCCCACTCACCCCTTTGTTTGATAACCCTAAACTTCCGGAGGGCCACTCCATAAACTCCATAGACAACTATTTTAGAGAGCTTTGGCCTACCGCACGACAATTTGTTGACCCCACCTTAGGTACATTTGCTTCTGCTCTTCCAGACACAACCTCTAGAGTGACCTGGCTCACCCGTAGACATTTGAGCGAATACTGCAAACAATTACACGACTCTAGCCTAATTCACAGACCTTTAACAGGATTTGAACAACTCTGCATCCTACCGGAATCCCCACGACACCCTTTATTACTTATACACAAACAAATCTTAGAACACATTCACGGTGTCCTTCCTATTTACACAACAAAATGGTCAGCAGAGGTTGGAATTGATATATCTGAGGCGGACTGGAGTAAGGCCTTTTTTTTCACAAGCAAGACCTCGATATCGAGCTATATGCAGGAGAAGAACTATAAAGTCCTATCAAGGTGGTACCGAGTCCCCACAACACTTAGGATGATGTTCCCTGCCAATTCGGACACGTGCTGGAGATGCAACTCCAAGAAAGGTACTTATTTGCACATCTGGTGGGAATGCGATAGGCTTTTACCATTTTGGACGCAGATTTTTCACATTTATTCAGAGATTTATGATAAACCCCTGATGCCTTCTCCCACCATTGCCCTCCTATCTATTTTTCCCGGAGCCGTAAAATCACAGAAAAACAGTCTTTTGAAGTTTTTCATGAGTGCAGGGAGACAGCTTATTCCCAGACACTGGAAATCTACCACTTCCCCCTCTATACTGGAATGGGTCAATGAAATAAATAATATAATGCTAATGGAGGAAATGCAGGCCAATGTCCTGGATAAACAAGCTAAATTTTCATATATCTGGAGTGTCTGGAGGCATTACTCCACTTCAGACAAACTTAAACAGAGAATGAAGAATACGAACCCCCCCCTAATGGTCACACACGGTATACCAGTAAAACGTGGGCTGTATCCCATGGTTGGTTTTACAGAGCGAGGTTCGCTGTCTCCCCCCCCCCCCCCTCTTGTTCTCCTACTGAACATATCTGTTCCTTCCTCTTTCTCTTTTCCCTTCTTACTTCTAACCTCTTTTTCCAGATTTTTCAAGACCTATACAAATGCAATCTATTCCAATAACCGCCCCTACCTCCGCGGAGGATTATTTTTGTCTTTCACTCCTTACACTTTACAAGTTTGTGCACTTTAAGGCAGATGTTACTTTGCACATTTTCTCCTTAGTTATCCTTCACAGTGCCCTGAGTCCAGGGAAGCAGAAGATCCCCATTGGGGCTTCCTAGACCAGGGTACCCAACGCCTTACAGACTAATATCTCATACACATGACCCACAGAGAATGAAACAATGTAAAGGATCAATGTCTGGTCAATTGATTGCACTAGTCTGAATTTTATATATTTGCACTTGGGTAAACCAAGAGATTTGATGTCAGGTCTCTAATTTTGTTGTTATTTCTTCTTGTGTTATAAACCTGTCTAAAATTAATAAAACTAATTGAACCATAATGTAAAGGGGGACTCTGATGGGGACATCGAATGTAAAGGGGGTCTCTGATGGGGACATCTAATGTAAAGGGGGTCTCTGATGGGGACATCTAATGTAAAGGGGGTCTCTGATGGGGACATCTAATGTAAAGAGGGACTCTGATGGGGACATTGAATGTAAAGGGGGTCTCTGATGGGGACATCTAATGTAAAGGGGGTCTCTGATGGGGACATCTAATGTAAAGGGGGACTCTGATGGGGACATCGAATGTAAAGGGGGTCTCTGATGGGGACATCTAATGTAAAGGAGGACTCTGATGGGGACACCTGATGTGAAGGAGGACTCTGATAAGGACATCTGATGTAAAGGGGGACATTTATGGGGACATCTTATGTAAAGGGGGTCTCTGATGGTGACATCTGTTATAAAGGAGGATGCTGATGGGGACATTTAATGTAAAGAGGGACTCTGATGGGGACACCTAATGTAAAGGGGGGCTCTGGGGACATCTAATGTAAAGGGGGAGTCTGATGGGGACATCTGATGTAAAGGAGGACTCTGATGGGGACATCTAATGTAAAGGGGGACTCTAATGGGGACATCTAATGTAAAGGGGGACTCTGATGGAGACATCTGATGTGAAGGAGGACTCTGATGGTGACATCTGATGTAAAGGAGGACTCTGATGGGGACACCTGATGTGAAGGAGGACTCTGATAAGAACATCTGATGTAAAGGGGTCTCTGATGGGGACATCTAATGTTCAGGGGGACATTGATGGGGACATCTTATGTAAAGGGGGTCTCTGATGGTGACATCTGATATAAAGGAGGACACTGATGGGGACATCGAATGTAAAGGGGGACTCTGATGGGGACATCTGATGTAAAGGGGACGCTGATGGGGTGAGAAAAAACACACACACATAAAGCATTGGTGTAACGCTCAACGCTGAAATGTCTGATTATGAAAAATAGTGGAAGGACATGCATAAGTATGCTGGTTCATCAATAGCAACATAAAAAATATATTGTAGAGGTAAAAATTGAATAAAAAATAATCTAACATCTGATGTAAAGGAGGACTCTGATGGGGACATCTATATAAAGGGGGACTCTAATGAGGACATCTAATGTAAAGGGGGACTCTGATGGGGACATCTGATGTGAAGGAGGACTCTGATGGGGACATCTAATGTAAAGGGGGACTCTGATGGTGACATCTGTTATAAAGGAGGACGCTGATGGGGACATTGAATGTAAAGAGGGACTGTGATGGGGACATCTAATGTAAAGGGGGGCTCTGATGGTGACATCTGTTATAAAGGAGGATGCTGATGGGGACATTTAATGTAAAGAGGGACTCTGATGGGGACACCTAATGTAAAGGGGGACTCTGGGGACATCTAATGTAAAGGGGGAGTCTGATGGGGGCATCTAATGTAAAGGAGGACTCTGATGGGGACATCTAATGTAAAGGGGGGCTCTTATGGTGACATCTAATGTAAAGGGGGACTCTGATGGAGACATCTAATGTAAAGGGGGACTCTAATGGAGACATCTGATGTGAAGGAGGACTCGGATGGTGACATCTAATGTAAAGGAGGACTCTGATGGGGACATCTAATGAAAAGGGGGACTCTGATGGGGACATCTGATGTGAAGGAGGACTCTGATGGGGACATCTAATTTAAAGGGGGACTCTGATGGGGACATCTAATGTAAAGGGGGTCTCAAACTTGCATAGTTTGTTATAAAATTTTGCAAACAGGTAAATTTTCTCCTTCACTGATGTGCGCTGATGGGGGAGGAGGCTGAGGGGAGGCTGCACTGATGGGCATTGATAGGCTGCACTGATGAGGCGACATTGATGGGTGGCACTGGTAGGCGGCACAGGTTGGCACTGATAGGTGGCACAGGTTGGCAGCACTGATGGGCACAGATTGGCAGCACTGGTGGGCACTGTTGGGACTGCACTGATAATCAGTGCCCTGATTATGAGTATCCATGACCCTTTTGCCGAAGTGTACATGTCCCTTTTGCAGAAGCAGGTTATCGGCTCTCTTCACCCCATCCTCACGCTGTCAGCATGAGGAAAGGAATGCCGATAACTGGCTTCTGTTTACATTCTGATCAGCTGTGATTGGACACTGCGGATCATGTGGTAACGTGTCACTGATAGGCTCTTTACCTTAATCTGTGATCAGCAGTGTCCTAAGGACACTGCGGTCACAGAGCACACTGCGGCAAACGTGATCACGGGGGGAATCATATCACGGTCTCCCAGAAGCGGCTGTCTGCGCTGTAGCCATCATTTGGCTATAGCGTGGTCGGCAAGTGGTTAAATACCTCCTGGCCTGGTCACAACTCATGAGCGGCTGGCGATACACTTTAGGAAAAAATCCTTGTCCGTGATTCTGAACTGCGCATGCGCAGTCTGGAGCCAATTAGTGAACTGTCGAGCTATGTCTCTACTTGTGCGTTGGGGGTGTGTGTGTGTGTGTGAATTTAAGCCACATCCCACTGACTTTTTTGAGGCTGAGCCCAGCAGTTCTCTAATCAGCTGGCTCCAGACTGTGCATGCACAGTTCAGAATCATGGACAAGGATTTTTTTTTTTTAAGTGTTTTACCGCAAGCCACCCCCTTTGTCTTGCCCACAGAAATTGCAGGAGCAGCAAAGTGCTGGTAGCAGGGCCAGAAATTGTGATGACAGGCCAGGCTACTGCCGAGGAAGACAGGTGCTCTTAATGTGCCCCCTCTTCTATTGTGGTGTTTAAGGGAGCTCAGAAAGATTCACAGCACCAGGTATGCAGAGAATGCGAAGAGATGATGGGAGGTGTGCTGACTGTAATGCTTAGAAGGAGCTGATGTGGTGACCTCTGTTATCAAGCCCGAGCAGAGGAGGGGGGAGAGCATGAGAAGGATCAGAGACAGTAGCTGGCTGGAGCATTCTTTACCTCCATTATCAAGCACAGGGAGAGGGAGGGTGGTGAAGGAAGGATCACAGAGGCATCTGTGCTGTGGCTGCAGGGCTAGAATAGACAGTGACAAGCTGGATCAGTGTGAGAGCTGGGTGTACTCACAACTCTTCTACTTATAGTTGTGCCCAAAGGAGTGCTTGAGGGAGAGCAGAGTAAGCAGTAGAACTACCCGGGAAACCTGCGGATCGGCCGGTGTATGCTGAGATACAGCAGCGCTCTCTCACCATGTGTCTGCTCCGAATGTTTGGCAACACAGTCATTGGGCGGGCCCCCTACTGGCCCAAGGCCCTCGGGCAGCGCCCGATATGCCCAAATGGGCAGTCCGTCCCTGGAAGTGGGCAAGGTGAGAGGGTTCATAAAATAAAGTAGAGGTGAGGTGCTATAATCCAATAAGATGAGGGAATTTTCCAGAGCTGCCAGGTGCGAAAAGGCAGTTGCACAGCTGCAATAGTAATCATGAAAAGATATAATCCACAACACCTTGCTGCGCTTTAAAATCTTCAGAATTGGTTCTCCATAAAAGACTAGACTGCATATGTAACATTCAGTGGTGGCTGGTGCTCCATCGTTCGGACTGACTTGACCACGGACCCCCCACCCCCCTCCCGTCTCTCCAGCCCACTCCTTGCACCATACCCACACTCCCCCCCGTCATCAGCTAACTCACCCTGAGCCAACAGGTGGAGGCAGTGGCAGCATCCCCCCTCAGGTCTCCTCCATGTCCCGGCTCTGTCAGTCGGGATTCCCATGCGTCTCCTCAGCCGTACTTGGCCAATCGGAAAACGGGTCTCACGACCTGCTTCCTGATTGGCAGGCAGGAAATTCAGTGTGAAAATAGCAAATATTCAATCGCTAGTGACACACAACTGTGTGTGCTCGGAGTGCAGTGCTCTGCACACCCTTTTTTGAAGCCTATTAGAGCCTCTGGCTCTAATCACGTGCTTAAAAAAACACCCCTTATTGGAATACATGCATCCGGTGTCCTGCATGTAGATTAGGGGGCCAGATACATGGATAGGGGGGCGGCGCCCATGCACACCTAATGGACGGGCCGCCGCTTGTAACATTACAGTTGTGGACTATCTCTTCTCATGTAGGTAAGAAGGTTACCAGGAGTGGGAGGCAGGTAAAAGAGGTGAGGAACATGGATTTAAAGACCCAGCAGCTTATAGATAGGGCATTCACAAGAGAGGACTGCATATCCTGGGTTTAAAAAAAAAAACAACAAACACAGATGGCATAAACAAAGCACAGGCTGGTTACAGCCTAGCTGCAGACACTAAATTTGGTTAGGGGGGCTCCAGCTTAAGGAAGGGTATCCTGCAACTATTTATATAAAATCATTGTGTAACAAATTAGCATTCATTACAGGGCTACAGAGGATTCACAAATCAGTATGGGTTTTAAAAAATAATAAAGCAATAATAAATTCTCTCTCTCTCCCTCTCCCTCTCCCTCTCCCTCTCCCCCTCCCCCTCTCCCTCTCCCTCTCTCCCTCTCCATTTAAAAATACATTAAGTATCTGTCAAAAGTTCATCTTTAAACTTTCACTATGCACTAACGGGTTTGAATTCACTGACTTCACATTCAACTGCTTTTGCCTTTTCGTCATATAGGAGTTAAGACTGTAAGAGTTAACCACTTGATGACTGTCCAGGCCAATTTTCAGTTTTAAACACTCTGAGATTTTGACTGACAAAAACTAGTCATACAACACTATACCCAAATTCATTTTAGTTTCTTTTTTGAGACTGCCAGGAAGAAACTGTGGTTTTCATACCTGAAGGTTGTAGTTATAGTGTTCACTAGTTGGTGTCTCCCATCACCCAGAAGTTCCTAGCAATTAATCTTTACCTGATGATGGCTACTGGAAGGGTATTTAGTCCCTCCTCCATTATTCCATTTTGCCGCAGTGTTCTGCCTGTGTAATTTGCTCCCTGTGACTCTGATCCTAAACTTGGTCTTCATCCTGATCCTTCTCCCGCCTGCTTGTACCTGCTCCTGTGTAGCTTCTACACATCCTGGCTTATTTCTTGATCCCCTGATCCTGCTCTGCCCCCATTTTTCCTGCCATCGGTACTAAACTGTATAGTTTAGTTTGCCTTACGTTAGTTAGTGTAGGTAAGTTTTGTTTATTGTTCTCACTTCCACCTATTAGATTCACTTTGTTTACTTTCACTGGGTTTTGTACTCTTGTTGTATTGTATGTTTGTACTTAGGCTGGCCATACATTATACAATTTTCTTGTACAATTTTCCTTTTTATCAAAACCATATAATATATTTACATAGTTAGTCTAGTTGAAAAATGACACAAGTCCATCTAGTTCAACCAATAGGATATGAGGTCAAACCTAAACACTTTCAAGTTGTATGCAGTCAGGCGGGCCCTTGTACTACATAGTTGAAGGTAAATCTAAAGGAAATTGAATAGGAAAATAGTATAATGTATGGCCAGCCTTACTATTGTTTATCTCCTGTGCTGTCTTCTTAATAAAACCACCTTACTGTTATGCAGTATTTGAGCCTGCAGATCAATACATATCTGGTCGTGCCTGTTTCACAGTATACCAGCACTTTTGTATTTTGACAGACAGAGCTTTCTTTTGGTATTTAATCACCACTGTTTTTTTTGTTTGTTTTGCTATATAAAAGAGACAAAGAATTGAAAAAAAAAGGTTTCCTTTAGTTTCTGTTATAAAACTTTGCAACTAAATAATCATTAAAAATTAAGGCCAAAATGTATTATGCTACATTTCTTTCATTAAAAAACAAAACAAAAACAAATGTAATTGTAAGTGTAATTATTTGGACTGTGTGAAAGTTATAGACCAAGGGTAGGCAGACCTTTGGAGCACAGTGTGCCGAAATTTTTTTTCAAAGAAATTGAGTGTGCCAATTTTATAACAAAAAAAAATGTCAACTTCACACTCTCAATCACAAAAAGGATTTTTTATAAAGTAAATGCTGTAAACTACTTTAGTAGTGAGAAATTAACATCCTGCACTCTCATGCCTCAGATCAGCCCCAATTCTTGCAACTCCACACCTCAGATCAGCCCCAATTCATGCAACTGCACACCTCAGATCAGCTCCAATTCATGCACCGTCACACCTCAGATCACTGTCCCCCCTGCAAATCTGTTTCACCACTGTACCCCCTGCTCATCTGGCCCACCATTGTACAACCCTGCACATTTGCCCCACCACTGTACCACCCTACACATCTGCCCCACCACTGTACCACCCTGCACATCTGCCCCACCACTGTAACCCCCTGCACATCTGCCCCACCACTGTAACCCCCTGTACATCTGTCCCACCCCTGTAACCCCCTGCACATCTGCCCCACCCCTGTAACCCCCTGCACATCTGCCCCACCACTGTAACCCCCTGTACATCTGTCCCACCCCTGTAACCCCCTGTACATCTGCCCCACCCCTGTAACCCCCTGTACATCTGCCCCACCCCTATAATCCCCTGTACATCTGCCCCATCCCTGTAACCCCCTGTATATCTGCCCCACCAATGTACCCCCTTTCTCATCTGCCCCACCTCTGTACCCCCCTGCACATCTACCCCATCTCTGTACCCCCCTGCACATCTGCCCCACCTCTGTGCCCCGTTCTCATCTGCACCACCACTGTACCTCCCTGCATATTTGCCCCACCGCCGTACCCCCATGCTCATTTTGTCTTACCGCTGAACCATCTTCTCATCTGCCCCACCACTGTAACCCCCTTTCTCATCTGCCCTACCACTGTAACCCCCTTTCTCATTTTCTCCACCACTGTACCTCCTGCACATCTGTCCCACCATTGTACCCCCTGCTGTTCTGCCCTACCACTGTAACCCCTGCTCATGTGTCCCAATGAAGTACCTCCTTTCTCCTCTGTCCTACCAATCTACCTCCTTTCTCCTCTGCCCCGACACTAAACCCCCCTGCCCAACACTGAACCCCCCCCCTGCACATCTGTCCCACCACTGTAACCCTCTGCTCATCTGCCCCATCACTGTCCCCCCCTGCTTTTCTGTCCCACCGCTGAACCCCCTTCTCATCCCTCCCACCACTGTACCTCCTGCTCATCTGCCCCACTACTGTAACCCCCCTGCTCATCTGCCTCACCACTGTAACCCCCCTGCTCATCTGCCTCACCACTGTAACCCCTTTATCATCTGTCCCACCACTGTTCCTCCCTGCACATCTGCTCTGGTGTATCCCCATGCTCTTCTGTCTCACTACTGAATCCTGGGAATCAGATGCTGTACCAACCAGGATGAGACTGGAAACCAGAGGGGGACCAGTCCAAACACAGTGGACCCACTTGTCAGTGAGGATGGATCAATGGAATACCTACGTGTTTTTTGTTTTGTTTTTGTTTTTGTTTTTTTTTAGAAAAGGGATATAGACCTGTGAACACGTCCAGTCCCTTTATTACAATGATAAGGGATAACGTAAAAAAAAAAAACACGTATTCCATTGATCCATCCTCGCTGACAAGTGGGTCCACTGTGTTTGGACTGATTACCCTCCAGGTTCCAGTCTCATCCTGGTTCATACAGCATCTGATTCCCAGGCTTTTGGCTAATACAAGCTCGATTGACCCACTGCTGCTGGCAAGTGGGTCCACCTTATCTGGTAAGAGTATATATTTACATTTCTTTGATAGAAGAATTTTCCGCTTTGACAGCTCCATGGCCAGTCTTATCATCTCATCTTATTCATCTCACCATACCAGTATTATCCCTACAGATGATTCTGAGTCAGATACTAGGTGGACAGTGGACACTCACTTAGGGAAGTTCACCACATTGGTGTTCCTATTTGGTTTTTTACTTTTTGGACTTTATCTCCATTTGAATTTTTGTACACGCTGTTATTGTGTTTACATATCACATGTTTATATTTTAATACTTTCAATGTATTACTGTCACATTGTTTTATGAGAAATTTTAGCACTACACTTTGTTTTCATATATATTTTGGACTTTGTTTTAGTGTTAGCAGCTTCACTCACATTGGTTTAGCGCAGTAATTTCCCCAACTTTCTCACTACTGAATCACCTTCTCATCTGTCCTAACACTGATCCCATCTGCTCATCTACCCCACCACTATAACCCACTTTCTCTTCTGCCCCACCAATGTACCTCCTGCACATCTGTTCCACCACTGTACCCCCCTGCTTTTCTGTCCCACCACTGTAACCCCCTGCTCATCTGGCCCAACACTGAACCCCTCTGCTCATCTGGCCCACCATTGAACCCCTCTGCTCATCTGGCCCAACACTGAACCCCCCTGCTCATCTGGCCCAACGCTGAACTCCCCTGCTCATCTGGCCCAACACTGAACCCCCCTGCTCATCTGGCGCAACGCTGAACCCCTCCCTGCTCATCTGGCGCAACACAGAACCCCCCTGCTCATCTGGCACAACGCTGAACCCCCTGCTCATCTGGCGCAATGCTGAACCCCCCTGTTCATCTGGTGCAACTCTGAACCCCCCTGCCCATCTGGCGCAGCGCTGAACCCCCCTGCTCATCTGGCGCAACGCTAAACCACCCTGCTCATCTGGCACAATGCTGAACCCCCCTGCTCATCTGGCACAACGCTGAACCCCATGCTCATCTGGCTCAACGCTGAACCTCCCCTGCTCATCTGGCGCAACGCTGAACCCCCCTGCTCTCTGGCGCAACGCTGAACCCCCCTGCTCATCTGGCGCAACACAGAACCCCCCTGCTCATCTAGCCCACCGCTGAACCCTCCTGCTCATCTGGCCCACCGCTAAACCCCCCTGCTCATCTGGCCCACTGCTGAACCCCCTGCTCATCTGGCCCACCGCTGAACCCCCCCTGCTCATCTGGCCCACCGCTGAACCCCCCCTGCTCATCTGGCCCACCGCTGAACCCCCCATGCTCATCTCTTCCACTGCTGAACACCCTTCTCCCCTCTTCCACATTGCTGTACCCTCCTGCTTATTTTTCCCACTGCTGTACCCCCCTGCTCTTCTGTCCCACTGCTGAACCCCCTTCGCATCTCTTCTACCACTGTACCTCCCTGCACATCTACCCCATTGCTGTACCTTCCTGCTCATTTCCCCCACTGCTGTACCCAGTGGCATAGCTTGAAGCTTGTGGGCCCCAATGCAAAAGTTGTCCTGGGGCCCCCCACTACTACCCGCCCCTTCCACTGCATGCCAAGATACTCCAATTAGTCACCAAGATACTCCAATTACGCCCCAAGATGCTCCAAGTGACTAAAGAGTTATTTCAGAGATTTATGTACATATTGATAGGGTAATTCAAAATATTTTGTAGAAACCATCCTAGTAATCACATGACCTTGCCCCCTTTCCCCCATCCTAGTAATGACATGACCTTGTCTCTCCCCCATCCTAGTAATGACATGTCCCCAGCCAATGAGAGCAGAGGAAGGGTGTGGACTGGGGAGAGTGCAAACAACTGGAAGCTGATTACTGGATTATAGAACTTGGCTGGGGCACTGGGGGACACAAGGCAGATTGGAGCTGGACTCCAGCTCTGTGATTTTGTGGAGGAAATCAAATGTAATATGACAGCAAGGAGCAGAGCTGTGGGCCCCCTGGAGCTAAGGACAGGGTCACAATTGAGACCCCTGAGACCCCTGATGCCCATGGCTGTACCCTCCTGCTCATCTGCTCCACCGCTGTACCCTCCTCTCATCTATGATATGCGTGATATGCAGAGTGGTGAAAGGAAGCAGAGATGAGACACATCTACCTATCCCGGCACACTCATCCTGCTGATCCACCCCTCGCATCCAGCCCACGTGCTTGTATGTGATGTATGTGATGTCACATATAAGCATCTGGAATGGATGCGCAATGATGAGCTCAGGTCAGGGACATTTTCTGAAAGCAGTGGGCCTGTGTGCAGGATCATAAGTTGGGCCCCCGTAGCTGAGAAAAAGTGTGGCGCTCTGCGCCACAGGAAAAGTTGGGTGTGATTTTCATTGCACTGAATACTGGCTCTGTCTTAAAGGGACACAGAGGTTCAGTAGCAAGTGACGTAAAGGTTCAAGAATCATTTCAACAAAGTTCCCAGAAGCTCAACAGTAATTTCACAAACTGTCACCCGATTGTGGTTTTCTCAATCACCGTGAAATCCCTTCTTTCTGAGATTGGTAGTAGCAACCAAGCGAGTCATTTTCCTCCAGATGGTGGGCAGGGCTAACAGGACTGTGATTGGCTTTAGCAGTGGCCAATGACAGTCCTCCTCCTCCTGGAAACAGGGACCCCCCTTCCCCCCCAGCAGAACTGCACCAATCTCTTTCCCATCACAAAAGCTGACAATCACAGCTACAGCAAAGTTAGAGAACCAAACAATGTTTCCCATCTTTTACAATGTGTGTGAGCACTGTGCCTCCCCCTCAGTGCAGGTGCGACATGGGCAATTCTGAGATCGGAATGCATTAGTGTCTCACTGACACTTCCCTGCACTGCTCTGCTGATGGGGAGTGAGTCGAGTGCCGGCAAAGGAGGCTTTGTGTGCCGCTTGTAGCACCAGTGTCGGGGTTGCCTACCCCTGTTATGGGCTCTACAGTCCATGATACAGTATACATTTGAAATGTATTAAAGAGGAAGTAAATCCTGATGGGTTTACTTCCTTTTTGTTTCCCTGCAAAGGTAAAGCATAAGGTAAAGCATAATGGGCTACTATGCATCACATAGTAGCCCATTATGTGTCACTTACCTGACACAGGAGCCTGCGATGTCACCGCTGTCTCCTCTGCTACGGAGCGTCCATCTTCTTTCCGGGTATCGTGGCGCTGTGATTAGCCGGAGCCGCGATTACATCACTCACGCGCATGCGCACGGGAGCCGCCACTAATGGCATATCGCCGTTAGCAGCGGCATGCTCAGTGTGCCTGTCTTTTTGCAAATATCTTCTAAACCGTGTAGGTTTAGGAGATATTTCTTGGACCTACAGGTAAGCCTTAATCTAGGCTTACCTGTAGGTCAAAGTGGTCTGTAAGGGTTTACAACCACTTTAACCCTGATGTTCTGACTGCCTAATTTCTTGAGGTCCTAAAATGCAAGGACAGTACAAACACTCCCAAATTACCCCCCCCCCCCCTTTTTTTTAAATAGATAGTCCAATGAAAAGTTGTATTTAGTAAGCCATAATTTTTTCCACAATTTTTTTGAAAATTTCATTTCAACAAGTTATATCTCACCCACAGCTTAGGCATACTTAGGATTACTCATTATTGTACTCCTCCTGAGTATAGGGAGACCACATAGGAGGGGTGGTATCTGGGGGCCCCTTATTGACTGTATAGGCTGTGGTAAAGATGTCCCTTTATCCACATGGGGACAAGGCGTTTTGTGGGGTTGTTCTTACCCCTGCCTTATTTCAGAGGTTAACGACTTTCCTTTTTTCTTTTGTCTAATGCCTCAGTAAGATATCAGAATGTCATGCAGATCAAAGTTTAGGGAACTGACCTGGACTAACTATAAGGAAGCTTTCCTACCAGTGTGTCCCATTTTTTTTTACTTTATGGCACCATGTCTTTTTCACAGGGCACGCAGTAGAGTTTGCAATGTGTTGTGTTCAACCACACCTGAAGTAGCACTTGTCTATGTATGTGCAGCTCTGCATTGCAGTTTAAATGAATCTCCAGTTGTACCTTTGTATTGGGCTTGAATATGTGCCTTCCACAAGTCAGGTTCTGAATTTCCAGCCTGTATGGTGTCAGTAGTACAACAAGAAAAACTGTAAATTGTTACATCTACAGGTCCAGGTATGAACATCGCAGTATTTAAAGTGTAACAACATAACAAGATCCTTGAATAGTGGCAGGTCCAAAAATTCTCTTTACTCAGGGAGTTGCATTGAGAGTGGGTGGGAGGTTTACAAGCAGCATGTAGGGTTCATGAATGGACTCAGGGGGCACAGCTGAGTTACAAATGATAAATATTTGCATGTTCTAAAAATAAAGTATCGGGCAAGGTATGACAACCATATGACAGCAAGTGCAGTCTGTTTTCTTCATTGCAGGTTGCGCTCAACTGCAGTGGCAGTGCAGGGGGAGAGGAAGTCAGGAGGAACATAGTTCCTCCTTGAAAAATATATAATCTAAATATATCAACTCACACTGATGGTGTAGAAAATGGGTGATAAAAAATGAACGCAGCTGCTATACATAAAGTGCTAAACACTTGACCATAGTGACAAAATATATAAATACAGCGCTCACAAACAGAGACCCATAGTAAGTGACAAAAACATATAGTCCATATAAAAAAAGTGTTTCACAACTAAATACAGTCCATATAAATCTAAAAAGGTGCTTCACAACTAATGTGCAAAATCACAGAGATTCGCAGGGAATGCGCTCACAAACAAAGACCCATAGTAGGTGACAGAAACATATAGTCCATATAAAAAAAGTGTTTCACAACTAAATACAGTCCATATAAAACTAAAAAAGTGCTTCACAACTAATGTGCAAAATCGCAGGGAATGCTTCACATCTGGTGTGCAAAAAGTGCAGAGGAAAATGTTGCAGAAAAATATTTTCAGGCATGCCAAGGCACCCCCACATGTGTCCCCACTCACCAAATCACAATGACACCCAGCTTTTCAGTCTGGGAGTCAATAAGGCTTAGAACGATATCCAGAGAACGACACAGGATGGCAGGTTCACTGATGAGACGATAAACGATCCTTCAATGTAAATGCTCAGCCATACAAAACAGGTACCTAAAAAGGAAGGAAAAAGGGGGACCAATAGTGAAGTATGCTAAGAAAGCAAATTTATTGCGCTAAAAAGGAATACTTTCAAAAGTAAGTTAAAAACAGGCATTGAAATTGTAAGAAGATGCAGCAAACACCATTGGGGGGGCATTCCTACGAGACCGGAAGTGATGTCAGTGCCGGAAGTGAGTCACGTCAATGTATTTCACCCTCCCACAGGGCGCCATCAGACGCCCTGTGGGAGGGCGAAATGCATTGACGTGACTCACTGTATATTTATGTGCATGCAGCACATAAATATGCAGTTGCTTCTTAATGTGACTGCTATCAGCTGGATCATCCTATGTCTACAATCCTAAAAACCTATTACACTTTGAAAAATAAGATATTTTAATAATTGCATACTAATTATTGCATTTGTAAAAGTTGTGGTAGCTGTAAAGAGCTGGGAACTCAAGAGCAGAAACAGAACACCTGGATTTCCTGATCAATTCAAGAAACTGATAGACATTTTAGCTCCCCAATATCTACCAAATACTGAAGTACTAGTTTGGATAAACTGACTCTTTTGTGCTAGGTAAATGAAAATATTTGGACCTATATTATTTGTCTTAGATTTAGTCAATCTTCAGAAGCCTCTTTTTCATGAAAATGCCAACAGTAAAACTATGATTGTAGGAGCATTAAAAACACTTGACAAAAAAGAAAATAACACTGTACATTAATGAACCAGGTAGTTGTGAACTAGAATTCTGCTTGTAGCATATCCTGGAGATAAGTTTATTTATAAATATTTGTTTCTGGACATTTTTTTTCTACAAAACAACTTAAGAATTCAACCCAAATGACATGTAAAAACAGGAAGCCAAAATAAAGAAAACACAAGGTGCTCTCTTGCTCACAAATGGTAGCTAGGCTGAAACAGAAGCTGTTGGGGCTGGTAGAATAATACTGTCACGTTTCTGGCTCTGGGAGTGAGAGGGTGAAGAATTACTGACCCAGTTCCCACTCAATCTTAGGACTTTAATCCTTGAGTTCATGAAAGGCAAGCCAGACCCAGGTGGAGAGGAAGCTTGGACAAGCAGGGGTTAAGAAGCAGCTTCCTGTTATTGTGAGACCCTGGATCAAATGGGTCCCCAAACAGTTGAAGGGAACTGATGGACAGTGGTGGCTTGGCTAAGACATTGCTTCCTTATAGGAAATGGCTAGGATGGCGTAGGCCCATTGTTCTCAGTTACTATACAATTCTGACATTTAGAGTGTAGTTAAAAGAAAGTTAACTATTGAAAGGTGGGAAAGAGCAATTAAATGCACTTTCAGCAGTCTGTAGGAGTTCTATAAATATGTGGGGTTGGAAATATATGCCCCCATACATTTTTCCCTGTGTTTAATTTAACACTTATATGTTTGTATTCTCCCAATCCAAACCCTATTGAATCAATGGGAGACAAATCTGTCAAATAACTTGTCTAAATTTTTTGGGGGAAAACGTAATTATTTGATTGATAAAGTTACTCTTGCATCTTCTCAATGGTTTCCTCCTTGAGAAACCACCAAGAAGTCTCCTTGGAGAGACTTGACCTTGCATTCCAAGATCTTGCGATCCTTGTCAAGCTTTAGCCTGGTGATTAGGGATGAGCTCGATGATCGCAGAACAGCAAACATTATGTGGCGTTCGCGAAAAATTTGAGTGCCCGTAGAACGCCCCATAATGCACTGCGAGATCGCTGACTCTACTTGGGTGCCTGATAGAAGAGAGGAGGAGGAGGCACAACTCCAACGAAGCAGGTTGTCCTCTAGGGGGCAGCTTAAGGGCAGCCACCCTACTGCATCACACCGCAGAGCTCTACAGGTGCAGGGCGCTGCTGACTCCCCGCTGATTTTGTTGTTTGTAACCTATGTCTGAAGCGGATCAAGCGTGGCCAGAACAGCAGCCCCTTGGGCACCACATGCTTGACCAGACATATGACGACTTCCCATGCAGTCCGATGGCAACAGCACTTGAAAGACCCACATCAAAGAAAAAGGCGGACTTCTCCTTGCTCCTCATCTGGGATCTCCAACCCCACTATACCTCCAGTCCTCACAAAAACCTGCACTGAGAGGAATGAAGGTATAGCAATAGGTGTCCCAAGTACTTGCAGCCAATCTGCCATCAGTAGACCTACTTCTGATTTTAGCAGGCAAATTTCCCTACCCCAGTTGCTAAACCATCAAAAGAAATTCGGTCCCAGCCATCCACATGCTCAGTGTCTGAATGCTAGCTTGGCCAAATTGCTAGCACTGCAACTGCTGCCTTTTCAGCTGTTAGACTCTGCCCCCTTTTGTAAATTTGTGGAATGTGCTGTACCTCAGTGGCAGGTTCCAAAATGCCATTTCTTTTCACGGAAGGCCATTCCGGCTCTCTACTGGCATGTGGAAGGCAATGTTTTGGCCTCGTTGGACAGGGCAGTCAGCAGTAAGGTGCATATTACCGCTGACTCATGGTCTAGTAGGCATGGGCAGGGATGTTACCTTTCCTTCATGGGGCACTGGGTAACTCTGCTGGCAGCTGGGAAGGATGCAGGACAGGGTTCAGTCTTGTTCCGCCACCATGCCTCCAACATGCTAGTGGTGATTCTGCCACAGCTCTCCCCTCCACCCCCTCCTCTTCTTCTTCCTCTATGGCCTCTTCTGCAGATTTGTCCTCTGAACCAGCGGTGCTCCATAAGCATTCAAGGGCCTAAGCAAAGCACACAGGCAAAAAGATGCCATGCAGTGCTTGAGTTGGTCTGCTTAGGGGACAGGAGCCACACTGGGGCAAGTATTCTGTCAGCTCTGCAGGGGCAGGCTTAGAGGTGGTTGACGCCACACCAGCTTCAGCCAGGAATGGTTGTATGCGACAATGGCACCAACCTTCTCTCTGCCCTCCGACAGGGACACTTGACCCATGTTCCATGTTTGGCACATGTCCTGAATTTGGTGGTGCAGCGGTTCTTGAGCAGGTACCCAGACTTACAGGATCTCCTAAGGCAGGCCAAAAAAGTCTGTGGTCATTTCCGCCATCATACAATGCCAGTGCTCGGTTGGCTAACATTCAAAGGGAAAGCAACCTGCCCACCAACCGCCTTATTTGTGACATGCCCACCAGGTGGAACTCAATGTTGGCAATGCTGCAGTGGCTGCACTCACAGCAGAGGGCGATCAGTGAGTACCTATGTGAGTATGACACCAGGACAGGGTCAGGGGAGCTTGGCTTCTTTTCACCACGCCAGTGGCTACTGATCAAGAATACATGCACTGTCCTGTCACCATTTGAGGAGGCCACCAGGATGGTGAGCAACGACAATGCATGCATCAGTGATACTGTCCCTCTTGTCTTCCTGTTGGAGCACACGCTTCTTGGAATAATGGACAGGGCACTTGAGGCAGAACAGCGGGAGGAAGAGGAGGACTTCCTTACCTCTCAAGGCCCCCTTTATCCAGATATTATTCCTGTGGGCCCGCCAAACACACAGGAAGAAGAGGGGGACGAGGAGGATTGTGTCAGCATGGATGTGGAGGATAACACTCAGCAGCAGTCTTCAAGTGATGGTTTTCAGTCCCTAGAAACCCAAGGAGTTGTACGTGGCTGGGAGTAGGTTTTTAAGGATCATGGGATCCTTAGTGACCCAGAGGACTCAGAATCGAATGCCTATGCAAACTTATGCTGCATGGCCTCCCTGATTCTGCAAAGCCTGCGAAAGGACCCTAGGATTCGTGGCATCAAGGAGAGGGATCATTACTGGCTGGCAACCTTTCTTGATCCACGTTACAAGGGTAAGGTTGCAGAACTCATCCTGCCTTCACAGAGGGAGCAGAGGATGAAACATCCTCAGAAGGCTTTGAAGAAATGTTTGTGCAATGCGTTTCCAGACCCTGGGAGGTTACAATTTCCTGGTGCTGGATCAAGCAACCATCGCCTGCATTACATGGTGCAGGAATATCTAAGGGCAAGAGCAGACTTGGAGACCTTTCCAACAGACCATCCACTGGGTTACTGGGTCTTGAGGATGGACCACTGGCCAGAACTTTCTCAATATGCAATTGAGCTACTGGCCTGTCCTGCATCCAGCGTTCTTTCTGAACACACATTCAGTGCTGCTGGTTTGTAACAGATCATAGAGTGCGCCTGTCCACAGACTCTGTTGATAGGCTCACATTAATAAAAATGAATCAGTCTTGGATCAGCAGCAGCTATCAAGCACCTGATGCTGATGTAACTGATTGATTTTTCTATGGATGTGGGATCCCTTGAAGTCTGCCTATGCTGAGTGACTATCCTATTCCTCCTCAATCTTGATGATGCTAGCTTCCAACAATATTTTTGGTTTAGGGCACCACCACCACTGCCTAAGGCCCAATTTTTCTGCCCCTGTTTAACAGGGGCATGTAATTACAATTTTTGATATAATATTTCACAGCAGGGCCCATTCCAGCGCCCACCAAGAGTAACTGTGAGGGCTTACAGTGTTGTGGCACCACCACCACTACCACCACCCAAGGCCCAATTTTTCTGCCCCTGTTTAACAGGGGCATGTAATTACAATTCTTGATATAATATTTCACAGCAGGGCCCGTTCCTGCGCCCACCAAGAGTAACTGTGAGGGCTTACAGTGTTGTGGCACCACCAAAGGCCCAATTTTTCTGCCCCTGTTTAACAGGGGCATGTAATTACAATTTTTGATATAATTAACAGCAGGGTCGTTCCTGCGCCCACCAAGAGTAACTGTGAGGGCTTGCCACCACCACCACCAAAGGCCCAATTTTTCTGCCCCTGTTTAACAGGGGCATGTAATTACAATTCTTGATCTACTATTTCACAGCAGGGCCCGTTCCTGCACTCACCAAGAGTAACTGTGAGGGCTTACAGTGTTGTGGCATCACCAATTTTTCTGCCCCTGATTAACAGGGGCATGTAATTACAATTTTTGAAATAATATTTAACAGCAGGGCCTGTTCTTGCGCCCAACAAGAGCAACTGTGAGGGGTTACAGTGTTCTGGCACCACCAACACCTAATTTTCTGCAGAGTATATAGGGTAGGCTATATAGTATATATACTTCTGTTCAGAGTATATAGTGCCTGGAGGCCCCCAATGCCATATTTTTTTTTTAATTTGGGTGCGGGTTCCCCTTAATATCCATACCAGACCCAAAGAGCCTGGTAATGGGCTGGAGAGGGGAGAATCCATGCCGATTTTCTCAATGATTTTCATCTATATTGCCGGGACCAGACAATACATTACAGTCGCAAGCAGTGTTAAGTGATTTTTTTTCCTTTAGAAATGTCATTTTGCTGTGGTATTGTTCTAAACACGGGAAAACTGTGCCACTTTACAGGCATACTATAGACACCCCCCAGGCATGATATTTAAAGGAATATTTAATTGTTATTGTTTCATTTAAGCGTTCTTAAAATCACTGCTCCTGAAAAAACGGACGTTTTTAAAACTTTTTTTTGCATTGATACATGTCCCCTGGGGCAAGACCCAGGTCCCCAAACACTTTTTATGGCAATAACTTGCATGTAAACCTTTAAAATTAGCACTTTTGATTTTTCACATTCATGTCCCATAGGTTTTAACGGTTTTCGCGTGTTCGAACAAACTTTTTACATGTTCGCATGTTCTGCTGCAAACCGGGGTGTGTTCGGCTCATCCCTACTGGTGATCACCACCTTGCTAGGGTGGATACGGATACCGACATGGACAGTGGTGCCATTAGCCTTTTCTTGCTGCACACATTTAATATAGATGATGTATTTCTTTCTGTACACCTAGACAACTTTGCTAATTGATGGCCTATGAAGTGTTCACGTATGATCTGTACTTCTTCATCCTTGTGGATGGGCATGGAGTGGACATTGTACTTTTTGCTCAACACCTTGGAGAGGGGCGAGTACAAAATCTTCCTATGAACATTTGAGGGGGCAATGAAGTGCCTCTTGCAGTTCTTGCTTCGGTCAGAAGTAACATATGGACTGAACTTCATGTTGCCAAGCCGCACAGTCCACTATGGCCGCTGGAAAAGAAACAATTATCTAAATTTTTAAGGGGAATGGCAAAAAAGTGCATGGGTGGGCTGGCCACTGCCCCCAAGGGAGAGGTTCCAATGTAAAAAAAATAGCGTGCAGTACACATCAAGTGGATTGCTGTGTATGTGAAAGCCACCTACTGTATTATTCAGCACAGTGTCAGAGAACATGGTCTGTGAGAATGCCATCGCCAAGTCTGGTGTGGCCACCAGGTCTGTGGAGAGTCACTGCTGGCATTGCTGAGTCCAGACAGAGAGCAGGAGGAGGTGAGTCATCAACTTATGCAGTGGTGAGAGGCTGCTGGCCACAACCCAATGCCCAATGTTTGAGGGAACAGCATGACCAGTTTGGGACAATGTTAGGGCATCTACACTTGGGTTTGTGGGACTCATGTTTGGGCCACAATGTATACCACTGCACTGGCTGGTGAGAGGAAGTTGGATAGACTATGCATCTCTAAATCTTGCATCACTTTTAGTTAGGATCCCCCTTAGTATCATTCTTAGGGACACAGATATTGGTCCACTGTTATTTTCAGACTTAAATGTTATTTTGCAACTGATCTTGTATACTTGTTGCAAAGGTTGTAAATCGGCAATTAACTGCAAGGTTGTGGCACATCCTAAATTGAATATATAAAGAAAAAGAAATTCCCCTAGTGGTGGATTTTAAATGCACATGTAAAAAGGCATGAAGAGAGTATATATAGTATAAACAGTAATTTATTAATTGAAAACGTAATAAAAACTCAGATCAAAAATATAACAATAATTATAAGGAATGTGGATCATGTACTTATACACAGATACAATGTTGATACCAATAATCTTGCACCCGATGTGTTTCGGAGTTACTTAGCCTCCTTCCTCGGGGGTGGGTATAGGTTTAGAGAAATTTCTATATTAGAGACAATGTATTAACAAAAGATGGTAAGCATATAGGTATACATAACCAAAAGAACATTTACATGCTATGCTTTTAATTTTATTTTCACTTACATTAACACTGTGTAAGCTGACTTGGCATTCCAGAACAGTTAAAAACAAAGGTACTGACATTGTCTGTCTATCCTGTGTATTCCCGATTACGGTAGATGGAAGTTCATTATCATATTATCAATGCTGTTACTTTGTGCGTAACAGTAAAAAAATTTTTTACGTATGGATGTAGGTAAGTGGTATTCTCTTCAAAAAATGAAGAGGAAAAAAAACCCAAGAAAAAGGGCATAAAAAGGTATAAAAAACCTGAGGCTCCACTGAGGCCGAGGGCGGGTCCTGCAAAAAAACGGAATGGTGCAAATGTATAATGACTGACCGTTTTAGTCATATAATGTAAATGAACAAAATTAGATAAAATATTGATAAGGTAGGTAACTCATACCTGACAATGGTTCAGTAGATGGCTCAAAGGGGTACGTAATAAGTGACTGATAATGGCTCGGTAGATGTGTCTTGGATAGCTAAAGGTAGTGGCGAAACAAAAAAAGGTATGAAGGTACGGTTAATTGAATAAGCAGACTCTTCAACTATATATTATTTAGAGCAGAAACATACAAATGTGTCGGTATCTAGAAAACTGATGAAGTTTAAATGAAACTAAACTGTCATGAGTAGGGATGAGCCGAACACCCCCCGGTTCGGTTCGCACCAGAACCTGCGAACGGACCGAAAGTTCGCACGAACGTTAGAACCCCATTGACGTCTATGGGACTCGAACGTTCGAAATCAAAAGTGCTCATTTTAAAGGCTAATTTGCATGGTATTGTCCTAAAAAGGGTTTGGGGACCCGGGTCCTACCCCAGGGGACATGTATCAATGCAAAAAAAACGTTTAAAAATGATGCTTAAAGTAAAAAAAAAAAAAGTGAAATATTCCTTTAAATATCGTACCTGAGGGGTGTCTATAGTATGCCTGTAAAGTGACGCGTGTTTCCCGTGTTTAGAACAGTCCCTGCACCAAATGTCATTTTTAAAGGAAAAAATCTAATTTAAAACTGCTTGCGGGTTTAATGTAATGTCGGGTCCTGGCAATATGGATGAAAATCAGTGAGACAAACGGCATGGGTACCCCCCAGTCCATTACCAGGCCCTTTGGGTCTTGTATGGATATTAAGGGGAACCCCGCACCCAAATTAAAATAAGGAAAGGTGTGGGGCCACCAGGCCCTATATACTCTGAACAGCAGTATACAGGCTGTAGGTTTGTTGTTAAGTAGAATCTCTTTGTAATTTTGAACGGGTACATTTTTAACGTGTTTAGCTCCAGCCAAAAAATCTTTTTTAAGCTTTTTGGAAAACATAGGGAAGGGTTATCACCCCTGTGACATTTGTTTTGCTGTCTTTCCTCCTCTTCAGAAGATTTCACCTCACTTTTTGTCCCAATGGATTGGAAAGCATCAGTGGAAAGGAGAAATGTTTTTCCCATATTAACTCTTACAGGAGAGAATTTCCCTTCCTAGTGGTAGATTTATTCTCACTTCCTGTTGTCTCCTTCCGTTTGCAAGTAGGAGTTGTTTGTAAGTTAGTTGTTTGAAAGTAGGGTCCTGCCCTATATACTCAGCAGAAATTTGGGCCTTAGGTGTTGCTGTGGCCACAACACTGTAAGCCCTCACAGGGCTCTGCTGTGAAATATTAGATCAAGAATTGTAATTACATGCCCCTGTTGAACAGGAGCTGAAAAATTAGGCCTTAGGCACTGGTGCTGGTGCCACAACAATGCAACCCCTCACAGACACTCTAGTTGGAATGCAGGAACGAGCCCTGCTGCAAAGTATTGCATCAAAAATTGTAATTACACGCCCCTGTTAAACAAGGGCTGAAAAATTGGGCCTTAGGCACTGGTGCTGGTGCCACAACACTGCAACCCCTCACAGACACTCTAGTTGGAATGCAGGAACGAGCCCTGCTGCAAAGTATTACATCAAAAATCGTAATTACACGCCCCTGTTAAACAGGGGCTGAAAAATTGTGCCTTAGGCACTGGTGGTGGCACCCAGAACCAAAAATGTTCTTACAAGCTATCAGCGTGATGATTGAGGAGGAAGAGGATAATTACTCAGGGATAGTCACTCAGCATCAGCATAGGCAGTCTTTGAAGGGATCTGAGATTTCAAAAAAAATTATTCGGTTACATCAGCATCAGGTGCTTGGTAGCTGGTGGTGATCCAAGACTCATTCATTTTTATGAAGGTCAGTCGATCGACCGAGTCAGTGGACAGACGCACCCTGTGATCGGTTACCACACCTCCAGCAGCACTGAATGTGCGTTCCGAAAGAACGCTGGATGCAGGACAGGCCAGTAGCTCAATTGCATACTGTGCAAGCTCTGGCCAGTGATCCATCCTCAAGACCCAGTAACCCAGAGGATTTTCGGTGGGAAAGGTGTCCAAGTCTGATCTTGCCCCTAGGTATTCCTGCACCATGTAAAACAGACGCTGGCGATGGTTGCTGGAACCGATCATACCTTGGGGCTGCGGACCAAAAAATTGTCTGAACGCATCGGTCAGACGGCCACCTTCTCCACCGCTCCTTCTTTGACTGACCGAAGCCTCAGCAACACGTTGTCCAGAAACAGGAGTTTGTAACCTCCCAGTCTCTGGGAACGCGTTGCACAGACCTTTCTGCAAGGCCTCCCGAAGATGTTTCATCCTCTGCTCCCTCTGCGATGGCAAGATAAGGTCCGCAACCTTACCCTTGTAACGTGGATCAAGGAGGGTTGCCAGCCAGTATTGGTCCTTCTCCTTGATACCACGAATACGAGGATCCTTACGCAGGCTTTGCAGGATCAGGGAGGCCATGCAGCGTAGGTTTGCTGAGGCATTTGGTCCGGAGTCCTCTGGGTCACTAAGGACGACATGGTCCGCAGCCACCTCCTCCCAGCCACGTACAAGTCCATGTGTTTCTTGGGACTGGTCCCTTAAAGACTGCTGCTGATGCTGAGTGCCAGGCTCCACCTCCATACTGACACAATGTTCCTCCTCCTCCTCCTCCTCTTCCTCCTCGTCCTCTTCCTGTGTGATCGGCGGGCACGCAGGAACACTGTCTGGATAAAGGGGGCCTTGAGAGCTAAGGAAGTCCTCCTCTTCCTGCCTCTGTTCTGCCTCAAGTGCCCTGTCCATTATTCCACGCAGCGTGTGCTCCAACAGGTGGACAAGGGGGACAGTGTCACTGATGCATGCACTGTCACTGCTCACCATCCTCGTGGCCTCCTCGAATGGTGACAGGACAGTGCATGCATCCCTGATCATGGCCCACTGGCGTGGGGAAAAAAAACCAAGCTCCCCTGACCCTGTCCTGGTGCCATAGTCGCACAGGTACTCATTGATGGCCCTCTGCTGCGTGTGCAGCCGCTGCAGCATGGCCAACGTTGAGTTCCACCTGGTGGGCATGTCACAGATTAGGCGGTTCTTGGGCAGGTTAAACTCCTTTTGGAGGTCCGTCAGCCGAGCACTGGCATTATATGACTGGCGGAAATGCACACAGACTTTCCTGGCCTGCCTCAGGACATCCTGTAAGCCTGGGTACCTGCCCAAGAACCGCTGCACCACCAAGTTAAGGACGTGAGCCAAACAGGGCACATGGGTCATTTGTCCCTGTCGGAGGGCAGAGAGGAGGTTGGTGCCATTGTCGCAAACCACCATTCCTGCCTTAAGTTGGCGTGGCTTCAACCACCTCTGAACCTGCCCCTGCAGAGCTGACAGAACCTCTGCCCCAGTGTGGCTCCTGTCCCCCAAGCACACCAGCTCAAGCACCGCATGGCATCTTTTGGCCTGCGTACTTGCGTAGCCCCTTGAACGACTACGGAGCACCGCTGGTTCCGAGGAAGAGGCCATGGAGGAAGAAGAAGAGGAGGGGGTGGAGGAGAGAGGTGTGTCACAATCATTAGCATTTTGGAGGCGTGGTGGCGGAACAACCTCCAACACTACTGCACCTTGTCCTGCATCCTTCCCAGCTGCCAGCAGAGTCACCCAATGCGCCGTGAAACTTAGGTAACGTCCCTGTCCATGCCTGCTGGACCATGAGTCAGCGGTAATATGCACCTTACCGCTGACCGCCCTGTCCAGCGAGGCATGGACATTGCCTTCCACATGCTGGTAGAGAGCCGGAATCGCCTTCCGTGAGAAAAAGTGGCGTTTGGGTACCTGCCACTGAGGAACCGCACATTCCACAAACTCACGGAAGGGGGCAGAGTCTACCAACTGAAAAGGCAGCAGTTGAAGTGCTAGCAATTTTGCCAAGCTAGCATTCAACCGTTGGGCATGTGGATGGCTGGGAGCAAACTTCTTTCGGCGGTGCAGCAGCTGGGGCAGGGAAATTTGCCTGGTACAATCTGACGTCGGTGTACCAAAATCAGATTGCCCACAAGTACGTGGCTGTGACACACCTAATTCTACACCTTCATTCCTCTCAGTGCAGGTCTCAGAGAGGACTGAAGGTCTAGTGGGGTTGGAAATCTCAGCTGATGAGGAGCAAGCAGAGGTCCTCTTTGTTCTTTGGTGTGGGTCTTTTAGATACGCTTGCCAACGAACTGCATGGCAGGTCAACATATGTCTGGTCAAGCATGTGGTACCCAAGCGGGAGATGTTTTGGCCACGCGAGATACGCTTGAGACATATGTTGCAAATAGCAGCGGTGCGATCTGATGCACTCGTCTCAAAAAAGGCCCACACCAAAGAACTTTTTGAATAACGCGCAGAGACTGCAGCGCCCTGCACATGTGGAGCTTTGGGGTGTGATGCAGTCAATGTGCTGCCCTTAGGCTGGCCCCTGGAGGGCATCCTGCCTCGTTGGTGATGTGCCGCCTCCTCCTCCTCCTCCTCTCTCCTATCAAGCACCCACGTTGAGTCAGTGACCTCATCATCCCCTCCCTCCTCATCACTGGAGCAAACCTGGCAGTATGCTGCAGCAGGGGGAGCATGACTGCCAGATTGCTGTCCTTCTTGGGCACCCCCTCTGTCCGTGCTCGTGTTACTGCCTTCATCGAGCTCAGTATCATCATCAGAGCCTTCCAAACGCTGGGCATCCTCCTGGAGCATGTACCCAACACTGTGGTCAAACAGTTCGAGGGACTCCTCAGGAGGACATGGTGGGGCTAGGGAAGGAGTCACTGATGACATTGAGCCGAGGGAAGAGGCCGCTGCTTTGCCAGACAAAGTACCCTGGGCATGGGTGAGAGAGGATGAGGAGGATGAGGACGGCTTGGTCATCCACTCGACCAAGTCTTCCGCATGTTGCGGCTCAACATGGCCAGCTGCCAAAAAAAAGGCCAAGCGTGTCCCATGGCCACGTGCTGATGAGGATGCACCGTCTCCACGACCAGCACTAGACACAGAGCCTGCTTGCCCTCTCTTATTGGCTTGTGACTGTCTGCCTCTCCTTCTTGGCCTTCCAGACATACTAATGGCCTGTAGCTGCACTAAGCTGGGATATATATATATATATATATATATATATATATATATATATATATATGTACTGATACTGCAGCTAGCAAAATCAACTGCCTGCCTGTACCAACCTTCTACAGGTAGCTTTAGCTGAACACTGTGAGGTGGACGCACCCCACTAACTTGTAGGTTTAGCAGAACACTGTGAGCAGGACGCACTGCACTAACTGTAAATAGTCTAGCTGCCTGACTGTGGTACTAATAGGATCAAAAGAACACCAGCAATTTTCTTCAGGTAGCTGTATTTACTGTAACAAGACAAGCCTGCCTGTCAGTAAGAAGATAACAGAAACAGATCTAGCTGAACACTGTGAGCAGGACGCACCCCACTAGCTTGTAGGTTTAGCTGAACACTGTGAGGTGGACGCACCCCACTAACTTGTAGGTTTAGCTGAACACTGTGAGCAGGACGCACCCCACTAACTTGTAGGTTTAACAGAACACTGTGAGCAGGATGCACTGCACTAACTGTAAATAGTCTAGCTGTCTGACTGTGGTACTAATAGGATCAAAAGAACATCAGTAATTTTCTTTAAAATACTGTAACAAGACAAGCCTGCCTGTCAGTAAGAAGATAACAGGAACGGATCTAGCTGAACACTGTGAGCAGGACGCACCCCACTAGCTTGTAGGTTTAGCTGAACACTGTGAGGTGGACGCACCCCACTAACTTGTAGGTTTAACTGAACACTGTGAGCAGGACGCACCCCACTAACTTGTAGGTTTAGCAGAACACTGTGAGCAGGACGCACTGCACTAACTGTAAATAGTCTAGCTGCCTGACTGTGGTACTAATAGGATCAAAAGAACACCAGCAATTTTCTTCAGGTAGCTGTATTTACTGTAACAAGACAAGCCTGCCTGTCAGTAAGAAGATAACAGAAACGGATCTAGCTGAACACTGTGAGCAGGACGCACCCCACTAGCTTGTAGGTTTAGCTGAACACTGTGAGGTGGACGCACCCCACTAACTTGTAGGTTTAGCTGAACACTGTGAGCAGGACGCACCCCACTAACTTGTAGGTTTAGCAGAACACTGTGAGCAGGACGCACTGCACTAACTGTAAATAGTCTAGCTGCCTGACTGTGGTACTAATAGGATCAAAAGAACACCAGCAATTTTCTTCAGGTAGCTGTATTTACTGTAACAAGACAAGCCTGCCTGTCAGTAAGAAGATAACAGAAACGGATCTAGCTGAACACTGTGAGCAGGACGCACCCCACTAGCTTGTAGGTTTAGCTGAACACTGTGAGGTGGACGCACCCCACTAACTTGTAGGTTTAGCTGAACACTGTGAGCAGGACGCACCCCACTTACTTGTAGGTTTAGCAGAACACTGTGGGCAGGACGCACTGCACTAACTGTAAATAGTCTAGCTGCCTGACTGTGGTACTAATAGGATCAAAAGAACACCAGTAATTTTCTTTAAAATACTGTAACAAGACAAGCCTGCCTGTCAGTAAGAAGATAACAGATAGCTGAACACTGTGAGCAGGACGCACTGCACTAAATGTAAATAGTCTAGCTGCCTGACTGTGGTACTAATAGGATCAAAAGAACACCAGTAATTTTCTTCAAAATGCTGTAACAAGACAAGCCTGCCTGTCAGTAGGAATATAACAGGAACGGATCTAGCTGAACACTGTGAGCAGGACGCACTGCACTAAATGTAAATAGTCTAGAAGATAACAGGAATGGATCTAGCTAAACTGAATACAGTGTATATATATATATATGCAACACCTGGGATGCATATATATACACAATACACTTTAAGTGCAGCTAACTGACTGACTGTCCTGCCTAATCTAGCTAACTCAAATGAAATGACACTGTCTCTCTCTCTCTCTAAGCACACCGGAACACACTGCACAGGGCCGCCGTGCAGGCGGCCTTATATAGTGTGGGGCGTGTACTAAATCCCCTGAGCCATAATTGGCCAAAGCCTCCTTGGCTTTGGCCAATTATGGCTCTCTGTTAAGGCGGCGCTGTGATTGGCCAAGCATGCGGGTCATAGTGCATGCTTGGCCAATCATCAGCAAGCAATGCACTGCGATGCCGCAGTGAATTATGGGTCGTGACGCGCCACACGAATTTGGCGCGACCGGCCCATATCGTTCGCAATTCGACGAACGATCGAACAGCCGATGTTCGAGTCGAACATGGGTTCGACTCGAACACGAAGCTCATCCCTAGTCATGAGTTAACTATTGTCAAATATAGTGTAAAAAATTGAAGTGGTTAATAATATGATTGGCTATTTAAGCCAGTCAGAGCAGACCATAGAAAGAGATCTAGATAGAGAAAAAAGTTTTTTGAAAAAATTAAAAGTGACATAAATTTTTTAAAATCAAATTGAGCCATTCGAAATGGATAGCACCAGACCACATAGTAGGTCTGAGTGCAGGGAGTGATTATTAAAGTATGATCAGTGTAACCTAGATTGAAAAGGTAGTCATAGGAGAGTAAAGTATTACTTACTTTTTAAACACAGAGAAATGGATGTCTGTTCAGGCCGGAATCATCCTGCAAGCTCTATCGGATGTTCGGCATGAACAGTCACTGAGTATATAAAGCCCTCCTCCCTAATCAGCTGTTGATGGAACAAGCAACAGCTGATCACCTAGGATGGAGGAGGGGCAGGCACGCCGTGAATGGCCCCCCGGGTGGAGTGATAGTAGCCGCGCCCTCAGCGCGCACGTGCAAGCATCCGCGTCGGGACTTTATGAAGTCTTTCAGATTGCACTAACTGTGGATTATTCAGTATCATATGGTTATTTGTTGAGCAGGTGAATTTGATCCAAAAGTACTAAGTTTTGTGAAATTGATTTACTATGGGATTCACTGCGACCATAAGTTCCTCTATAGATTTGATTTGGTAAATCTTCAGAAAACACAAACTAATTGAAGGAGGTATAGTTTGTTTCCAGTGAATAGTAAGTAATGCATTTAACATGTGCATCAATAGAAAAACATTTTATAATGATTTGTTGGATGTGTCCAATGAAGGGGTACCACTGGATTATTGGGCATTTGTACATATGTCAGTCGTAAGATTATCTGTTTCACCTGATCTCAAAAGTCTCTTATATTTGGACATGTCTAAATAACATGTAATAAAACGCCTCCCTTTTTTGGACATCTCAAGCACAGTGGGGAACAATGTGGAAAAAGTTTGTGAAGGGTTCTAGGGACCTGTACCACAATGAGAGAATCTTATAGTCTGAAATTAGTGATCCTAACAGATAGAATACTATAGCCTGTTTATTGAATTTTTACAGGAAAATTAGGCCCTGTGGGACAATTTGGATAATTTGTGTTGAATCTGTACAGTTTCTAGACAAAGTGTCTCAAACTCAGTGAGAGGAGGTAGTGTTTGGAACGTGTCCCAGTTGTAGGAAATTATGTAGCGCAATTGCATTGCTTTTCATAAGGGGAGTGGGGGCGTCAAACCCATTCTGGATTTCTGATAGGGGATGAAAGTGCCCATCTAACCAGAAATAATGTAAGCAAAACCTCACGGATTGTGGGGGTGATTTGAAAGCCCCCTCTTTCAAGCCTGATTGGAACTGCAGATGGCCTATCACCAGGGTCATACATGATGGTATCTGTTCGGACATGCCCAATCATCAGGCCTTTCTTTGATGTATTTAAGTAGTACCACTCATATGGTGATTATAAAGTGACCTAGAAAGTTTGTGTATGAGCCAGGATCACCACCAAGCGGAATATCTTCCACTTGGACCCAGCATTTTTCAGAGGTACTGTAGGTTTACGCCACTCCAGGATGCTGATAGGTTGAATTGCTGTGTGATATTTATTTGGATCAGGAAGTCCAATACCACCCCTGGATTTAGGCTGCTCCAAGAGGGATTGGTTTAGGCTATGGGATTTATTGGCCCAAAGGAACTTTCCAAATTCATCTTTTATCTGTTTAAGGAAAGTCATTGGAATTCCTGGCATCAGGGTCTGAAGGAGGTACAAGACTCATGGTAACACATTATTCTTAAGCACGCTATTTCTTCCAGGAAAGGAAGTCTGATGTCCACCTTGTGAGATCTTGCTCTATTTAAAGCGGGGTTCCACTCAAATTTTTAACTTAATCTTACCCCCTTCAGTTAATTGCATACATGTTCAAATGCCAAACGAAAATTTTTTTTAGCGCTGTAATTACCTTTATTTTGGATTGAAAATGTATACTTTATTTTGCAAGAAAATATACAAAAAACAAATACTTAAACAGGGTACATTCAGTACTGCGACGCAGCACATAAATACACTACATAACAGTACATTGCCAAGCATACAAATAAATTACATTCATCCTGCGGTATGATGCCTAATGTGTTTGTGCAGAGTAATAATACCCCGAAACATCACATCATGCATGACGCCGCATTACCCTGAAAGCAGTACTTCAAAACCATTTCACAAAAAATCCGGTCATACAGTCAAATAACATTCAAATGGGCAACGGGTGTGATGGGGGGGGGGTGGAGAAGGTGGGGTAGGGGAGGGAGTAAAAGAGTTCACAGGCCCGAAGCTTTATTTGAACTGCCAAAGGATACACGGGGGAGAGGGGGGGGGATGGGGAAATCTTCAGACCTCCTCTTCCTCCTTGAAGTCCATCAGGTGATAGTCTCTGAGCAGACTGTGAACCAGTCTGCGACAGTCCTCGATGGACATCCTCTCCCGCTGGTGGATGAGGCGCTTTCTGGCGCACCATAAAGCGTCCTTAAAGCAACACAGCACCCGCCAGGCACCGTCAATGTCCTCCTGTGAATGAGTTCCACAGAAGAGTCCGTTCAACACACCAAAGTGTGTGATTGCAGTCTGTGGCACAAAGTCTTTGAGCTCAGGTTCCAAGGCCCTCAACAGGTCCTGTGCAAAGAAAACAGAAAACATGCAGAGCAGTTTCCTCCTGGATGATGCAAAAGGGGCAGTGCCTGTATCTGCACAGGTTTCTGGCATGCATGAATGTCCTGAGTGGCAACCCCCCTTGGATTGCCATCCATGCCAGATCTTTGTGCCTGTTGGTGAGTCTCTTTGAAGAAACATTCCTCCAGACCACTTTACAAGTGGCTGAAGGGAGGCCTGGAACAGTCTCAACAATGTCCGATGCTCTGATCAACTTGTGGATAGTTTTTGGCTTCCACAAGTCAGGCTTCACTCCATGTAGCCCCAGCTCCTTAATAAACTTGAAGGTGTCCAAGTAGTACCAAGGGGTGTCCCAGTTTTAGGGGATGGAGCTGTCCCATTTGTCCCAGCCCAGGGTCCTCCATAGAGGCAGGAGGAAAAAACGGGACATAGAGTTACCACCAGAGTCCACAGTTCTGTCCACCAATGTCCTGCGGATGCAGTTACAAGCAAAGCACACCCTCAATAGTGTAGCGATGTCGGGCACGCCCTTACCGCCCTTGAGGGGTTCCTTGAACATAACCGCCCGCTTCACTCTGTCCATTTTGGAGCTCCAGATGAAGTGAAACACCGCCCTGGTGATGGCCTTACAGGTGTTAACCCGAGGGGGCCAGGCCTGGGCGAGGTACTGCAACACAGGGAGGATCTCGCTGCGGAGTACCAGTGTTTTTCCTTCGATGGTGAGTTCTCTGAGGCTCCAAAGTCCAAACTTCTGTCGCATCTTTGACAGTCTTTCTTCCCAGGACTTCAGGGCTGCGCCCTCAGCTCCAAACCAGACCCCAAGAATTTTGATGAAGTCCGTCTTGATGCTGAAAGGAATTGGTGCAGAAGAAGGCAGGAACCACTTTCCGAAGAGCATGACTTCTGACTTCCCGCAGTTGACCTTTGCCCCTGAAGCTTGGCCGAAGTCCTCACAGGTCTGGGCGAGTGTGTCGATGGAGCGCCGATCAGCACAGAACACCGTCACGTCGTCCATGTAGAGTGAGCACTTGACCTCCCGTCTGTCCGGTCCTGGTGCGGTGATCCCTCTGATGTCTGGATTCTGTCTGATGCTTCGGGCGAAGAGCTCTATACAACAAACAAAAAGCAGAGGTGAGAGAGGGCAGCCTTGTCTGACCCCAGACAAAATTGGGAAGGGGTCAGTTTTCCAGCCATTTACCAGCACCAAACTAGAAATGTCAGTGTACATTACATTCACATACGAACAAAACATTTCCCCAAGACCAAACCTGCGCAGAGCTCTGCACATAAACTCGTGGGAGACACGGTCAAAGGCCTTCTCCTGGTCAAGACTGACCAGGGCCGCGTGCACACGGCGGCCATGAATGTACTGGACCGTGTCCCGGACAAGCGCAAGGCTGTCCGCAATCCTGCGACCAGGAATGCCGCAAGTCTGATCCGGGTGGATGATCTGTCCGATGACAGACTTCAACCTGTTGGCCAGGACCTTGGCGAGGATTTTGTAGTCCACATTCAGCAGAGAGATCGGACGCCAATTTTTAAGATCCGATCTCTCCCTCTTCCGCTTATACAAAATCGTGATCATCCCCTCCCTCAGTGACGGAGGCATTCTGCCCTCCACCACCATCTCCTCGTACAGCTCGAGCAGGTCCGGGCCCACGAGATCCCACAGTGCTACATAGAGCTCAACTGGGAGACCATCGCAGCCCGGGGTCTTGCCTCGCCTAAAGGATTTAGCGGCAGAGTGCAGCTCCTCCAGCACCAAGGGGGCGTTGACGGTTGATGAACCTGCAGGATCAATTTGGTTAGAGATACCTGACAGGAACCTGTCGGCCGCCTGTGTGTCTGTTTCTTTCGGGGAGTAGAGGTTGGTGTAGTAGTCGCTGACCACTTGCATCACAGCCTTCTTCCCCTTCTGGAGTGTTCCGGTCTCGTCGCGCAACTCCGACAAGGGTGTGTGTCCTGAGTGAAGTTTCCTGAAAAAGAAAGAATTACACTTCTCACCTTTATCAAGATTCTCCACCTTGGCACGGAAGACAATGTGCCTGGATTCTTCCTCGAAGTGTCCTTTCAGGCTCCTCTTGGTGTCCTCCAGGTCCTGCCTAACGTCCCAGCCACAGTGCTGAAGGTCCTGCAGGGACTGCAACTGACGCTGCAGTCTCCTGAGTTCCCTCCTCCTGGCGCACACACGCTGGCGTCCCCTTGCCTGAAAGAAGCTACGCAGCTTAACCTTCACAAACTCCCACCAGTCACTTACCCTTCCGAAGAATCTCTTTTCCTCCGTCCAGGTGGCATAGGCCTCCCGGAGTTCCCCCATCAGTTCCTCATTTTCCAGCAGGGTGCTATTCAGCTTCCAGGAACCCGGTCCGCGGGCAAAGCCCTCGCCCAGGTCACCCCGAAAGTGAATAGCCCTGTGGTCAGAGAAAAAGCAGGGGACCATGGAGAACTCACGATGCTTGACTGTTCTTGAAGTGAGCACGAAGTCAATCCTGGAACGCACAGATCCATCGGGTCGGCACCACGAATAGTTCACGGTCCCTTTCCCTATGGATCCCACGGCGTCCTGCAAGGAGGCCTCCGAGATCATCTCCTTGAGCAGCCTAGAAGTAGCATCAAGTTTTGCGTATATGCTGGAGCTGCGCCCATCCTCCTCGATCGGACAGTTAAAATCACCGCCGATCACTACTGTTCTGGTGGTGACGAGTTGGGTCCGCAGGGTCTGGAAAAGTTCCAGCCGCGCATTCTTGTCTGGGGGGGCATACACGTTGATGAGCCTAACTGGCTCTTCCACCCACGAGCCGTCTATGACCAAAAGACGGCCACAGACTAGCTCATGGATAGAGTCAACCGTGAAACGCCCACCCCTGACCAGAATGGCTACGCCTGCAGACTTGCAATCGCCACCCCCGGACCAGTAGGAAGGACCAAGGGTCCACTGGGAGGACAGATGAGTGTACCTCCTCAAGGGGGGAAGGGCGCACTCCTGAAGCATGTAGACATCACTCTGCTGACTTGAAAGAAAGGTCAGGACCGCTTGCCTTCTAGATGTATCCTTGATACTCCTCACATTAATGGAAAAGATTGAGATCTCAGCCATAATGAAAAAGGGTATGAGGGTCTAGTTAACAAGGGTCCGAACTTACCTCCCCGGAGGGGGGGGTGGTTCTTCCGTTGCGTCTTCTGCCTGTCCTGTGTCCTGGGCCAGGCCCAGCTCCTCAAGGACGGACTCCATCATCTGCTGGCTGATGTGGACGTTGGGGGGGAGGTCATGCTCAGGGTCGACCACAATCTCCTCCCCTTCCTCCTCCTCTCCTGCAGACTCTAGGTCCTCCACTACTTGCTCGGGTCCATCGCTGTCACGTTGGACCCCGTTGGGCCGTTTGGTGGAGGTGGCAGGTTCCTCCGCTGTTGGGCTCTCTGGCTTACGTTTCTGGCTTCCTCTTGGGCCACTGGTGGGGGTGGAGGGTGGGGAAGTCCTCCAGGGAGGACAGGTTGGGGGGGGAGGGGTGGGGAGGGGCTCCTCCGGCACAGAGGGGGTGGGAGGGGGTGTGCTGGAGGTAGGGGATGGGGCAGGGGCAGGAGGGGCAGGGGCAGGTGGGGCGGGGGTGGACTTACCTTTGGCCTTTCGAGGTTCTTTTGGTTTTTCTGGCAGCTTTCTCCCGGATGGCTTACCCTGGCTTACGGCTCCAGCGTAGGTCCGGGTTCTCTGGGGGCAGTGTCTGAAGACATGCTCTGCCAATCCGCAAAGGTTGCAGGCTTTGGACCTCGGACAGTCCTTGGTCTCGTGGCCTGTCACCCTACAGAACTTGCAAGCAAGTTCTGTACAATCCTTCCCTATGTGTCCCGGCTGCCCACACTTGTTACAGTTGTAGGGTATGCCGGGGTAGAAGAGGATTCCTGCAGAGGATCCCAGGGAGAAGAAAGGCTGCAGGTGCTGGATGTCCCCCGAAGGGTCTTTCCTCAGTTTGCAGAGCACCGACCACTTACCTATCCAGAAGCCGTTGGCATTGAAGATTTGGATCGGGTCCTTCACCACGGTGCAGAACCTCTGGAGGTAGGTGGCTATGTCCTTTCCACTGGTATGGGGGTTCCTCATGGCCACTGTCACCCGCTTTTCGTCCCGTGTTATGGGGCAGTTCGCAGTGAACTTCCGGAAAGGGGATTCAGGGCCACTGGTCTTCACCATCTCCCAGTATCTTCTGCAGACCTGGAACGACACAAAAGTTATAAAGAATATACCTCTTGTGAAGGCCTGCACAAAAAGCGTCTCCGCTTTGCTGAACCCCTGTTCCAGGATCATCTTCTTTCCAAAGATCTCCGGGGTCATGTCGGGGACTCTTCCGTCCACCTCCTTCAGCTATAGCATGACCGTCTGCTTCATCCATGGCTCCAAAGCTGGGAGCCCGTCTGCAGGCTGGTCTGGCTTGGCTGGTCCTGGTCGGCTGGTGCCGGCCGGGGTAGGGGCGGGGGTTGAGGCAGCGGCATTCCCGGGCTTGGAGGAAGTGGCTGGAACGGGGTTCTTCTTCTCTTTTCCGGTCTTCTTTTCGCTCTTCCCCATCGTCAAGGATTTGGATGTCGCTTCAGATGTTTCTTAGGCGGCTTCCTTCTGGTTCCTCGACGTCTTCGCTCTTTTTCGTAGCCTTTACAAAGGCTCTAGCATCTACTGCCCGGAGGTAGTAATGCGGAGTGGGGGAGGAGGGAAGACCGCAATCTCGTTCCCTGTGGGGGCTAAGCCTCTAACCCAATAGCAATAGCAAAAGCTGTAATTACCTTTATATTGTACTTTATTGTGGCACTTCCTGTCTCTCCTCCCATGGGAGTAGGCGTGTTTATTGCCTTTCCCGGCGCCGCTCTGTCTCCTGGGAGCTTAGTGTCAGGCTTCCCAAGATTTAGTGAGGGAACAATGATCATGCTTGTGAATAAGTTGTGAATGAACAGCATTCACCGCATCCAGGAAATCAATGCTTGTGGGCTTCACATGCCCACAAGCAAGATGGAAACAGCCAGCATCACATTTTTAAAGTTATTCTTCAGTATGAAAACAGACAGAGGCGGAAATATTACACCCAAACTGTGAATATTATTTTGGGATTAGCAAAGTGTCTCAATGACCTAAAAAAAAAAAAAAAAAAAAGATTGGTCGCCGGACTCCCACTTTAAATCAAGAAAGGAGGGAAGTTGAGGGAGAATACACCCCCAATTGAAGGTGTAAGATATTGATAGGAAATTGGGCCCATATAAATGGAAAATATCGTAGGTCTTAAGATTATCGAGGGCCAAGTTGGGGGTGTTAATATTCAATGATTCAGATTTTTAAAGATTCATTCTGAAATTAGAAGGAGCACTATAGCTTTTGAATTCTGACAATAAGTTGGGCAGGGAAACCAGAGGCTGTGTTATAAAAAGCAATAAGTCTTGGAACTGTAATATTACGCTCATAAATTTCAGTCAGGGCAGTCAAAAGCTTTTTCCATGTCAGTCAAGAAAAAAAAGCATAGGGTTAGCCTTATATTTTTTTTTTTTTTTTAATGGAACGGTTGGGACTTTGAATGAGGCATGGGGCTGTGCCTCCATCCAGAATGCAAGAGAAAAAGAGGGGGGGGGTTAGCCTTATAGTGATACTAAAATCTTGTGTTTTTTTTTTTTCTTTAAAATAACAAATATGTTATACTTGCCTGCTCTGTGTAGTGGTTTTGCACAGAGCAGCCTGGATCCTCATCTTCTCAGGTCCCTCTTCGGTGCTCCTGGCCCCTCCTTCCTGTCGCGTGCCCCCACAGCAAGCAGCTTGCTATAGGGGCACCCGGGCCGAGCCGCAGCTCCATGTGTCCATTCAAACACGGAGCCGCAGTTCGGCCTTGCTTCCTCTCTCCTGATTGGCTAACTGAGTTTGATTGACAGCAGCGGGAGCCAATGGTGCCGCTGCTATTTCTCAGCCAATCAGGAGAGAAAGTCCCGGAAATCCCTGGGGCTTTCACAGTGGAGTGTGAGGAGCGGCTCTTTCAGGGCGCTTTGCAGTCGCTATTTTTAGCGCTGTCGCGCCTGCAAAGCGCCCCAGTGTGAAAGGGGTCTTAAAGTCACTTGATTTAAGATCATAGACATTTCTTCTTTTTTTATTTTTATTTGTGTCACTATCAAGTATATATGAATGCCACTATTGTTAATCGATCGATTTGTGTTTTCAACATTTGACACACAGATTTTCTCATAACTTTTTTCACTTTATATTTGCATTTTTAACATTGTGTTTAGTATACTATATGAATTTCTTCAATCATATTCATATACAATTTTATATATTTACAGTGCCTTGAAAAAGTAGTCCTACCCCTTGACATTTTCCACATTTTGTCATGTTACATCCAAAAATGTAAATGCATTTTATTGGGATTTTATGTGATAGACCAACACAAACTGGCACATAATTGTGAAGTGGAAGGAAAATGATAAATGGTTTTCACATTTTTTTACAAATAAATATGTGAAAAGTGTGGCGTGCATTTGTATTCAATACAAATTGAGTCAATACTTTGTAGAACCACCTCTCACTGCAATTACAGCTGCAAGTCTATTTGGTGATGTCTCTACCAGCTTTGCACATCTAGAGAGTAACATTTTTGCCCATTCTTCTTTGCAAAATAGCTCAAGCTCTGTTAGATTGGATGGAGAGCGTGCATAAATATCAATTTTCAAGTCTTGCCACAGATTCTCAATTGGATTTAGGTCTGGACTTTGACTGGGCCATTCTAACACATGAATATGCTTTGATCTAAACCATTCTATTGTAGCTCTGGCTGTATGTTTAGGGTTGTTGTCCTGCTGGAAGGTGAACCTCCGCCCAAGTCTCAAGTGTTTTGCAGACTAATGCCCTGTACACACGGTCGGATTTTCCAATGGAAAATGTGCGATCGGAGCATGTGGTCAGAATATCCGACCGTGTGTGGGCTCCATCGGACATTTTCTATCGGATTTTCCGACACACAAAGTTTGAGAGCAGGCTATAACATTTTCCAACAACAAAATCCGATCGCGTCAATTCCGACCGTGTGTGGACAATTCCGACACACAAAGTGCCACGCATGCTCAGAAGAAATTCAGAGACGGAACAGGTCTGGTAAAATTAGCGTTCAGAATGGATAGAGCACTTTCGTCACGCTGCATGGTTTAATGCAGCGCACTCTCTTCTTCTTTATAATGTGAGAAGAATGAAGTAGTTTTGCTGCTGATATTCACACAGACTTCTCTCAAACTTCTTTCTTTATTATTTATTGTGATTCCCTCAATATATTATGATTTGTCACATCTGACCAAAAAGATATATCATTTTTTTTGTGTTTTTTTTTTTTTCAAGCCTGATGTGTTTTTTTTTTTTTGGTTTGTATTTTTTTCAAGGTTGATCTTGTTTTTTGTTTTGTTTTTAGTTATTTAACATCCTGAATATTTTTGGGTGTGTTTTGTGTGTCAAGTTACCACAACACCATTATTATCTTGTATTATTTAATCTCAAGGAGGTTGCTTGGTGTTGGTGTCTCTTGTTAATTTCACATTTTATTTTTGAAATGTACCTGCCTCCTCACAAACAAACTGTCCTTTTTGAAGGAAAACACACATAGGCGAGTATAATTGAAACCAAAAAACCTTTATTAAGGGCTCACAAACAAACAAAGAGGGAGGCAACGCTGGAGAAACAGCAGAAATTGACGAAGCCTTGGACCCCCAGGGCACACCTCAATTATTTTCCAGCAAAATTGGTGGCCTGAGGAGTCCTTATCTAAGGGAGTGCAATCTGGTCCAGAAGTCCCAGAGATCCAGAAAGCAGCAGATGACATCTGTGTCCCCAGGCTGTGGTCATACAAGAGCCTGCATCTTTTTCCAGACCAGACTGAACCCAGGGTCATCACTCTCTGGTCTTCCTTCCACGCTTGTTGTGGTGTTGGAGATGTGGCAGGAGGAGGAGTAGGACCTGGAGGAGGAGCATGAGGAGGAGTAGGACCTGGAGGAGGAGGACTATGTGTAAGGTCACAAATGTGGGTTGCACATGTTATTTGGCCCCTCAACCTCTTATTGAGAGCTTCCAAAATTAAGAACTCACACAGGAGTCGTTGGCCCTCCTCCATCTGCATCATTTTGCAGGCAGTGGGGTGTGGGGTGTTCTGAGGGCCTCTGTAGCCTTCCAAAAGAGGCCTATGGCAGCCTCCTCCAGGTTACTCCTCTTCCTGCCACTTTTTCTTTGTAGGTGGAGGGGAGGGACCTGGGTATCGGGCAGCCTGCTTGGCCCGGCCACCTCCTGGCTGAGACTTCCCTGTGTATTAAAAAGGGACATGGTTTTAGTTTTTGCATCATCAATCACAATCATAAATTAGCAATCCAAACTAACATCTATTTAACATCATTGATTGGACAACCAGAAATATTTAGAAGAATGCTATACCTGGCTCAAGCTGGGCTCCTCCACATGTTGCTGCCTGGAAGCCTCAGCTGGGGGGGAAGGAAGCGTGGAAGGAAGAGTGGAGAGTGCTGGCCTGGGTTCAGTCTGACCTGCCAGAAAATGCAGCCTGTCATAGTACCACAGCCTGGGGACATAAATGTCATCTGCAGCTCCTGATCTCTGGAAATCCTGGACCTTCTTGTGCTCCCTTAGATAAGTGCTCCATAGGCCATTAAATTGGATCTTCAAATAGGTGATGTCTGCCGTGGGGATCACCGTCTTCACAAATTCCAACAAATTATCCAGCTCTGCCTTCCTCTTTGTTTTGTTCTTATATTCAGGGTGGTTTATCTGCCATAGACAGGGCATCTCCCTGAACATATCAATGAAGATTGGCATAAAGTCATTATCTTTCAACATATCCATTTTCACTGCAAGACACAACACAAAACAAACCCTAATGTCAGCCTAAAGTCTTCTAAACTTGTGCAAATACAGGCCTCAATCTAGAAGCAGTATAGGCCCAATGTTAAATCTTACCTTCGCAATCACGATCGGCGCCTCCGTTACTCCTTCCTCCGCTCACAGATCGTACGAACTATGCACGCGTGTTACGCTTTATAGACACTGCGCATGCGTGAAACTCCGCCCGCCCCTGACGTTCTTTCTAGTCTATTCCCCGACCCTTCTCGTTCGGCGCAGTGGGGGAAGAGCACATGGCGGAGTCAGAGCAGGTGTCAGATAATTACACCAAGGAGGAGGAGGAGGAGGAAAGCCCAGAGGCAGAAACATCCCGATCCAGAAGGAGACGATTTAAGGCATCAAATATGTCCTTTAGGGAGATGTTGGAGATGGTGGACATCCTGAAGAAGGCCGACTATGACGGGAAGTATGGACCTTACCCCAACGCCCGAAAGGTCAAGATAATGCCGAAAGTGGTCAAGAGTCTGCACCGGAATTTCGGGGTATGACGATCCAAGGATCAGCTAAGGAAACGGTGGTCGGACCTCAAATTGAGAGAACATGAGCAGTACAGAAAGATCCGGAGAGTGCTGAAAATAAGTAAGTAGTTGTCCTGTGTTCCTATTCTTTATGTTTATTACGTTCGTGCTGCTCCATGTGCTTTTCTTAACTGTTATCCAGTTTAAAATGGCAACTTTCATGTTCATGGGCACATTATTCGTTCGTATAAAACATTGTTCATTCGGCCTAGAAACCACCATTGTTTTGGCATATGCATTTGCCCACATTTTTTATGGACTACTTGTCTGCAAATAATTTGGTTGTGTAGATGGGTTTGTAACTAAAATGAAATGCAAACTAGATTCTGTGTAAGGAGAGGACACTCAGTAGCTGTTTATACATCTGGACACTGGAGCACTAGTGTGGGACACAAGAACACCCTTTTTATTAGGGGGGTCCCACACAGGTGCTCCAGTGTATACTATAGGGGTGTCTCCATCTGTGAAGCTTGTACAAAACAGGTAAAGTATTGAAGCTTGACAAAGGACACTAAAAATTCTACATCTTGGAACTCTGCCAAAACAGACAATTGTACTCCACTTCCAAGTAATGTTTCATATTCCTATTTCTGCCATCAAATATCTGTGTGCTAAGTATACCTATTTTTTTTTACATAGGGGAGAAAAGACTCGGAGGATACCCCTCATCCAAGGAGATCACAGACTCCCCACCTCTGGAAGAAGTGGAGACCCACCCAAGCTAAGCAGAGCAGGAGGAGGAAGACGTGGTGGAAATTGTCACCACAACAGGTGAGTGTCTGTGACCACAGGCTCAGGTAAGAGATGGATGCAGGCATATTTATAATACATGGTGTGTTTTTGTTTCTATCTTTTTAGGTGATCGTGATGTTGTGGATCCAGGGCATTTCACCTCGGAAAGTGCACAGATCCTGATTGGGGATTTCATGGGGTGTAATAGGGACTTGGAAAACATCCAGAAAAGCATCAATGATGTTCAAAAAAAATGAAGAACATCATTGATGTTTTAGGGAGAGTTTAGAACCCCTCAAAATCCCTATGTTTTTTTGCGCTTTTTGTGAGTTAAAAATGTTTAGCATTTTTTGACATATTTGCAAAAAGCCAAATTTTGAAGAGGCACACAGTGTGTCAACATGTGCTATCTACCATCACGGGAGATCAATGGACGCGTTTTGGGGGGGCAACCCCTTCCTCAATAATAAAGTAGCTGTGAGGAAGGGGTTGCACCCACAAAACACGTCCCTTGATATCCCATGATGGCAGCTAGCACATGTTGACATTCGGCAATTGGTGTGCATCTTCAAAATTTGGCTTTTCTAGGGGTGACTTCACCCCATCTGAACGCAATATCAAACACAGTTTGTAAATACTCATGTCTGATATTGCCTTCAAGTTCTACCAAATGTGAACTTTGTAAGTTCAAGATTTGTGTCTTTCTTGTTGGTTTTAAACATGCCTGTTTTATCTTAAATGGACATTTCTACTTTTTCTAATGTGACCCCAAAAATTTTTATACAACAAACATGTTGGTTTGTTTTAAAAACCTTTTCTAAATGCACATGTGATTGTGCTGGTATTAAAAAGATTAAGTAAGACATACATTCCTTGAGCTCTGTCCATTACTCCTGATATAATCACTCCTGGACTGCTTGTACTGCTCTAAATCGCTGGATTACCCTCCTTGGGACACCAACAACACCCTACACTAACTTCTGGAGCGATTAGATGAACAGCGGCCCGAGCGGAGCGGCGATCCTGTACACGGCGGCCGAATCCAGGCAAGTCCGCGGCTTCGGCCTACTCCTGGAGGTCCGTGGCCATCTTGGTCCTCCCCTGCCTCAGGCCTACTTTGAGATAACGGTGCCCTACTGCTGCTCAGGTACTGAATAACCACCTAATGGATCTGGGATACATCCATCCTCATACAGATAGTCTTCCCTAGCCCTCCAGTACCCCAGAAGGAGCAGCGGCCGTGTTTAGGCTAAGTCGCAGCCTAGGCCTGTGTGTGGGAGTCAGTGGCCATCTTGGTACCCCTGTGCTGCATCTTAGGCTTGTTGCCCTTTCTGATCACCTGTAAATAACTTTTCTTTTGAGGTCCTTTTACACTCCTCACTGTAGCCTCAGATTGCCAACACCCCAAAGGGAGCAACAATATACTCAATATAATATACGCATAAGAGCACCCTCTACCCCCGGACATATTAGTGGACTTGTGACCCTAGCCAGCACTCTCTCCTATCCCACAAGCAGTTAATTTTGCCAACACGAGATTGAGGACTCGCTGTGTGATACCCCAGGCCTTCACAGCATGTCACCAAAAAAAGCACAGAAGGCAGCGGCCGCAAAACTTGACCATTATCGCCGACAAGACAAAGAGGACATGGAGGAAGATGGAGCCTCTGAGAAAACTGGAGGGGGAGAACGAACGGCGAGTGACACTGACAAACTCCTTGAAGCAATCACCTTTTGCAGAACCTCACTCACGGCACAAATTGAGAAAGTCAAGATGGATATTTCCCTTATTAGGCAAGACTTTCAAAAGCTTAGAGACAGAGTGAAGGAAGCCGAGACCCGACTGAGCACGGTGGAGGATGCCATACCACCCTTACAAACATCCTCGGATTGCGTACAACGGCAAATACACCAACTCCTTACAAAACAGGATGATATGGAGAATAGGCTGAGAAGATGTAACATACGCCTGATCGGTCTGCCAGAGGGGTCTGAGGGCAAGGACACTACCACGTTCTTGGAACAACTTTTGATCAACACCTATGGGAGAGAAGCCTTCTCCCCTATGTTTGCGGTGGAGAGGGCGCATCGTATGCCAGCAAGACCCCCCCCCGCAGGGAGTTCCCCCTCGCACATTCATAGCTAAACTCCTTAATTACAAAGATCGAGATACAGCTCTGAGGATGGCGAGGGAGAAGGGCAATATCCCAGTGGGGAATGTTAAAGTGGCTATTTTCCCAGACTACTCGGCAGAGGTACAGCGTCGTCGGCAAAGCTTTACGGAGGCCAAGCGCAGGCTAAGGAACCTACAATATAAATACTCTATGCTCTTTCCTGCCCGCCTTAGAGTGGAACATGATGGTCGTGCAATCTTCTTTGAAGATCCAGAGGAAGTGATCACCTGGCTGGAACGTCGGGCTGTTCTGGAAAGAGCTGATTGAACAAGTCCCAGACATAGTCGCATAGTTACACTGTTGCTGGAGGAACCATGTATTTTTTGATGTGAACTGTCTATCACTACACACGGCAACTCTGTGAATGTGACGTAGAAACGTTCCCGAACCAGCGCAAGTACGAAGTTTAAATCCTAGACACCTACAGTATAAGAGTCCACTTACTCTCCGGGGCTCCGGAAAGGTAGAGGTCCTACTGACAACATGCATAGTGCAGCGAGACTTTACCCCACACAATACTGGGAAGCAGCACCATGATTACTGGAACTTTTTCTGGATCTTATTCGCTGCAGTTAACTGGAAGCAAAGGGATTGGGAGAACATACCATATCTTGTACAAATGACATGGATGATACCTCCCGTCCCAGAGAACTTAACCAGATGTTTCGCATTCTACATATAACCAGGAAGATGGAATGTTTCCCAGTTACACACAAGTTAAGGGAATATGCCCGCACCAGTTTGGGACAGTGCAGGGCAGGGAGGGGGGTGGGAGTTCATTTGTTTATAGTTTGGTTAAACTTGATTGTGCATATCAATCACAGAAAACAGGTAACATCTCGAATGATATGTCCATGTAAATGTTCATATATGTCGTGCGCTACAAGAATGATGCAACTATGTTTATATACTAAGAATACGTGTGCTTTATACATAGAGAGCAAATTACTTACCGTAACTGTTATATTAGATATTAAAGGGTTTTGCTTATGGCATCTTTGAAGTTTCTCACATGGAATGTGAGAGGCATGTGTGAGAAATTTAAGCGCGCAGCAGTCCTTGCATTCCTCAAGAAACAACATGCTGATATAGTGGCATTGGTGGAGACGCACGTTGAGGGAGGTGTCTAGATGGCACTTCGTCGGCCATTGGTTGGATGGGCCTATCATTCTACCCATACATCTCATTCCAGGGGAGTCTCAGTTTTGATAGCCAAGTCGGTACATTTTGAGTTATGTGAGTTGTCCACTGATCCACTAGGCCGATATGTCTTTATCCATGCTAAATTATATGGAGAACCCCTACTTATATTGGCTTTTTATATACCACCCCCATTTAACATCTCCATAATTAAAGAGGGATTATCGTTTATGGCCAGTCATCCAGCTATATCTGCAGTTTGGCTAGGCGACTTTAATACCACACTAAACCCGACTTTAGACAGGCTCCAACTTACTTCGCCTACCCGCAATACTCCTAATGTGACTAGGTTCTCTAAGCTCATCTCCACCTTCCACTTAATAGACACATGGCACCACACGTTCCCACAGGCCAAATCATACTCGTGCTTCTTGTCTTCTCATGGGTCCATGTCCCGTATAGATTTTATACTCATCTCCCCCAGATTGACACCAAGACTATCAGAGGCTGTATTTTGCCCCAGAATACTCTTAGATCATAGTCCTTATTGGATTACATTAAGAATTCCTATAGCAAAACCACCACGGACATGACGTTTGAACCCATTTTGGCTCTCTCTTCTACCTGAGGATGATGAGCTTATGGATCAATGGAAAATGTACTTTGCGGAGAATGATAAGTCTGCATCGCCATCCGCAGTATGGGATTCCTTTAAGCTATTCGCACGCTCCACATTAATTACTGCTATCAATAAAATTAAGACAAACTCTTCCAGTGCCCTCGGTAAGGTGCTGGAGGATCTGTCTTCTGCCGAAAGAGACTTTGCCAACACCCCCCGTCCCCCACAAACGCAGACCTGCTTAAACTACAAACTAGAGTAGTAAACCAGCTACAATACTAGAAAACTAGACAAAAAATATTTTTTTCCAAACAGAAAATGTTTGAATATGGGGAAAAAGCAGGCAAGTTACTGGCATACTTGGTACACAGCGAAGATAGGCCCCCAGTGGTCATCACATTACATGGCCCTGGAGGACAACAAATAACAGATCCGCCTAGAGTAACTTCTATGTTCAGAGATTTCTTTGCTGACTTATACAAAACGACAGCTCCCACTGAGACACAATCCATGTCTCTCTTTCTTGAGAAGGTGACTTTCCCACAGTTGACAGAGGAACAGATAGAACTACTAGAGGCACCCCTCAGCACAGACGAAATTACAACAGCTATAGCCAGTTTTTCTAGGTCTAAATCTCCAGGTTCAGACGGGCTCCCAATCGAGTTCTATTCCCAATTTAGCGAAATACTAACCCTAAACTACTAATGTTATACAATCATCTCTTTGAAACTGGGACTTTACTCCCATGACAGAGGCAACAATAATCCTCATCCCCAAACCGGGAAAGGACCCAGGATACCCAGAATCCTATCGTCCAATATCCCTTTTACAGGTCAATATTAAAATATTAGCCAAAAGTACTATCCATTAGGCTTAATCAAGTAATTTTATCATTAATACATGCAGATCAGGCTGGGTTCATGCCTGGTCGCAACACCTCGTTTAACCTCCGGAAACTATATATTATTATACAGGCTACACACAAGGAGGTTGGCTCACGGGTTGTGGTGACTTTAGACACAGCAAAAGCCTTTGACTCGGTGGAGTGGGGGTATCTCTGGAGATGCTTGGAGGGCTATGGCTTCGGCCCGAAATTTATTAAATGGGTGCAATTATTATACCTGGCACCTAGGGCCAGAGTGGTGGCTAATGGGTGGTCGTCTCAGATGTTTGACCTCAGCAGAGGCACGAGACAGGGCTGCCCCTTATCCCCATTGTTACATGCCCTTGCGGCAGAACCCCTGGCGATATCCATTCGAGCGAATCCGGAGATTAAAGGACTTAAAATGGGCTCTTTAATTGAAAAAATTAGCATGTATGCAGACGACACGCTTTTATATTTAACAGATTCAGGACCATCACTATGTACTGCACTCCACACGATTGAACAATTCGGATTATTTTCAGGGCTGAAAATCAATTGGGACAAGTCCCAAATTTTACCAATTGATGGCTTCCCACCCCCAGAATCTCAAGCCAGACTACCGCTTCAGAGAGTTGATGTTATTAAATATTTAGGGATCCATATATCTAGATCCCCTGCAGATTATGTATCCCTCAATATAGATCCTCTCATCGCTACGGTTAAAAATAAAATACACGTTTGATCCAAATTACCACTGGGAGTCTGGGGACGCATACATTTAATCAAAATGATACTACTCCCTAAAATACTGTATCTTCTCTGGCATACTCCGGTTTACTTACCCTTGAAACATTTTAAATCTTTAGAGTCCCTCCTTAAACCATTTGTGTGGGGGCCCAACAGACACAAACTAGCATGGCAAACACTCAAGAATCCAACGGACCTTGGTGGCGCAGCTCTTCCCGATTTTAACCTATATTACATTGCAGCACAACTGTCACAGATGTTCCACTTACATAAAACGGACAGCGAGAGATTTCTCACGCTCTTATGTCCAAAGTGGGCACAACATACCAAGGACTCGATATACGCGATAGCATCGGGCTCGGGAGGGATGGAGATAGGAGAAAATAGACATACCATGTTATATAACTACAGGAAAATATGGGATTTAGCTGCCTCTAAACTTGAAATTCCACAGATCAATGATTACACGCCGATATGGCATAACAAGAATCTCTCCGAGTTTAATAAAATTCATGACACATCTATATGGTCCATACAGGGAGTATTTTACCTGCACCACTTATTCAAGGATGGACATCTCAAAACCTTTGATACACTTAAGGAAGATTTTACAATTCAGAACCAGATGTTCTTCAGATTTTTACAAATCCGGCATGCGTTACAGTCACAATTCCCTGACTCCCTCCCCAACCCCACACCTAATGTTCTTATGGCAGTAATTAAGAGCACAGACCCTCATAAATTGATCTCAGCCTTTCATAACATGCTCTCAATCCCTGTATCTACTAAAATAGCATATAATCTCAAACCAAGATGGGAAAGAGAGGTGGGACCAATAGAGGATGAGGAATGGGGAGAGGCATTGGAGTCCTGCAAAGCTGTGTCCCCCAAATTATCGGACCGTTTGTCGCAGCTCTACATAATTCACAGGGCATATCTTACACCCCTTAGAGTGGCAAGATATAAACGCACACAACCCACCACATGTCAGATGTGTGGGAGGGAGACAGGCACTTTTTTCCACTTGATCTGGACATGCCCTAAGATTCAAGGCCTGTGGGAACAAATTTTGACATTTCTACACGACACAATGGGCTCACCCTTAGCCCTAGACCCAAAACAATGTCTCCTAGGTATAATTCCAGATACAATGGACAAATACACCAAAAAATTTCTACATGAAACACTCTTTCCAGCAAGAAAGGTTATAGCCAGAAAATGGATGAGACAAGCGCCTCCTAAAATAGTGGAATGGAAGGTGGAGGTGAATAATACATTACCTTATAGGAAATGCATATATATTAATAGGGGTTGCCCTGCCAAGTACAATAAGATATGGGATCGTTGGCTACAAGAATCTGCTACCTGTGTCTAACGTACCTAAATGGTTATAAGGTGATATCTCGGATGAGAGTTTAGATGTGTAGTTGCACGTGTCAAATGTATACACCCTGAATATCCTCACATGACAAGTTTTGTGTACTTAATATCATAAATACTGAACTTACAACAATTAATGTACTGTTACCATGTTCATGTGTTACCACAAGCATATTATGTATGCACCAGTTGATCAATAAAACCTTGTTTGATTTAAAAAAAGATTGATAATCAAGAATGTGTGGATTATTGTCTCAACGCTCCAAAACTTTTGTTGTGCTCTAATTGGTGTTTTCTGTGACAATGGGGGTTATTTCCTAAGGGCAAATCCACTTTGCACTACAAGTGCAGTTTCAAGTGCACTTGTAGTGCAAAGTGTCTTTGCCTTTAGTAAATAACACCCAACAGTGCTTTGTAAGGTTACACAATCACGCCATTTTCAGGACTCACCACATTTCTGTCAGGGTCAGCTAAAAGAAACACAAGCAGTAAATGTCACCAAAGATTTTAGTAGTTAAATTCTTTTTTTTATTTGAAAAAGGTTTCAGACATTGTCTGGCATATTGATAGCCACTGACACGTACCTGGTAGGTTGTGAGCCTGAAGTGCAGGAAAAGACCTCCCTTACAGCTCCCACTCCCGTTCCCCTGGAATGGAGACAGAGGGCCAGGAGTGAAGAGTGGTATGGGTGCCTGGCAGGATCAACAGTTGCTGAAAGTCCAGTAGTGGTGGCACCCTCTGAGGAGTAGACTGAGGACGGAGACTGGAATGCAGGACTGGAACCAGGAACAACAGCAGGTGATAGCAGACTGGGAGCTGGACTGGAACACAGCAGAAGATAGCCTGGAACGCTGGACTGGAACACAGCAGAAGATAGCCTGGAACGCTGGACTGGAACCAGGAACAACAGCAGGTAGTAGACTGGAATGCTGGACTGAAACACAGCAGAAGGTAGCCTGGAACGCTGGACTGGAACCAGGAACAACAGCAGGTAGCAGACTGGAACGCTGGACCGGAACCAGGAACAACAGCAGGTAGCAGACTGGAACGCTGGACTGGAACACAGCAGAAGGTAGCCTGGAACGCTGGACTGGAACACAGCAGAAGGTAGCCTGGAACGCTGGACTGGAACCAGGAACAACAGCAGGTAGCAGACTGGAACGCTGGACCGGAACCAGGAACAACAGCAGGTAGCAGACTGGAACGCTGGACTGGAACACAGCAGAAGGTAGCCTGGAACGCTGGACTGGAACACAGCAGAAGGTAGCCTGGAACGCTGGACTGGAACCAGGAACAACAGCAGGTAGCAGACTGCAAGCTGATGAACACAGCGGAGGGTCAACAAGCCGGTGGTCAGTAATGTTCGGACAGCAGAGGTACCAGGGGTAATACAGAGGGATGGTCAGGCAAGCCAAGAGAGTCTGGTGCAGGCAGATAGCAGGATCGTCAAACAGGAAGCCGGGTCAGATAACAGGAAACACAGATTAGATCAGGTAACACTCACAGAACGCTGTAGAGCAGACAGCGGGGATGGAGTGTGACAGGCAGGTTTAAATAGCCCGCCGGACACCAGCGGGAGTGCGCGCGCGCGTGCCTGTGCGTGACCGCACCCGTGAACGCGCGCGCATGCGCAATGGGACCCGTGGCCGGGTTCCCGTGCGCCTGGGACGCCGGTTACTGGCAGGATCTTCGTGACATTGCCCCCCCCCAAGGGGCAGCCTCCGGATGCCCCTTTGAAAAAATCTCTCTGGATGAGCTGTTTTAAAGGCTTGTAACAGGTCTTCAGCATGAATATTATCCTCTGGTTCCCAAGAATTCTCCTCTGGGCCAAACCCCTTCCATTTTATTAAGAATTGGTTTTGATTACCTCTTTTCCTGTGGTCCATGATAGCCTCCACCTCGAATTCCTCCTCCCCATCTACCAGGATTGGATCAGGAGGATCCGTACTTCGACCTGGAAATGGGTTAGTAATAGATGGTTTAAGCAGGGACACGTGAAAAACTGGATGTACTTTTAGTGAATCCGGAAGTTCAAGTTCATATGCAACTTCATTAATTCTCCGTTTAACAGGGAATGGTCCAAGAAATTTGGGACCCAACTTCTTGGAAGGGCAGGCCAACCTAAGGTTTATGGTGGACAACCATACCTGATCCCCAGGTGCAAGTTAGAGCTCACCTCGCCTCTTTTTATCGAAGGTCGCTTTGTTGTACTCCTGGGTTCTGGTCATGGTGTCCTGTAAAACTTGGTTGTTAGAGGTAAAGAAATCCAATTTCTCCTGGACTGCGGGTACCGTGCATTCTGGAAGAGAATTTGGTAAAAATGAGGGATGGAAACCATAATTCGCAAAAAACGGAGTTTGCTTGATAGCAGAGTGAATAGAATTGTTATAAGCGAATTCAGCCAATGGTAAAACAGCAATCCAATTATCTTGGGAAAAAGAAGAAAAACAGCGCAAATATTGTTCAAGAGTCTGGTTTGTTCTTTCTGTTTGCCCATTAGTCTGGGGGTGATAAGCCGATGAAAACGAGAGTTCAATGTCCAAGGTCTTACACAAAGCCCTCCAGAATCGAGAGGTAAATTGTACCCCTCGATCTGAAACGATGTTAATTGGTACCCCATGGAGCCTGACAACCTCTTTAATGAATGCTTGTGCTGTTTCTGTAGCTGAAGGGGTACCCTTCATTGGGACAAAGTGCGCCATCTTCGACAACCGGTCCACTATGACAAAGATTGAAGTGAAGCCCCCGGCCGGGGGTAGTTCTACAATAAAATCTATCGAGAGCATTTTCCAGGGTCTATCTGGGACAGGCAAGGGTTTTAGTAGACCCCATGCCCTTGTTTTGTGCCCTTTGTTCCTAAGGCAGGTGGTACAGGACTCTACAAACTCCTTACAATCTTTGCGCAGCTGAGGCCACCAGAAGGTGCGCTGAACCAAATCAGTGGTCTTAGCCACACCAAAATGCCCAGCCAGCGCATGATCGTGACAGAGCTCTAGTACTGGAACTCGTAGTGTTTCAGGTATAAAGATCCTATTCTCATGCCACAATAACCCATCCTTAACCTGGAGTTCTGTCTTAATGGAAGATTCTATATCTGCGGAGGCCTGTTTAATCCGGGAAAGCAGGTTTCCCTGAAGTAGAAGAAAGTTCCCTGGAGACAAAATGGTGTCTGGAGGGGAAATCTCTTGAGGTTTGTGGAACATCCTAGACAGGGCGTCTGGTTTGATGTTCTTGGAGCCGGGACGGTAAGTGACATGGAAGGAGAACCTGGAGAAAAAGAGAGCCCACCTGGCCTGACGTGGTTTCAACCTCTTTGCAGACCTCAAATACTCCAGGTTCTTATGATCTGTAAAGATTAGAACTGGATGAGCGGCACCCTCCAACAGATAGCGCCACTCCTCCAATGCTGACTTGATTGCCAACAACTCTCTGTCACCTACATCATAATTTCTCTCTGCCGTGGATAATTTACGAGAAAAGAAAGCCACAGGATGCAGCAGGGCCTTGGTTCCCTGTCTTTGGGATAATACTGCTCCTACAGCAATTTCAGATGCATCCACTTCTAGAATAAATGGCAGAGAGGAATCTGGGTGTTTCAGTACAGAGGCGGAGGTAAAAAGGCCCTTGAGAGTCTCAAAAGCCTTTTGAGCCTCGGCCGACCAATGGAAGCGTGTACCCTGTTTGGTAAGCTGTGTGACGGGTGCAATGATAGCTGAGAACCCCTTAATAAATTTGCGGTAAAAGTTAGCGAATCCAACGAATCGCTGGATTCCTTTCTTATCCGTCGGGACTGGCCAATCTAGAACAGCCGTGACCTTCTGGGGGTCCATTTTAATGCCCTTACTGGAGATGACCAATCCTAAAAATGGGATACTTTCCTGTTCGAATTCACATTTTTCAGCCTTTGCATACAGACCGTGTTGTCGAAGTCGGCCCAATACACTCCTGACGTGCCTACGATGGGATTCAAGGGAACAAGAGAAAATCAATATGTCATCTAAATAGACAATGACAAACAGGTCTAAAAAGTCACGTAGCACATCATTAATAAAGTATTGAAATGTGGCAGGGGCATTACACAGGCCGAAAGGCATCACTAGGTATTCAAAATGCCCATAACGGGTACGAAAAGCGGTCTTCCATTCGTCACCATCCCTGATACGAACTAAATTGTAGGCCCCACGGAGGTCAAGTTTGGTGAATATGGTAGCCGTTCCCAGTCTCTGAAACAACTCGGGTACTAAGGGGAGAGGGTACCGATTCTTCACAGTAATCTTGTTTAGTTCGCGGTAATCCACGCACGGCCTGAGAGTCTTATCTTTTTTCTGCACGAAGAAGATGCCTGCACCTGCGGGGGACGTGGATGGACGAATGAAGCCTCTTTTGAGGTTTTCATCAATGTATTCCTTCAATGCCCCTTGCTCCACTTCAGTCAGGGGGAATATTCTTCCAAAAGGAATTTCAGCACCAGGAAGCAACTCAATGGGACAGTCATAGGCCCGGTGAGGGGGTAACACCTCTGCCCTCTGTTTACTAAATACGTCCAGGAAATCATGATAGGCTGAAGGAATGGATTGAAGCAGACCAGGATCTGTATCTAGGCATAACAGGGTAGAGTTCTCCTGGATGTTCTGGGTTCTGCAAAACTGTTGGCAGTAAGTAGAGGAAAAGGTCACCTCACCCGTGATCCAATTTATGTCCGGATTGTGGGCCTGTAACCATGGCATGCCAAGTATTATGGGGAACAGAGGTGAAGTGATGATGTCCAGGCGCAGCTGTTCCTGATGCATGTTGGAAATGAGAACAGGTATTGGCATAGTCTCATGGGTGACAGGTCCAGACTTGATAGCGGTTCCATCAGCTAGATGGATAGAAAGTCCATGAGCTTTAGGTGACAAAGGTATTTGGTGTTGGATGGCAAAACGAGAATCCATGAAACAGCTGCAAGCTCCTGAATCAATAATGGCGGTGACTTGTAGATCCTTCCCTGGAAGCTGTAGCAGAAGAGGCAGAGCAAGGTGAGTGGTATTTTTAACCAGGGATGTTACATAGTCAGTAGATAGGGATAAACACTTACGGATCTTGAGAGGACAGTTCCTGACGTAGTGCCTGGGTTCCCCACAATACAGGCACAAGTTATTTGCACGACGACGTTGTCGTTCCTCTGGGGTGAGCGAAGGTCGCAAGACACCCAGTTGCATTGGCTCAGGTAAGTTAAACGTGGAGGTAGGTGGTGTTGATGATGGGTGATGTGGAACCTTAGGGGTAACCCAAGTTGGACGAGGAGACCCCATAGCTCTCTCCGACCTGCGTTCTCGTAGTCGTCGATCGATCTGGATAGCTAGATCGATTAAAGCATTTAAAGTCTGTGGTGTACCCACCCTGGCCAGTTCATCCTTCAGAGGATCAGAAAGTCCCAACCGAAATTGATAACGGAGAGCCGCATCGTTCCAGTTAGTATCCGCACTCCACTTCCTAAATTCAGCCACATAATCCTCTGCTGCTCTGCGACCTTGTTGCAGGGTGTGTAGAGCCGCTTCTGCAGTTACAGATAGCTGGGGGTCATCATATAGCTGACCTAGTGCGGCAAAGAAAGTGGAGAGGTTGGTCAGAGATATGTCTTTTTGCTCTAGGAGGCGATGGGCCCAGGTTTGGGGGTCACCAGAGAGCAGAGAAATCACATAGCCCACCTTTGTAGCCTCCAGGGAAAAGGTACGTGGCTGAAGAGCAAAAAATAGTTCGCAAGAATTGCGGAAGGCTCTGAACTTATGGCGATTTCCGAAGAAACGTTCAGGTGTGGGAACCTTAGGTTCCGGAGGGAGCATTACCACCGTTGAGGAAGGCCCAACTGAGGGAGCAGGAGCAGAGGAAGCTCCCTGGGCCCCAATGGGATTAACACTCGTTCCTCCAGTCTGGTGTATCCTTGCTGCAGACTTTTGACTGCTTCAGTCAATCCTGCCAGGTGTGCACAGAGTTCCTCCATGGGAGATGTTCCCTGCTCAGGCTCAGACATGGCTGTCTGCTACTGACACGTACCTGGTAGGTTGTGAGCCTGAAGTGCAGGAAAAGACCTCCCTTACAGCTCCCACTCCCGTTCCCCTGGAATGGAGACAGAGGGCCAGGAGTGAAGAGTGGTATGGGTGCCTGGCAGGATCAACAGTTGCTGAAAGTCCAGTAGTGGTGGCACCCTCTGAGGAGTAGACTGAGGACGGAGACTGGAATGCAGGACTGGAACCAGGAACAACAGCAGGTGATAGCAGACTGGGAGCTGGACTGGAACACAGCAGAAGATAGCCTGGAACGCTGGACTGGAACACAGCAGAAGATAGCCTGGAACGCTGGACTGGAACCAGGAACAACAGCAGGTAGTAGACTGGAATGCTGGACTGAAACACAGCAGAAGGTAGCCTGGAACGCTGGACTGGAACCAGGAACAACAGCAGGTAGCAGACTGGAACGCTGGACCGGAACCAGGAACAACAGCAGGTAGCAGACTGGAACGCTGGACTGGAACACAGCAGAAGGTAGCCTGGAACGCTGGACTGGAACACAGCAGAAGGTAGCCTGGAACGCTGGACTGGAACCAGGAACAACAGCAGGTAGCAGACTGGAACGCTGGACCGGAACCAGGAACAACAGCAGGTAGCAGACTGGAACGCTGGACTGGAACACAGCAGAAGGTAGCCTGGAACGCTGGACTGGAACACAGCAGAAGGTAGCCTGGAACGCTGGACTGGAACCAGGAACAACAGCAGGTAGCAGACTGCAAGCTGATGAACACAGCGGAGGGTCAACAAGCCGGTGGTCAGTAATGTTCGGACAGCAGAGGTACCAGGGGTAATACAGAGGGATGGTCAGGCAAGCCAAGAGAGTCTGGTGCAGGCAGATAGCAGGATCGTCAAACAGGAAGCCGGGTCAGATAACAGGAAACACAGATTAGATCAGGTAACACTCACAGAACGCTGTAGAGCAGACAGCGGGGATGGAGTGTGACAGGCAGGTTTAAATAGCCCGCCGGACACCAGCGGGAGTGCGCGCGCGCGTGCCTGTGCGTGACCGCACCCGTGAACGCGCGCGCATGCGCAATGGGACCCGTGGCCGGGTTCCCGTGCGCCTGGGACGCCGGTTACTGGCAGGATCTTCGTGACAGCCCCTCTACCCGCAAAGTATTCAAGGTATCTTAGACGGACATCACGGGCATTCGGGAGGGGGCAAGCCAGGATGGCCACTTTCAAGCGCCGTCATGGTTTGTTCATTTTGAATTCCAACCTCAGGCCCAACTGAGCCAGCATAGTTGGCAGAATGTTGCCGTATAAGTTGTGTAGAACACAGCATGCCAGGATTATATGATTCAGTTTGTACTCTGCCATGTGTATGGGTGTAAGAAATAGGCGGAACCGGCTGGCCATGATTCCAAACGTGTTCTCCACCACTCTTCTGGCTCTGGCCAGCCAGTAATTAAAAACCCTCTGGTCCAGGGTGAGGGTCCTCATCAGGAATGGCCGCATAAGATGGTCCCCCAGCGCAAACGCTTCATCTGCAACGAAGATGAATGGGAGCCCTTTTACACATTTTAGAGGGTGTTTGGGGTAAAGCACTACTATGGAGCTGATAAAATACAATGTTAAGTGACTACATGAGGTGAATATAGGGCCAGGAGACCATGCTGGGGAGGTAAGTGAAGGTAAATATGTATGAAGGACAAGAAAAATAAGTACATAACAATCCAGCATGCATGAGGACAAAGGGGACATTCGCAGCATATTCCAATCATGGTAATTAGGGAATGAGGAAAGAAATACAATATATTATCAAACATTAAATACAATAACATGTGAGATTAAAGGATAAAAATCTTACCTTAATATACTCCTTCTGCAGGATCTGGATGATGGAAGAACAGGTCTCTGGGATAATGATCCCCAGAACCTGGGGGGAGATGCCTGTCGAGAACCTCAAGTCCTGCAGGCTTCTCCCCGTCGCCAAGTACCGCAGGGTGGCAATGAGCCTCTGCTCCGGAGTGATGGCTTGCCTCATGCAGGTATCCTGCCTGCTAATATAAGGGGTCAGCAAAGCCAACAAATGGTGAAATACGGGGTCCGTCATCCGGAGAAAGTTCCTGAAATCATCAGGATTATTCTCACGGATCTCACGGAGCAAAGGCATCTGACAGAACTGGTCACACTGAAGCAACCAATTCTTGATCCATGAACTCCTCCCCACCCTGTTCATGGACTGGACTTGTGTCAAGATCAGGACCCCAACACTAAGCCCCCGCACAGCACGAACTCTACGAGGAGTATGTATATGCAACATGGCTAGAAAACGGTCGGCTGCTCAGAACAAAGTAACAGAACGCACTGAAGAACAGCAAGGCCTGTGAAGAGTGAACTGAAAAACAGTAACGAACGAACAAGAACACAATGATAAATCAATGGTACTCACTGCACGCACTGAAGAGCAGATACAAACCCACAAGCACAAACTGAACAGCAGAAAATGATCTGAAAACCACGAGTCTGAAAAAGCGCGAATCGTCTCTCACCAAACTTTTACTAACACGAGATTAGCAAAAGGAGCCCAAAGGGTGCCGCGCTTGGTTCTGAACTGGCCTTTTCTAGTCTCGTTGTACGTGGTGTATGTCACTGCGTTCTTGGCGATCGGAAATTCCGACAACTTTGTGCGACTGTGCGTACGCAAAACAAGTTTGAGCCAACATCCGTCAGAAAAATCCATGGATTTTGTTGTCGGAATGTCCGATCAATGTCCGATCGTGTGTACAGGGCATAAGAGATCCTTTAACTCATCTCTCTTCAACACCAATTCAGTTGCAGTTGTGCCATACTCTTTCCATTTTCGGATGATGGATTGAACAGTGCTTCGTGAGATGTTCAAAGCTTGGGATATTTTATAACCTAATCCTGCTTTAAACTTCTCCACAACTTTATCCCTGACCTGTCTGGTGTGTTCCTTGGCCTTCATGATGCTGTTTGTTCAGTAAGGTTCTTTAACAAACCTCTGAGGGCTTCACAGAACAGCTGTATTTATACTGAGATTAAATTACACACAGCTGGACTCTATTTACTAATTAGATGACTTCTGGAGGCAATTGGTCCCACTAGATTTTAGTTAGGGGTATCAGAGTAAAGGGGGCTAAATACAAATGCATGCCACACTTTTTAGATATTTTTTTTGCAAAGAGATTGGAAAAACATTTATCATTTTCCTTCCACTTCACAATTATGTACCACTTTGTGTTGTATATTACATAAAATACCAATAAAATACATTTACGTTTTTGGTTGTAACATGACAAAATGTGGAAAATTGCAAGGGGTAAGAATACATTTTCAAGGCACTGTATGTGATTTGTGCTGCACTGATTTTCCATTTACCCTATACACATACAGTCGTGCTCAAAAGTTGCATACCCTGGCAGAAATTGTGAAACTTTGGCATTAATATTGAAAATATGACTGATCATGCCAAAAAAATGTCTTTTATTTAAGGATTTTTTTTTAATCTTTATTTATCAAATTTTCATATACAAAAGAAGAGATAGAAATCACAGAAAACAACCTTGCCCCCTATCTTCGCGACAGGGGTAATAATATGCAATTTAATTACCATACTATGTTCCCTATTCCCACCCATTCCTCCTCCCATAGGTCCTACCTAATCCCCCCTCCCTCCCATAACCCCTTATCCCGAGTCCCTACAACCTTTTTACCTCACTATATTCCTTAGTTAGTTTAAACATTTTCCACTTTTCCCACCTTTTGTTGAAACCATCTCTCCCTCCTTCTTCAGAGAATCTAAGACCTTCCATACTATATGCTTCATCAATTTTTAGCAAACCATTCACCTATTTTTGGGCTATCCACTTCCTTCCATTTTTTTGGGATCAAGCTCTTTGCTGCCTTAATCAGATGTACCAGCAATGAGTTTCTGTACTCTTTCATTGGTATGTCGACCCCATGGAATAGACATGTCTAGGGGTCCTCAGGCAGCTCAATGCTGGTAATCATTTTTATATACCGTAATATTTCCTTCCAATATGTTTTTTAAGCTTCGGGCAGCTGCACCAAATATGGGCCATAAAGCCTATTTGTTTACAACCCCTTCAGCATTCTATTGTTAGCCCCTTTTGAAATTTTCCTACTATATCCGGGGTCCTGTAACACCTAGTTAGACATTTATAATTCATTTCCATCATTCTAGTGTTTACAGATTATCCGTGTATCAGTCTCAAAATTTTCCCTATCTGTTGGTTCTTCCATTGTTGCCCTATTTCCTTTCCCAATTTTTTGTAAACATCGGAACCTCCAACTCCTTTCCCTCCGTGAGAATTTTGTATATCCGCAAAATAAGCAAATTTCCCCCCTATGTGTGATGTGTCGCAATTGTGCACTGTCTTTTTTAATCCAGTTTCCCCATATCGAACTTTTACCAGGTGCAAAATAATTATTCTCTTTTAGTGCCATTCAAGGGGGGTTATATTCCCATTTATTCTGTTTGTGCGTCTGATCCCATACCCTCATGACATTTTTGGTCAATGTAAGTGCATTTACTCCTAATGTCCTGTGTTGTGGTGGTGTCCACATATTCCTCCCTAAATTTGCGTCCGCTGTAGTGTATTCAATTTTTACCCATTTTTTCTCACTCTTTACTCTGGCCCATTACACCATACGTGTTAGAACCGCCGATTCATAGTACTTTTTGAAATCTGGTACACTTAATCCACCCTGGCCTTTCCCTCTCTGCAAAATCGTGAGGGAAATCCTGGTTTTCCTATTTTGCCAAATTAGTTTTGATATTAAACTTTTAATCACTCTAAAATATGCTGGGGGTATGAAAATTGGGAGCATCTGAAATTTGTACAAAATTTGGGGTAAAATCATTTTCAGAGCATTGATCCAGCCAATCCAGGACAAGGGACATGCTGCTATTCTCTTTATTTCTGCCTTTAGTTCCTCCAATAAAGGTATATAGTTCGCCTGATAGATTTCCCCCAGGGATGCTGTTAATTTTATTCCCAAGTACATTATTCCCGTCTTCCTCCAGGGGAACTGAAATTCCTGCTGGAGGCTATGTTCTTCTTTTAAATTAATGTTTATATTTAATACCTCCGATTTACTTAGATTTATCTCAAAGTTGGATAGATCCCCGTAATCCTTTAAAACCTTCAGTGGGTTGGGCAAAGAGATACGAGGATTAGAGACATAAAATAAAATATCGTCTGCAAATGCGCTTATGTATCTCCTCTCATATCTCTATCCTCCTATATCAACATTTCCCCTCACCGTCGCCAGGTGTGGTTCTAACGCTAACACGAATAATAGTGGCGACTGAGGACAACCCTGTCATGTGCAGTTATACATCCTGAAGGGGGTTGATAATATTCCATTAACCCTTATTGCCGCCATAGGGCTCTTATAAAGGACTTGTATCCAATCCATCATCCTTGGGCCTATCCCCATACCTTCCAAAGTTCCCATCATGAACCCCCAGTCTACCTTGTCGAAGGCTTTTTCAGTGTCAATCGACAGGAGTAGACTGGGTGTTCTCCCCTCTCTTATTTTCTGGAGCAGCAACAATGTTCTTACCCCATTGTCCTTCCCCTCCCTTCCGGGCACGAAACCTACCTGGCCGGGGTGGACAAGTTTCGGCATTAACAAGTTCCGGCATTAACTCTCTCATCCTTATTGCAAGCACTTTAGCAAACACCCTGGTATCTGTATTCAGTAGTGATATCGGACTATAACTTGAGCACAAAGTGCACTCTTTTCCTTCTTTCATGACCGTTGTTATTGTGGCCATTGAAGCTTCTTTACTTAGCTCATACCTTGCTCCCAGCCCATTAAAGTATGTGCAAAGCCTTGGGGATAATATTTCTTTAAAATTTCTTTAGGTACTCTATCGTATAGCCCTTGGCCCCGGACTTTTCCCAACTGGGGACTCTTTTAACACCTGGTTTATCTCCTCTATTGTTATTGGTCACTGCTATTTTCTCTGGTAACCAGGGCAAGTTAGCCCTTCGCACATATTCTTTAATTTTTTCTTTTTTACGGGCCTCCTGTTGTCCTTGTCCCCTCTCCTGCCCAACCGAATACAAATGCTCATAAAAACCTCGGAACACACTCACAATATCTTTTGTATTATGTACCATTTGCCCTTTTTTATTTTGTATTTTCTCTATAAAGTTTATTGATCTTTTTTCCTCAGCATCCTTGCTAAAGACCTATGCCCCGTACACACGGTCGGACATTGATCGGACATTCCGACAACAAAATCCATGGATTTTTTCCGACGGATATTGGCTCAAACTTGTCTTGCATACACACGGTCACACAAAGTTGTTGGAAAATCTGATCGTTCTAAACGCGGTGACGTAAAACACGTATGTCGGGACTATAAACGGGGCAGTAGCCAATAGCTTTCGTCTCTTAATTTATTCTGAGCATGCATGGCTTTTTGTGTGTTGGATTTGTGTACACACGATCGGAATTTCCGACAACGGATTTTGTTGTCGGAAAATTTTATAGCAAGCTCTCAAACTTTGTGTGTCGGAAATTCCGACGGAAAATGTGTGATGGAGCCCACACACGGTCGGAATTTCTGACAACGAGGTCCTATCACACATTTTCCATTGGAAAATCCGACCGTGTGTACAGGGCATAACTGTTTTTATTCCCCCATAGATATCTTTCTCTCACAATTCTGCTGAAGGTTTTCCTCATTTCCAACTCTAATGCCCTGTACACACGGATTTTCCAACGGAAAAAGTGCGATCGGATTGTGTTGTCGGAAATTCCGATCGTGTGTGGGCTCCATCGGACTTTTTCTGTCAGAATTTCTGACACACAAAGTTTGAGAGCAGGATATAAAATTTTCCGACAACAAAATCCGATCGGTTAAATTCCGATCATGTGTACACAGATCAGACGCACAAAGTGCCACGCATGCTCAGAATAAATTAAGAGACAAAAGCTATTGGCTACTGCCCCGTTTATAGTCCCGACGTACGTGTTTTAAGTCACCGCGTTCAGAACGATCAGATTTTCCGACAACTTTGTGCGACCGTGTGTATGCAAGACAAGTTTGAGCCAACATCCGTTGGAAAAAATCCATGGATTTTGTTGTCGGAATGTCCTATCAATGTCCGATCGTGTGTACAGGGCATAAGAGATCCTTTAACTCATCTCTCTTCAACACCAATTCATGCTGCACACCCAAGTCATACTTTTTATTAAGGTTGTTCTTTTTTTGGCTTTGTTCTAATACAAAAATTTCCTCAATTAGTTCCTCCCTTTCTAAAGGAAAATAATTGTTCTAACACCTTTTTTAATGTTTCCTCCCCTTGTTTATCTAGAAGTTCCTTATTAAACTTACATGAGTATGATTGTTACTGTACTTCAGGGATTTTAATTTTCATGGTCATGGGGGCATGATCCGATAGTGATGTTATTTATTTCTATGTTTGTAGATATCACTAGGTCCAACATCCTATGTTCGATCAACCAATAATCAATCCTCGTATACATCCCATGCACAGAGGAAAAGAACGTATAATCCCGTGCCTTAGGGTGCTGTATTCTCCATGCATCCACTAACTGAAGTTGGTGCAATTGGTGCTTAATCGCTTTTAATTGCATATTCCCTATTCCCTGTGCATGGGACGTACTATCTTGCTCAGGATTCATACTAAAATTCAGGTCACCTGCGATGATCACTCTTCCTTCTTTGAAATCCCATAGTTTTCTAAGGGTTTCACCTAGGAATATTGTTGGACAGTATATATATTTGCTAAAGTACACTCCATTCCCCATAAACTCCCTTTAATAAAGAGGAACCTTCCCTCCGGGTCACATAATCTGTCCTCCAGAGAGAAACTAACCCCTCTATCTATCCCAGTTGCTACCCCTTTTGATTTATTTGTCATTGAGTCACCATAGTACCACACAGGCTGGGCCGAATTAACATAGGGGTTGGTGGAGCTGCAGCTCCAGGCCCCTCCCTCAATATAGGCCCATGGCAGTGGCTTATGAATATCTGTGTGCCTGAAGGAAGAGGAGCCCTCCGTGCACACATGGAGGAGACAAGTGTTAGTCACTGCAGCCGAGTCCTGTCTCTGTCGATGCCTGACTCCTATCACAGGATCTGTTACACTCACACAGATCCTCAGTGTCTGGGAGCTGTCTGGGGGAGGGGCGCTGATGTCCTAACCAGCAGGAGCCCGGGAGGAAGGACATCTCCCATGCTGTTGAGATAAGATTAGTACATTTGTTAGGGAGGTGTTTTATTGTGCTAGGGGAAAGACTGCTGCTTCCCCCCATGTAATGTGCTCTCTTGTGCCCAGTGCCCACCATGTCATGTGCATTGCAGTGCCCCCCATGTAATGTGCTGTGCCCACTATGTCATGTCATGTGCATTGCAGCGCCCCCCATATAATGTGCTGTGCCCACTATGTCATGTCATGTGCATTGCAGCGCCCCCCCATGTAATGTGCTGTGCCCACTATGTCATGTGCATTGCAGCGCCCCCCATGTAATGTGCTGTGCCCACTATGTCATGTCATGTGCATTGCAGCGCCCCCCCATGTAATGTGCTGTGCCCACTATGTCATGTCATGTGCATTGCAGCGCCCCCCATGTAATGTGCTGTGCCCACTATGTCATGTCATGTGCATTGCAGCGGCCCCCATGTAATGTGCTGTGCCCACTATGTTATGTCATGTGCATTGCAGCGCCCCCCATGTAATGTGCTGTGCCCACTATGTCATGTCATGTGCATTGCAGCGGCCCCCATGTAATGTGCTGTGCCCACTATGTCATGTCATGTGCATTGCAGCGGCCCCCATGTAATGTGCTGTGCCCACTATGTCATGTCATGTGCATTGCAGCGCCCCCCATGTAATGTGCTGTGCCCACTATGTCATGTCATGTGCATTGCAGCGCCCCCATGTAATGTGCTGTGCCCACTATGTCATGTCATGTGCATTGCAGTGCCCCCCATGTAATGTGCTGTGCCCACTATGTCATGTCATGTGCATTGCAGTGCCCCCATGTAATGTGCTGTGCCCACTATGTCATGTCATGTGCATTGCAGCGGCCCCCATGTAATGTGCTGTGCCCACTATGTCATGTCATGTGCATTGCAGCGCCCCCCATGTAATGTGCTGTGCCCACTATGTCATGTCATGTGCATTGCAGCGGCCCCCATGTAATGTGCTGTGCCCACTATGTCATGTCATGTGCATTGCAGCGCCCCCATGTAATGTGCTGTGCCCACTATGTCATGTCATGTGCATTGCAGTGCCCCCCATGTAATGTGCTGTGCCCACTATGTCATGTCATGTGCATTGCAGTGCCCCCATGTAATGTGCTGTGCCCACCATGTCATGTCATGTGCATTGCAGTGCCCCCCATGTAATGTGCTGTGCCCACCATGTCATGTCATGTGCATTGCAGTGCCCCCATGTAATGTGCTGTGCCCACCATGTCATATCATGTGCATTGCAGTGCCCCCTATGTAATGTGCTGTGCCCACTATGTCATGTCATGTGCATTGCAGTGCCCCCATGTAATGTGCTGTGCCCACTATGTCATATCATGTGCATTGCAGTGCCCCCATGTAATGTGCTGTGCCCACTATGTCATATCATGTGCATTGCAGTGCCCCCCATGTAATGTGCTGTGCCCACCATGTCATGTCATGTGCATTGCAGTGCCCCCATGTAATGTGCTGTGCCCACCATGTCATGTCATGTGCATTGCAGTGCCCCCCATGTAATGTGCTGTGCCCACCATGTCATGTCATGTGCATTGCAGTGCCCCCATGTAATGTGCTGTGCCCACCATGTCATGTCATGTGCATTGCAGTGCCCCACATGTAATGTGCTGTGCCCACTATGTCATGTCATGTGCATTGCAGTGCCCCACATGTAATGTGCTGTGCCCACCATGTCATGTCATGTGCATTGCAGTGCCCCATGTAATGTGCTGTGCCCACCATGTCATGTCTTGTGCATTGCAGTACCCCCATGTAATGTGCTGTGCCCACCATGTCATGTCATGTGCATTGCAGTACCCCCATGTAATGTGCTGTGCCCACCATGCTATGTCATGTGCATTGCAGTGCCCCCATGTAATGTGCTGTGCCCACTATGTCATGTGCATTGCAGTGGCCCCATGTAATGTGCTGTGCCCACCATGTCATGTGCTGTGCATTGCAGTACCCCCATGTAATGTGCTGTGCCCAGTATGTAATTTGCTGTGCATTGCAGTGCTCACTATGTAATGTGCAGTGCCCACCATGTCATGTGCTGTACATTGCAGTGCCCACCATGTAATGTGCTGTACATTGCAGTGCCCACCATGTCATGTGCTGTACATTGCAGTGCCCACCATGTAATGTGCAGTGCCCACCATGTAATGTGCTGTGCCATGCAGTGATCCCACCAAGTAATGTACAGTGCCCACCATGTAATGTGCTGTTCCCACCCTACCATGTGTTGTGCCCAGCATGTAGTGTGTTGTGCCCACTGTGCAATGTGCTGGGCTGTTCAGCAGTGCCCACCATGTCATGTGCAGTTCCTAACATGTAATGTGCAGTTGCATTGCCCACCATGAAATGTGCTATGTCATGCAGTGCCCACCATGTAATGTGTTGTGCCATTCAGTGCCCACCATGTAATGCGCTATGCCCACCACGTCATGTGCTGTGCCATGCAGTGCCCACCATGTAATGCGCTGTACCCACCATGTAATGTGCTGTGCCATGCAGTGCCAACCGTGTCATGTGCAGTGCCCACCATGTAAATTACTGTGCAGTGCCCACCCTGTCGTGCTGTGTTGTGCCCACCATGTCATGTGCTGCGCCATGCAGTGCTTACCATGTAATGTGCTGTACCCAGCATGTAATGTGCTGTACATTGTCCACCATGGCATGTGCCGTGCAGTACCCACAATGGAATGCGCTATGCAGGGCTCACCATGTCATGTGCGGTGTCCACCAATTAATGTGCTGTGCTCACAATGTAATGTGCTGTGCTGTGTCATGCAGTGCCCACCATATCATGTGGTGTCATGCAGTGCCCACCTTGTCATGTGCTGTGCAGTGCCCACCATGCCATGTGCAGTACCCACCATATAATATGCTGTGCCCACCATATAATGTGCTGGGCAGTGCCCACTTGTAATGTGCAGTGCCCACCATGTAATGTGCTCAGCTGTGCCCGCCATGTCATGTGCTGTGCCCACCATATAAAGGTCCTGTGCCCACCGCGTGCATGTGCTGTGTTGTGCCCACCATGCAATGTGCTGTGTTGTGCAGTACCAACCATGTCATGTGCTGTGCCCACCATATAATGTACTGTGCCTACCTTGTAATGTGCTGTATTGGGCAGTGCCAACAGTGTAATGTGCTGTGCCCGCCATGTAATGTGCTGTGCTTTGCCCACCATTAAATGTGCTGTATCCATGTATCCACCATGTAATGTGTTGTGCCAACCATGTAATGTACTGTGCTATTCCCCCGCCCCCCCGTGTAATGTACTATGCTGTGCCCCCCACAGACTCACCCCCCCTCTCTCTCTCTCTCTTTCACCCCCTCTCTCTCTCTCTCTCATCCCCTCTCTTTCACCCTGTTCTCTCTCTCACCCCCTTCATCCCCCATTCTCTCTCTCTCGCCCCCTTCAACCCCCTCTTTCCTACCACCCTCTCTCTCTTTCACCCTCTCTCTATTCCCATTTTTCTCACCCCTTCTCTCTCATCCCCATCTCTCTCATTCAATGCCTTTCTCTCTCTTTTCTCCTCCCTCTCATCCCCTCTCTTTCAGCCCCCTATCTTGCTATCACCCCCCTCTCTCTCTCTCTCTCTCTCTCTCTCTCTCTCTCTCTCACACCCCTCTCTCTCTCTCTCTTTAATTTAATTCAACAAAAAATTGTTTGCGTTTTCATTTTATTTATTTTAATAAAAAGGCCCACCAAAATCCTTAGCACCAGGCCCATGTTGCTCTTAATCTGGCCCTGCACACAGGGTACCGTGGGGAGTATAGTTTGACTTTTGTTTTATGCGACAGGTGATTCTCCTGGAGAAAAACCACCCCAGCCCCATAATGCTCAATCTCTTTCAGGATTTTATGTCGCTTAGCTGGTGTGTTTAACTAAATAATAATAAATAACAGCGCTAGATAAACTACAAAAATTGCAATATTATTAATTGAATAACAATATTGTATGTGACATAAACATTAATAATAAACAATAGTGATAGACTATTCCATAAACCCCGTACACGTGAATTTAAATGTAAAAACGACAACTCTGTAAGTGAACATTAGGAAAGTCCATCTGAGTACAAGTAGAAAAAAGTCCGGAGATATAAATCAGATTCTTCTTAATGTTGTAAGGATAGATAGCTAATTGATTCCTCCACCGCACCACTGTGTTAACACCAGTACAATAATGTGCTTACTCATCGTATGACGAAACGCGCGTTGGGAGGAGCTGACGTGCTGACGTCCCGTGTGTTCGCTGTAGCTGGCTGGCTCATTCGATTTATGCTGTTTGTCTTCATTTTAAATGTAAGTGTGTTTTCTAGTTTTATAATAAATTACCTATATCAGGATTACGCTATGTCGATCCTTCTTTCCTTTTGGGGAACCCCTGAATGGTAAACTGTTCCGGTGCTTTGGAGGTGCGCATGGAGGGTTTCTTGCTGTAGCTGATCCTTCTAGATGGTGTAGTGGATTATCGCCGTCCAATCATCTCTATTGGCTAAAGGCCCTGACCTGGTTAAGGTTACAGGCTTGTCTAAGCTTGCCTTGTGGTAAGCACATTATTGTACTGGTGTTAACACAGTGGTGCGGTGGAGGAATCAATTAGCTATCTATCCTTACAACATTAAGAAGAATCTGATTTATATCTCCGGACTTTTTTCTACTTGCACTCAGATGGACTTTCCTAATGTTCACTTACAGAGTTGTCGTTTTTACATTTAAATTCACGTGTACGGGGTTTATGGAATAGTCTATCACTATTGTTTATTATTAATGTTTATGTCACATACAATATTGTTATTCAATTAATAATATTGCAATTTTTGTAGTTTATCTAGCGCTGTTATTTATTATTATTTATTTGAACAGGTGTGTATCTCACTTATAGCAGCAGCTTTTTTCTAGGTGTCATTAGTCATTTAATTTTTGTTTGTTCCTCTGGTTAAAAACTGTTTTGCCCATCTTATCACAGCGCGGTATTTTTGTTTATATTTGGTGTGTTTAACCCTCTGACATTATAAGTCAAAAAATGAAGTGTTGTCATATTAGGTTAGGAAGTCACATTGAGTTCCTTAAAAAGGAAAAGGGAAAAAAAATGTTCCCTTCTCTTTTCATTCGGTCATTTATAGTCTCTGCCACTGTCCTTCTTCTCCTGTCTTACTTCCTTTTTCTTGCCAGCTGGGAACCTTTGGAACTGGAATGTCTAATTTTTTGCAAAAATCTTGCAACTCTTCCACAAACTTTAGTTTTACTGTTCTTCCTTCCTTGTGGACTATTAAAGGGGTTGTAAAGGTATACATTTTTTCACCTTAATGCATTCTATGCATTAAGGTGAAAAAACTTTTGAAAATACTGCCGCCCCCAGCCCCCCCGTTTTACTTACCTGACACCTCGAAACTCGGCCGCTCGCTCCCGACCTCCATTCAGCCGATCAGCCTGGTCGCTGATTGGCTATAGTGGATGGATTGAAAGCAGCGCAGCCATTGGCTCGCGCTGCTGTCAATCACAGCCAATGACGCGGCGCGCTGGGGGCGGGGCCGAGTGATACAGCGAGCGGCTATAGCCGCCGGCTGTATCACGGGAGCGTGCCCACAATAACTAACCACCATGCGAGAGAGCTCGCATTAAGGTGGTTAGTTATTGCGGGGAGGAGCTGAGACAGCCACCGAGGGACCCCAGAAGAGCAGGTTCGGGGCCACTCTGTGCAGAACGAGCTGCACAGTGAAGGTAAGTATAACATTTTTGTTATTTAAAAAAAAAAAAAAAAAAATTACCTTTACAACCCCTTTAATGCTGCTGGGTACCCCCAGCTGTATTTGATGTTGGTCTCTCTCAGTTGTTCCAGAAGGGGTTTTAATTGTCGTCTTCTTGCCAAGGTTCTTGCCGATAAGTCTGTAAAGACTTGGAGGTCCGTCCTCTCATACTACAGAGGGGGCATTCCTCTGAGTTTACTCCAGATTTTAGCTTTGTCCTCATACTGGTGGAATTTGACAATAACATCTAGGGGTGCATCTTCTTTTAGACCCGGGAGCTTTCTGACCCTATGGACAGTTTTTTAACTTGTGTTTTTAACTCTGATATTTCTTGAGATTGTTTTCCTGTTTTTTCCTCGGCTTCTTCAATTCTCCTCAGTAGATGGCCCATATACGTTCATACATTAATAATCTCATTTTTGATCGAGTTTTCCAGTTTGGCAAACATTTCCCACATTTCCACTTTAGTTGGCATTTGAGATGCGTTCCTTTGTTCTTCCATATTACCTGCTTCTGGTTCCTTATCCACTCCAGTACTATCTCTAATTTTATCCCCTTGGTCCCCCTTTTGTTTCGCTGCCTCTTTCTTCTTCTCTTTAGTTCCTTGTTGCTTTTTTCCCACTCCTGGGCTTTTAGGGCTCACCTCTTTTGATGTTAAATATTTCTGGATCGTAATTGAATTTAAACTCTCTTTTGGGGTCTTAGGTTCCATCTCTCTTTGAGTCTGGCCTCTCATATTTCACTTTTATTACTTTCTTTCTCCTCCCAAAAAGTCTCCTCTTAAGTAAGACCCCGTGGAGATGTATGGCTTTACCCGGAACTTATTGAGGGGAAAAATTCTATTTAAACATGGTCCTTATGCCCCCCCCAACTTTTCATCTTTCAGCGAATTTGAAACAGAGAAAAAAGCACAGAGGGAAACATAAAAGGGATCTGCATCTATAATGCAACCACATGCATCTTTAGTCAATCGCAGAGACCACTTTTCGTATGGGGATCTAGGAGAAGACACCAGTAGAGGTATATCAAGGCAGTCAGTATAGCCCAGACACAGTCCTTCTGGCTCTTTACCCTAACCTCTAGAATGTACTTGTTTTGTAAGTCCCAATTGAGCAAGGGGCAGGGAAGAGAGAAACAGATTCTAATGCTTTATCTCCTCTTTTAAAATTTTCAGAAAATAGTTCAAGCTGTGGCGCTCAGTCTAACATCCAATTCCTTCCTTGTATGTCTATTAAGGAACATATGTTTTTGTGCCCCACAGGCTGACATTACACACGGATGCTTCTGTTTCAGGTGTGTGGCTCCAGGGACATCCTGGTCTGCTCGTTCATCCATCCCCCCAGTCTCCAGCGGCTACTGCTGTGCTTCGGTCTCCTCTCTAATCCTATGCTGTGCTGAGGGTTATCAAGGATAGTGGAGGGGGAGGGAGGGCATCGTGTTCGAGCCTGTCCCAGCGGGTTCACGGTGCACTCATCCGCTCGACTCTCCTACACCGCTTCTCCCGCCGACCCGCTCAGATCTGTCTTGCCTAGTCCGCGGGTATCTGGGACTTTCATTGGCCGGGGCTCAGAGGTCTTTCGTCCTGCTCAGCTCCCCCTGATTCATTGGGGCGACCTCCACACCTCCCACAGGCGCCGCTGTCAGGCTCCTCCCCTGTCACGTACGAATCACGTCAACATCCTGCCGTAAAAAGGAAGGGCTTCACATACCCTGGAATGTTTGACCTTGGTACAGACACAGAAGGTGGCACACACAGGTTAAAAAGAGCAATTAAAGGTTAATTTCCCACATTTGTGGCTTTTTAAATCACAATTAGTGTCTGTGTATAAATAGTCTAATGAGTTTGTTAGCTCTCACATGGATGCACTAAGTAGACTAGACACTGAGCCATGAGGAGGTAGAAAAGAACAGTCAAAAGACCTGCGTAACAAGGTGACAAACCTTTACAAAATGGAAAAAGATATACAAAGATATCCAAAGCCTTGAAAATGCCAGTCAGTACTGTTTAATCACTTATTAAGAAGTGGAAAATTGGGGGGTTCTTTTGATGCCAAGGTCAGGTAGACAAAGAAAGATTGCAGCCACAGCTGGCAGAAGAATTGCTCAGGATACAAAGAAAAGCCCACAGGTAGCCGCCAGAGAGATACAGGCTGCTCTCCAAAAAGACGGCGTGGTTGTTTTAAAGGAGAACAATTCAGCGATGCTTAAACAAAAAGGAGCTGCATGGTTGCCATTTTAACCTGTGTGCCATCTTCTGTGTTTATACCAATGCCAAACATTACAGGGTATGTAAGCTTTTTATCAGGGCCTTTTGGGTGATTTCTGTTATTATGATTTAAAAAAGATCCAAAAAACTATGTGATAATAAATGGCTTCAAGTGATTGCTCAACTTAAATAAAAGACAGTTTTTTGGCATGATCAGTCATATTTTCAATATCAATGCCAAAATGTCACAATTTCTGCCTGGGTGTGCAAACTTTTGAGCACAACTGTATTGTCCTTTGTAGTGCTGGCTGCTTTTCATTGGAATATTAGCACAGTATTTTTTCTTTATTTTTGTCCCTATTCTTTCCCTACACGTCTGAAGATCTCCCTGCTGCTAATCATTGTCTCTGTCAGATGGGTGACCTTTCCCTACACTACCCACACGTGAAATGCGCAACAAGCATGGGTGCCAGGGCCTTAAATGGGCTCTGGCTGACCCAAGATGGCTGCTAGATCCACATAGGGCTGTAGCATGCAATTACATAGCTTCTCCAGTGACCCAGGAAACCATAGAGGAACCATGTTACTTTTTTACTTCCTTTCTCCCTGCAGTGCTGCTGTGGTTGAGCACCACCTGCAGTGCAGAAAGTAGACTGCACCTGCCTACAAGTGAGTGGAACCAGGTCTTTTCCTTCCTTTGGAATCACCACGACAGTTGCTCAGAGAGTATCTGTAGGAAATTAGTGATCTTACAGGATAAAACTGAAGTTATGCACAAATGGATGGGCCAAAAGGCGGGTATGCTTTTAATAATATGATACAGTAAAGTTGTTGAGGCCCAGGGCTTTATGAGGTTAATAGTATTTCAAGGCACTCAACCATTCCTCTGCTGTAATAATCTCTTCCATGGGGTGACAGCCTAAATGTAATCTGTTGTAGGTGTAGACGGGTAATAAGCTACAAATTTTGGAGAAGGAAGCTTTGTCCTTTATTCTTCTCTTCCTCTACTGAGATACTGATGTTATGCTGAACCATTCTCCTTTGGTCAGCAGGGGGAGAGCTGAAGTTAAGCAAGCCAACAGACTTCTATTCAGAGTGCTGAGAACCATAGGAGTTGTAGTTTGAGACAGCAGCTATATAATGCGGCCAATGGACTCTACAGATTCCTTATCCACCTTACCAACCGCTCAGTGTCTGCCAACCCTCTACTTCAATCCCTACACTGGCTCCCAATCACCCAGCGAATTAAATTCAAAATTCTAACCACAACATACAAAGCCATTCACAACTCTGCCCCAAGCTACATCACTAATCTTGTGTCCAAATATCACCCAAATCGTCCTCTCCGCTCTTCTCAAGACCTCCTGCTTTCAAGCTCTCTCATCTCCTCCTCCCATGCTCGTCTCCAGGATTTCTCCAGAGCCTCTCCCATCCTCTGGAACTCGCTACCTCCATCTATCCGGCTATCCCCTACTCTTGCTACCTTCAGGCAATCCCTGAAAACTCATCTCTTCAGGAAAGCCTATCACGTCTCCAACTAATCTCCTACCACTTCCACCAGCTCATTCCCCACAGTTACAACCTTTTGTACCACCTGCCCCACCCTATTAGATTGTAAGCTCTTCTGAGCAGGGCCCTCTTAATCCTATTGTATTGTATTGTATTATATTATAACTGTATTGTCTCCCTTTTATATTGTAAAGCGCTGCGTAAACTGTTGGCGCTATATAAATCCTGAATAATAATAATAATAATAATAATAATTCCTGTAGGCACTGTGCAGTAGGAGGAGTAGAGAGATGATTTTTATTAAACTGCCCAGGAAAGTTGTTCCTCTTGGCACTGAGAGCATTAGAGAAAGAGCACTTCTGCGTAAACATTCGTCTTTCAGTGGGAGACCAAACCAGCGGTGTTCCGAGCCTGGGACTAGGATCAAGGACACCCAGTGGTAGTGCAGCACCACCCACATCACAACACCTGCACCACTGCTACAGGGAGACTGGAGTGTCCACTGACACTCTGCTTCCTGCCGCTGATCACCAAGGACTTTCAAGGTGAGACCGAGGGGTCCCCCTTCTACAGTGAGAGCATCCCAGCAGCATCCCAGAGACCGGTGAGAGGGCTATTCGCCCATTGCTGATAATGCTAGCAGGGACTGAGCACATTAGAGCAGAACACCAAGTATACATATCCATAGCGCATCCATACTGCACTTTATGCCGCACTTATTCCAAACCTAGACTGCACCTATACCTATACCTATACCGCATTATACGAAACCTTTACACATCTACCTTGCACCTGTGTTGAGACTATACCATACCTATACTGTACCTATACTACATGCAGGTTAACTGGGACTGTCGTTAAGTGACCCAATGCTCTTAAAGGGTCCCAAGGTTAGCCGGCAGGAAAACATTCCAAAGGACTGGCCCTGCCATAATAATTATTCAGCAAGTCCTCTTTATTCCTTGGCCCACTCCGCTACGATTCTCCTTTTCATTTGAACAGTGGATATCCAGTCAGTCTAGGACTAACATCACAGCCATAAATGTGCTCTGGCAGTATATTTCCCGCACTGCTTCACTTGAGGTGGCCTTGCTACTGTTTATGCTGAGAAATTGTGTTATTACCATTGTTAATCCATTTTATGCTTGCCTAGTTACCAACCATATTAGGTGACTGTCATAAACTGGTGCGACCAGAAATGTGTGGACTGCGATAGGGAAGACCAAACGCATGTAAAGTAATAATAATATGATTTATTATGGGGAATAGTAATACACCAGAGTAAACGCACCTGTGATGTCACAAACAATAAAATAAACCAGCAACCAACCACAGTGACACACACAAATCACTACCCAAACCAAAAGTATATACAAGTGAAAGATACAATCCTAATCGTAAACAAGCCAGGGTCATACACGGGAGATCAAGTAGATGGGGGCAAGGCGCAAGCCAGGACAGGGAGAAGGTAACAGGAGACAGGCGGAGAAGGCGGAAGTGATCAGGCTGCAGGGCATGAGTCCAGGAACGGATACAGGGTTTAGGAATACAGGTTTCAGGATAGCAACACAAGGCTAGGGATGAGCTTCGTGATCGAGTCGAACCCATGTTCGACTCGAACATCATCTATTCGATCGTTCGCCGAATTGCGAACGATATGGGCCGTTCGCGCCAAATTCGTGTGGCGCGTCACGGCCCATAATTCACTGCGGCATCGCAGTGCATTGCTGGCTAATGATTGGCCAAGCATGCACTATGACCCGCATGCTTGGCCAATTACAGCGCCGTCTGTAGAGAGAGCTGTTATTGGCCAAAGCCAGGGTGGCTTTGGCCAATTATGGCTCAGGGGGTTTAGTACACGCCCCACACTATATAAGGCCGCCTGCACGGCGGCCCTGTGTAATGTGTTCCGGTGTTGAGAGACAGAGGCAGAGAGACAGTGTCATTCGATTTAAGTTAGATAGATTAGGCAGGACAGTCAGTTAGCTACAGAGTATTGTGTATATATATATGCATCCCAGTTGTTCTAAATATATATATATATATATATATATATATATATATATACACTGTATTCAGTTCTGCTAGATCCATTCCTGTTTTTATCTTTCTACTGACAGTATTTACAGCTATCTGAAGAAAATTGCTGGTGTTCTTTTGATCCTATTAGTACCACAGTCAGGCAGCTAGACTATTTACAGTTAGTGTAGTGTGTCCTCCTCACAGTGTTCAGTTAAAGCTACAAGTTAGTGTTGTGCGTCCTCCACACAGTGTTCAGCTAAAGCTACAAGTTAGTGTTGTGCATCCTCCACACAGTGTTCAGCTAAAGCTACAAGATAGTGTAGTGCGACCTCTGCACAGTGTTCAGCTAAAGCTACAAGTTAGTGTAGTGTGTCTTCCTCACAGTGTTCAGCTAAAGCTACAAGTTAGTGTAGTGCACAGTGTTCAGCTAAAGCTACAAGTTAGTGTAGTGCGTCCTCCTCACAGTGTTCAGCTAAAGCTACAAGTTAGTGTAGTGCGACCTCTGCACAGTGTTCAGCTAAAGCTACAAGTTAGTGTAGTGCACAGTGTTCAGCTAAAGCTACAAGTTAGTGTAGTGCGACCTCTGCATAGTGTTCAGCTAAAGCTACAAGTTAGTGTAGTGCATCCTCTGAACAGTGTTCAGCTAAAGCTACAAGTTGGTGTAGTGCACAGTGTTCAGCTAAAGTTACAAGTTAGTGTAGTGCGTCCTCCTCACAGTGTTCAGCTAAAGCTACAAGTTAGTGTAGTGCGACCTCTGCACAGTGTTCAGTTAAAGCTACAAGTTAGTGTTGTGCGTCCTCCACACAGTGTTCAGCTAAAGCTACAAGTTAGTGTTGTGCGTCCTCCACACAGTGTTCAGCTAAAGCTACAAGATAGTGTAGTGCGACCTCTGCACAGTGTTCAGCTAAAGCTACAAGTTAGTGTAGTGTGTCTTCCTCACAGTGTTCAGCTAAAGCTACAAGTTAGTGTAGTGCACAGTGTTCAGCTAAAGCTACAAGTTAGTGTAGTGCGTCCTCCTCACAGTGTTCAGCTAAAGCTACAAGTTAGTGTAGTGCGACCTCTGCACAGTGTTCAGCTAAAGCTACAAGTTAGTGTAGTGCACAGTGTTCAGCTAAAGCTACAAGTTAGTGTAGTGCGACCTCTGCATAGTGTTCAGCTAAAGCTACAAGTTTGTGTAGTGCATCCTCTGAACAGTGTTCAGCTAAAGCTACAAGTTAGTGTAGTGCACAGTGTTCAGCTAAAGTTACAAGTTAGTGTAGTGCGTCCTCCTCACAGTGTTCAGCTAAAGCTACAAGTTAGTGTAGTGCGACCTCTGCACAGTGTTCAGCTAAAGCTACAAGTTAGTGTAGTGCGTCCTCTGAACAGTGTTCAGCTAAAGCTACAAGTTAGTGTAGTGCACAGTGTTCAGCTAAAGCTACAAGTTAGTGTAGTGCGTCCTCCTCACAGTGTTCAGCTAAAGCTACAAGTTAGTGTAGTGCGACCTCTGCACAGTGTTCACCTAAAGCTACAAGTTAGTGTAGTGCACAGTGTTCAGCTAAAGCTACAAGTTAGTGTAGTGCGTCCTCCTCACAGTGTTCAGCTAAAGCTACAAGTTAGTGTAGTGTGACCTCTGCATAGTGTTCAGCTAAAGCTACAAGTTAGTGTAGTGCATCCTCTGAACAGTGTTCTGCTAAAGCTATAAGTTAGTGTAGTGCGACCTCTGCACAGTGTTCAACTAAAGCTACCTGTAGAAGGTTGGTGGTGTTTTCCTGATCCTATCACTACCGCAGGCAGCTACATTATTTTAACGTTAGTGTAGTGCGTCTTCTGCACAGTGTTCAGCTAAAGCTATCTGTAGAAGGTTGGTGGTGTTTTCCTGATCCTATCACTACCGCAGGTAGCTACATTATTTACTCATTAGTGTAGTGCGACCTCTGCACAGTGTTCAGCTAAAGCTACCTGTAGAACGTTGGTGGTGTTTTCCTGATCCTATCCCTACCGCAGGCAGCTACATTATTTTAACTTTAGTGTAGTGCGTCCTCTGCACAGTGTTCAGCTAAAGCTATCTGTAGAAGGTTGGTGGTGTTTTCCTGATCCTATCACTACCGCAGGCAGCTACATTATTTACACGTTAGTGTAGTGCGTCCTCTGCACAGTGTTCAGCTAAAGCTACTTGTAGAAGGTTGGTGGTGTTTTCCTGATCCTATCACTACCGCAGGCAGCTACATTATTTACACGTTAGTCTAGTGCAAACTCTGCACAGTGTTCAGCTAAAGCTACATGTAGAAGGTTGGTGGTGTTTTCCTGATCCTATCACTACCGCAGGCAGCTACATTATTTTAACGTTACTGTAGTGCATCCTCTTCACAGTGTTCAGCTAAAGCTACCTGTAGAAGGTTGGTGGTGTTTTCCTGATCCTATCACTACCGCAGGCAGCTACATTATTTTAATGTTGGTGTAGTGCGTCCTCTGCACAGTGTTCAGCTAAAGCTACAAGTTAGTGTAGTGCGACCTCTGCACAGTGTTCATCTAAAGCTACCTGTAGAAGATTGGTGGTGTTCTCATACTACAGGCAGGCAGTTGATTTTGCTAGCTGCAGTATCAGTATATATATATATATCCCAGCTTAGTGCAGCTACGTCTCACTGCAGGCATTATTGGTATGTCTGGAAGGCCAACAAGGAGAGGCAGACAGTCACAAGCCAATAAAAGAGGGCAAGCAGGCTCTGTGTCTAGAGGCAACAGTGCTGGTCGTGGAGACGGTGCATGCTCATCAGCACATGGCCGTGGGACACGCTTGGCCTTTTTTTTTTTACATCACAAAATAGTTTATTCAAAAGTTGACAAGACAGTACAAATCAAGTTAACTGTAATCACAGCAAAGATCCACATAAAGCCATGTTTGGTCCTCGCTCGTTAGCAATATTATCGATAATGAACAATTTCTTTTATAATGTGAAAAGACAACAGTATTGTTAAGTGCAACCTTGAATATATAATATGGCATTATTATAGCTCTCATGTCTTATACACTTAACTTTGTCATGACCAGTTATCCTCAGTAATAAAGTTAAGGAGATAATCATCTGACTTGTATGTCGGAGTCAGAAAGGACAATACTTGTCACGGGAGAAGAAAGAAGAAAAGAAAAATAAAAAGAGGGGGAGAAAAAAAAAAGGAAAAGGTGAGCATAATAAAGAGATTTATGACCATTACCTTGTCAAGTAGATGTCAAGCGGATATTCAATCACTCAGTCGATCAATCGCGTTGCCCAGCTGACTGCATCCAAGTGAAGCTTGTTGATGTAAATACCTGCTATCCTGTCTCAAACAGGACCAGATGTCTGGGCATCTTTAATGTCACTGAATGCCTTGGAATATTTGAAAATGATCCAGGGACGCCAGGTCTCAAGAAAGCTTTCTACCTGCTCATTGGATTGAGCAAGTGTATCTTCCATTTCGTGGAAGTCTGCTACTCTGTGTAACCATTCGGAAACTGTTGGAACTCGTGTAGATTTCCAGTAAATTGGGATTAATGATTTGGCCGCGTTTAATAGGTGTTTTGTGAGAGAACGCTTGTATTTTTTTAGAGGCCAGTTGGAAATGTGCGTTAGACAGCTCGCAGCATCGAGAGGCAGAGTTGTCTCCGTAATCAGTTTAATTAGGTCAAGAACTTCCTTCCAGTAGTTGGCGATTAAAGGGCATTGCCACCAGATATGCAACAATGAACCCTTATCTTCCATGCAACGCCAGCAGCGGTCTGGCACTTGTGGGAACCATTTGTTTAGTCTCATTGGTGTTAGGTACCACCGTGTCATCAATTTGTACGCAGTTTCTTGGACCTTAGTGCTTATGGAGCACTTATGTGCTAAAATACAAGCGTTCTTCCATTGTGTAGATGTTATGTTTATCTGTAGGTCATCAGACCATCCCTTCCTAAGTCTGTCATCTGTTGGTCCCTCTGCTTCCTGTAGCCAGGCATACGCCATAGACGTCGTTTTGTTAACCGGTTCCCCCTTACGGCACACCGACTCAAACTCCGTCAGGGGTCTAGAGAAGTCTCCCCCCTTGTGGTTTTCCTTGAGATAGCTTCTAGCCTGTAGGTACACCCAAAAGGGCAGCTCTGTTACATTGTCGACCTTTTTTAGGGCCTGGTACTCCTTGACTTTACCCTGGTGATAACAGTCGCCCGCTAATAAAGGTCTGTCAGTGTTAGGAGACTTAAGGTGGGGGTTGTCAAGCCCTGGGATAAAACCCGGGTTGTCTTTCAGTGGTGTTAGTGGGCCTAACGCTGAGGTGATCACTTTACCTCTGGGTAAATCATGCATCAATTTGAGAGTGGTACCTGTTATGGGATGGTGTTTTAGTTTGTCAGGATAATTGGACCATTGTACCCAAGGAGCGAAAGAGAGTGGCGTGGAAAAGAGGGCCATCTCCAGCCCCACCCAATCCTTGCTGTCCCGATGACAATGCCAGTCAATGATCCTGGCAGCATGTGATGCTATATAGTAGTCTCTCAGGTTGGGAACTCCAAGCCCTCCCATTTCTTTTGCTTTCATTAATGTTTCAAACTTGATTCTAGGTTTTTTGTGAGCCCAGATAAATCTCACGAACAGGGTTCTTAAGGTCTTAAACAGGCTTGGTGGTAGCTTGATCGGTAATGTGCGTATTACATAGAGGAGCTTGGGCAGAACGGTCATTTTAATGATGGCCGCCCTGCCAAACCACGAAAAGGTTCCCGTGTGCCAGTTGTGTAGGTCTCTGTCAATATTGTTCAATAGCGGGGGGAAGTTTTGGTCATATAATGACGCGATCTGTGGCGTTAAATTGACCCCTAAGTATTTCAGTTTTTTGGGATCCCATTTGAAGGGAGAGTTGGTCATTACAGAGGAAAGCGAGTGGGCGTTAAGTGAAATGTTCAGGGCCTCTGATTTGGAATAGTTTATTTTTAAGTTAGAAACGTAACCATAAAGTCCAAATTCCTGCATGAGATTGGGGAGAGTGATATGCGGTCCCGAGACAAAAAACAACAGGTCATCCGCGTATGCGGCGATCCTGAACTCCCTGTCCCCTACCAGCCAACCCTTTACCGAGGGATTTAAGTTGGTTTTTCTGATAAATGGCTCCAAGGACAGTATAAACAAGAGAGGGGATAATGGACACCCCTGTCTTGTACCGTTGGCAATGTGAACTCTCTCGGAAAGTGTGCCATTGATTTTTAATCTAGCCGTAGGTTTTTGATAAAGTGCTGAAATCCAAGCCAACATCTTCGTGCCCAAACCCACGTGTTTGCAGGTGGCCAGCATATAATCCCAAGCCACTCGGTCGAAGGCCTTCTCCGCATCCGTGGACAGGAGAAGGCCTTCTGTATCGCTTGTTCTAATTTTGTTTATTAGTAACAAAGATTTAATGACATTATCCTTGGCCTCCCGGCCGGGCATAAAACCTGCCTGCTCGGGGCCAATTAGTTTATGGAGGATGGGTTTCAGTCTGTTGGCAAGTATTTTTGCAAAAATTTTCACGTCTATATTCAACAAAGAGATAGGACGGTAGCTAGCACATTCATGAGGGTCTTTGCCTTCTTTTGGGATGACCGTAATGAATGCCGAGAGTAATTCAGGTGGTGTGTCCTTGGAATCAGACATGGAGTTCAAGGCCGCCGCCAGGGGAGCCGTCAGGAGGTCTGTGAATGTTTTATAATAAATTGCCGTGTACCCGTCCGGACCCGGACTTTTGCCCTGTTTCAGATCTTTAATGGCGAGTTTGATCTCAGATGTGTCAATTGGGCATTCTAAAGTATTAGCCTCTGCGTCTTCCAAAGATGGAAGTCCGCTTTTTACTAAGTACTCTCTGATGATCTGTGTTCTGTCACCTGTCATTCCTGGCAGTTTATGTTGTAGTGGTAGATTGTACAGGTTTGTGTAGTATTCGTGAAAATGTTTTGCAATATCTTCTGTGGAGACGTCTAAGGAGCCATTTGCACGTTTGATACCCGGAATGTTAGTGTTGTGTGTGTGCGTTCGTAGAGCCCTTGCTAGCGTCTTCCCAGGTTTGTTACCTCCCTCATAGTAAATCTTCTTCTTGAAGAACAAGAAGCGTTTTGCCTTAATGTCAAGGAGGTTCTGCAGGGATTTCCTAGTGTCCAAAAGTTCCGAGGCCGTAGAGACCGACAGGGACTGTTTGTGTAGGGTTTCAAGGTAGTGGATGCGATTTATCAAACGTGTGGTCTCCTTTGCTCTCTGTTTCTTCCGCCTCGAGCCCATCGAGATCAATTCCCCCCTAATAGTACACTTGTGGGCCTCCCAAAGGGTTATTGGGTCCATCCCTGGCGTAGTATTTCGGTCAAAAAAGTCTCTCAGAGAGTCCTTCAGATCTTGCACGTAAGTAGGGTCTGTGAGTATGGAGGAATTAAGTCTCCAAATCTGGGATTTTGGTGTCCTTTCAGTCAAGTCTAGGGTTAGAGCAATAGGGGCGTGATCGGATATGGATTGTGTGCCTATGTATGCCTCTGTGAGAGTGTGGAGGTCATTTTGTGTAATAAAGAGGTAGTCTAGCCGTGCATACTTCTCATGGGGCGTTGAGTAAAACGTGTAGTCTCTACCGGTCGGGTTTAGGAATCTCCAGGAGTCTATCAACTTAAGGGAGTGAAGATGGTTTTTGATGCTCTTCAGTGTCCTGTATCTAATACTAGTCGACCCATTAGAGGTGTCTGTCAAGGGATTCAAGGGTATGTTGAAGTCCCCTCCCATGATCAGACATCCCGAAGTGAAATCCTGTAATTTATTCACCATTTGAGTGCAGAAGGCTAAATGGGCTTTATTTGGGAAATAGACATTCGCTATGGTGATGGGCAATTCTCCGTATGTCCCTTTCAGGAAAATGTACCTTCCCTCCGGATCTATCAGTTGTTCCGACAAAACAAAGGGAGCACTCCTGTTGATTAAAATTGTAACCCCCTTTGTCTTTGCCTGATCGTTAGTGGCATGAAATGCCCTAGTAAAGGTTGAGTCAGTGAGCCTGGGAATATGTCCGGTCTTAAAGTGTGTCTCCTGCAGTAATATAAAATGCGGCTTACCTTTTTTGATTTCTCTGAGTAACGTGCTACGTTTTTCGGGTATGTTCAACCCTTGAACGTTGTGTGATATCACCGTAGGCTTACGTCCCAGGAATGAGTAGGCCATAGTGCAGACTCAGACGTTGTGTCAAGAACTAGGCTCTAGAAAAATGAACTTACACGGAATCAGTGGATTCGTGAGGCGGGCAACGCGACTGATCAAGGTCTACAAGAAAAAAAAATGGTCGTTAGAAAGAATAGAGGGAGAAGGAAAAGAAAGGGAAAAAGAAAAAAAAAAAGGAAAAAAAAAAGGGGAGAAAAAAGAACAATGAACAACAATTAAGATTAGGTTACCTCTAGATAGGGCCCTATCTAGAGAAATAGTGTGTCTGGTGGTCTACTGATAGCACCAGGTCACTTTGTGGGGTAGAGGGAGGCGGCCGCCTGGTATGTTGGCCAAAATGTAAAAGTGCACAAACAAACAATTTGAAAACTGGAAGTGTAACCGACTAACCGTGTCTCCATGTAACACACAGCCTTACATATAAACTGCAAAAGGAAAAATTTGGTGAATTCACCCTAACTAACAGAGCATCCAAACTCTCCCAGATATGCGAGGCATACAAACTGTTCAAAATCTCAAACAATAACTGCATAATACTTTCTCATCCCCCCTCATGGTCATCACCTTCAAAGTGTCGTGACCACCTATGACTTTTATTCCACCCGTACCTCTTCGACTACCGGATAAAATTATTGTGCAATAGTAAGGTAGCATTTTGTCATTTAACATTTGCTAACAACCTCCATTGTGCTCTGGCTCTCTTTGCGTTAACAGTAACTTATTAGAAAATAGTTTAAGGGGTGAGCCCGGGCTAACAAAGCACAAAAAGAGAAAAAAAAAAAAAAAAAAAAAAAAAAAAAAAAAAATATTGGTAACTGGTGCGTGGAATTGAGTCATTGTGACCAATAAGGGGGAGTTCATCCAGATCTTCAGTCTTCTGCCTGATCACGATCTACTCTCGGTCTCGAATTTGGGGTGCCCTGTTTAGAGCCTCCAGATCTCCCTTGCTTCATCTTCTTAGAGAATCTCTTCTCAGGTGTGGAAAATGGCGACCGAGGTGGGCTTCTGTCATGTGGTGGCAATGCAAAGTCCGCGTACCAGTCTGGAAGATCCACCGGGTCAATACATAGTCCTGCACAGAAATCAGGAAGGTCTGCTGGGGTGCGGAGCACATGTTGGTGACCATTTGCCGAAACAATGAGCGCAAAGGGGAAGCGCCAAGTGTATCTGAGATCCCTTTCCCTGAGCTTATCCAAAAGCGGTCGCAGGGCTCTGCGATTTTTTAATGTAATTTGTGATAAGTCATGGAATAGCATTATGGTTTCACCATTAAAGATGATCCTGTCATTTCTTCTTGCTCTGCGCATTATATCTTCCTTCAGTTGAAAGTTCTGTAGGCAACATATGATGTCACGCGGTGGGGCAGTATCAGGGCCTTTAGGCCGGAGAGCTCTGTGAGCCCTGACAAACTCTATTTCTGTCTCTTCCTGCCTGTCAAGGAGGCTATTAAAGACCCTCTGGAGGGCCGGAGTTATCTGGTCTGCCTCCACTGTTTCGGGGATCCCCCTCACCCTGATATTGTTCCTCCTGCCCCTGTTGTCGAGGTCTTCCACGTGTCTATTCAGGTCAATAAAGTGCTGGGCATGTGAGACCGTGACCTGATCCAATCTGTGTATGGCCTTGTCTCTCTGTCTCCCTGCATGTTCTGAGGCCGCCAGCTTTTCAGTGAGCACCACTAAGTTAGTCTTCAGGTCCGTAATAGCTGCTGAAAACGTGGATTTAATGTCTGCCGAGAATACAGACATGTCTGCATAGGTCAGGGGTTTGTTCACTCTGGATTTGCCCCTACCTGTGTCCTCTGTAGATTCAGAGTCTCCACTGAAATCCTCCTCGTGGAGCTCGTTCTGTTGCGTCGGCGCCATCTTGGGACCGGCCTTGCTGCTGCTCGCCGCCGGCGTTTGTATCAGGAAATCGGCGATGTTCCTGGCAGCGGATGGTAGTTTTCCGCGGCGGGATCGTGTCTGCGGGGTGGTGTGGAGCTTTCTGCCCGGCATTGAGTGCTCTGCTGCAGGGTGTCAGGCTGTAAGGCTGTGTGACCTACGGAGCTCTGCTAGTGTGCTGCCATCCGAGCCGCGCGCCAAGCCACGCCCCGCTTGGCCTTTTTTTATGGCAGCTGGCCGTGTTGAGCCGAAACATGCGGAAGACTTGGTAGAGTGAATGACCAAGCCGTTCTCATCCTCCTCATCCTCTCTCACCCATGCTCAGGGTACTTTGTCTGGCAAAGCAGCTGCCAACGCGGCCTCTTCCCTCAGCTCAATGGCATCAGTGACTCCTTCCCTAGCCCCACCATGTCCTCCTGAGGAGTCCCTCGAAATGTTTGACCACAGTGTTGGGTACATGCTCCAGGAGGTTGCCCAGCATTTAGAAGGCTCTGATGATGATACTGAGCTAGTTGAAGGCAGTAACGTGAGCACAGACAGAGGGGGTGCCCAAGAAGGACAGCAATCTGGCAGTCATGCTCCCCCTGCTGCAGCATACTACCAGGTTTGCTCCAGTGATGAGGAGGGAGGGGATGATGAGGTCGCTGACTCAACGTGGGTGCCTGATAGGAGAGAGGAGGAGGAGGAGGCACATCACCAACGAGGCAGGATGCCCTCCAGGGGCCAGCCTAAGGGCAGCACACTGACTGCATCACACCGCAAAGCTCTGCATGTGCAGGGCGCTGCTGTCTCTGCACGTTATTCCAAAAGTTCTTTGGTGTGGGTCTTTTTTGAGATGAGTGCATCAGATCGCACCGCTGCTATTTGCAACATATGTCTCAAGCGTATCTCGCGTGGCCACCACATGCTTGACCAGACATATGTTGACCTGCCATGCAGTTCGTTGGCAAACGTATCTAAAAGACCCACACCAAAGAACAAAGAGGACCTCTCCTTGCTCCTCATCAGCTGAGATCTCAAACCCCACTATACCTTCAGTCCTCTCTGAGACCTGCACAGAGAGGAATGAAGGTGTAGAATTAGGTGTGTCACAGCCAAGTACTTGTGGGCAATCTGCTTTCGGCACACCAACGTCAGATTCTACCACGCAAATTTCCCTGCCCCAGCTGTTGCACCACCGAAAGAAGTTCGCTCCCAGCCATCCACATGCCCAGCGGTTGAATGCTAGCTTGGCAAAATTGCTAGCACTTCAACTGCTACCTTTTCAGTTGGTAGACTCTGCCCCCTTCCGTGAGTTTGTGGAATGTGCGGTTCCTCAGTGGCAGGTACCCAAACGCCACTTTTTCTCACGGAAGGCGATTCCGGCTCTCTACCGGCATGTGGAAGGCAATGTCCATGCCTCGTTGGACAGGGCGGTCAGCGGTAATGTGCATATTACCGCTGACATATGGTCCAGCAGGCATGGACAGGGACGTTACCTAAGTTTCACTGTGCATTGGTTGACTCTGCTGGCAGCTGGGAAGGATGCAGGACAAGGTGCAGTAGTGTTGAAGGTTGTTCCGCCACCACGCCTCCAAAATGCCACTACTAATGATTCTGACACACCTCTCTCCTCCACCCCCTCCTCTTCTTCTTCCTCCATGGCCTCTTCCTGTGCTTTGTCCTTGGAACCAGTGGTGCTCCGTAGGCGTTCAAGGGGCTACTCAAGTATGCAGGCCAAAAGATGCCATGAGGTGCTTGAGCTGGTGTGCTTGGGGGACAGGAGCCATACTGGGGCAGAGGTTCTGTCAGCTCTGCAAGGGTAGGTTCAGAGGTGGTTGACGCCACGCCAACTTAAGGCAGGAATGGTGGTTTGCGACAATGGCACCAACCTCCTCTCCGCCCTCCGACAGGGACAAATGACCCATGTGCCCTGTTTGGCTCACGTCCTTAACTTGGTGGTGCAGCGGTTCTTGAGCAGGTACCCGGGCTTACAGGATGTCCTGAGGCAGGCCAGGAAAGTCTGTGTGCATTTCCGCTGGTCATATAATGCCAGTGCTCGGCTGGCAGACCTCCAAAAGGAATTTAACCTGCCCAGGAACCGCCTAATCTGTGACATGCCCACCAGGTGGAACTCAACGTTGACCATGTTGCAGCGGCTGCACACGCAGCAGAGGGCCATCAATGAGTACCTGTGCAACTATGGCACCAGACAGGGTCAGGGGAGCTTGTTTTTTTTTCCCCATGCCAGTGAGCCATGATCAGGGATGCATGCACTGTCCTGTCACCATTTGAGGAGGCCACAAAGATGGTGAGCAGTGACAGTGCATGCATCAGTGACACTGTCCCCCTTGTCCACCTGTTGGAGCACACGCTGCGTGGAATAATGGACAGGGCACTTGAGGCAGAACAGAGGCAGGAAGAGGAGGACTTCCTTAGCTCTCAAGGCCCCCTTTATCCAGACAGTGTTCCTGCGTGCCCGCCGATCACACAGGAAGAAGACGAGGAGGAGGAGGATTGTGTCAGTATGGAGATGGAGCCTGGCACTCAGCATCAGCAGCAGTCTTTAAGGGATCATCTTTTATAGTCCCAAGAAACACATGGACTTGTACATGGCTGGGAGGAGGTGGCTGCAGATCATGTCGTCCTTAGTGACCCAGAGGACTCCGGACCGAATGCCTCAGCAAACCTACGCTGCATGGCCTCCCTGATCCTGCAAAGCCTGCGGTAGGATCCCCGTATTCGTGGTATGAAGGTGAAGGAACAATACTGGCTGGCAACCCTCCTTGATCCATGTTACAAGGATAAGGTTGCGGACCTTATCTTGCCGTCGCAGAGGGAGCAGAGGATGAAACATCTTCGGGAGGCCTTGCAGAAAGGTCTGTGCAACACGTTCCCAGAGACTGTGAGGTTACAAACTCCTGTTTCTGGACATCGTGTTGCTGAGGCGTCGGTCAGTCAAAGAAGGAGCGGTGGAGAAGGTGGCCGACTGACTGATGCGTTCAGACAATTTTTTAGTCCGCAGCTCCAAGGTATGATCAGTTCCAGCAACCATCGCCAGCGTCTGTTTTACATGGTGCAGGAATACCTAGGGGCAAGATCTGACTTGGACACCTTTCCCACCTAAAATCCTCTGGGTTACTGGGTCTTGAGGATGGATCACTGGCCAGAGCTTGCACAGTATGCAATTGAGCTACTGGCCTGTCCTGCATCCAGCGTTATTTCGGAACGCACATTCAGTGCTGCTGGAGGCTTTGTAACCGATCAAAAATGTCATATCCCTTCAAAGACTGCCTATGCTGATTCTGAGTGACTATCCTGTTATACTGAGTAATTATCCTCTTCCTCCTCAATAATCATGATGATAGCTTGTAAGAACATTTTTGGTTCTGGGCTCCGTCAGTCCTGCCACCAGTGCCTAAGGCCCGATTTTTCAGCCCCTGTTTAACAGGGGCGTGTAATTACAATTTTTGATGCAATTCTTTGCAGCAGGGCTAGTTCCTGCGCTCTAGCTAGAGTATCTGTGAGGGGTTCCAGTGTTGTGGCACCAGCACCAGTGCCTAAGGCCCAATTTTTCAGCCCCTGTTCAACAGGGACATGTAATTAGAATTCTTGATCTAATATTTCACAGCAGGGCCCTTTCTGCGCCCACCAAGAGTATCTGTGAGGATTTACAGTGTTGTGGCACCAGCCCCACCACCACCACCACCACCAAAGGCCCAATTTATCTGCCCCTGTTCAACAGGGGCGTGTAATTACAATTCTTGATCTAATAATTCACAGCAGGACCCTGTGAGGGCTTACAGTGTTGTGGCCACAACAACACCTAAGGCCCAAATTTCTGCTGAGTATATAGGGCAGGCCCCTACTTTCAAACATCCAACTTACAAACGACTCCTACTTGCAAACGGAAGGAGACAACAGGAAGTGAGATGAAATCTACCCCTAGGAAGGGAAATTCTCTCCTGTAAGAGTTAACATGGGAAAAACTTTTCTCCTTTCCACTGATGCTTTATCACCAATCCTTGTTTCACAAAAACCCCACATTTTCAAAAAACTTTTGTCATTGGGACAAAAAGTGAGGTGAAATCTTCTGAAGAGGAGCACAGACAGCAAAACAAATGTCACAGGGGTGATAACCCTTCCCTAGGTTTTCCAAAAAGCTTAAAAATAGATTTTTTGACTGGAGCTAAACACGTTAAAAATGTACCAGTTCAAAATTACAAACAGATTCTACTTAACAACAAACCTACAGTCCCTGTCTTGTTTGCACCGCCTGTATACTGCTGTTCAGAGTATATAGGGCCTGGGGGCCTCACACCTTTCCTTTTTTAATTTGGGTGCAGGGTTCCCCTTAATATCCATACAAGATCCAAAGGGCCTGGTAATGGACTTGGGGGTACCCATGCCGTTTGTCTCACTGATTTTCATCCATATTGCCAGGACCCGACATTACATTAAAGCCGCAAGCAGTTTTAAATGACTTTTTTGCTTTAAAAATTACATTTTGTGCAGGGACTGTTCTAAGCACAGGAAACACGCGCCCCTTTACAGGCATACTATAGACACCCCCCAGGTACGATATTTAAAGGAATATTTCACTTTTTTTTTTTTTTTTTTACTTTAAGCATCATTAAAATAGGACAATACCATGCAAATTAGCCTTTAAAATGAGCACTTTTGATTTTGAACATTCGAGTCCCATAGATGTCAATGTGGTTCTAACGTTCGTGCAAATTCTGGTTCTGGTGCGAACCGAACCGGGGGGGTTCGGCTCATCCCTAGTCAGGGTTCAAGGAACAATACCAAGGCGATGAGTGCAAATATCTGCCAGGTATAAGTACACCTCCTGCAATCAGTCTCAGGTGACACCTGATCGCAGGAGATGATGTCGGCTCCAGACTGCCAGGAGACACCCGCTGGTGGACACCAGTACTGCGGCCCATAGATCTGACAGCACCACTAGCAGGTGAAAACTTTCCTGACAGTGACAATGTATTAAGTTTGCCTTTGCTACCTGGTTTGATTCCTATATTCTTTGATATAGCACTGCTACTGAGTGCCAAGTATTGCTTTCAATGATTTCCTGTTATATATTGTATGTTTGTACACTCAACAGTGGTGGCCCATCCATTAGGGGCGCATGGGTGCCGCCTCCCATCCATGTGTCCGGCCGCTTGATCTACATGCAGGGCGGCGGATTCATGGATTCAAATGGAAGGGGTGTTTTTTTTGAAAGCACGTGACCAAAACCCGAGGCTCTAATAGGCCTAAAAAATAGGTGGACTCAGGGTGCAGAGCACTACGCTCTGAGCCCACCCAGTTGTGTGAGAATAGCGAAAGGGGGGGGTGGTTGTTTGCCACCCCCCCCCCCAAAAAAAAACACCAGCCGCCACTGCCACTCAACCTAGTGGGTTAGAGGGTCTGAGGTTCTTGAGGAGGTTGAGGCAAAGAACAGAGGACCCATCCTAATCAGCGGATTCTACGAGGGTAGCGGTATGTGGATATGCATTGGTAAATTTGAATTTGTTTTACCTGATTGAGCCTGCATTTGCAGAGGAGTGAAGAGTTATAAAGACCTCTGCAATAGTCTTGGAAATGTTTTGCAATTTACTTAGAGGTATGGAGCAGTCTACTTTTACCTGAGTCTATTTCAGGGATAAAGGAGTGCAGTAGTAATGAATGTGGTCATCAGAAAGTTAATCCTTACAATCAGGGCTGTGGGTCTGAATCCACTAATCATACAAGAGCTTGTCTCCCATTAGAGAACCAAGAATACACCAATGTTTTACTATAAGGACAGTGGGGAGAGCCCAGAGCCTCTAGTCTTATAATTGTATTTTCTCTCAGCTTCCTGAGATCAAACAGACCCTTATTGTAATGCTGCGGTCGGCCCTGACTTGGGAAAAAACAGCAAGTCACGTGTGTCCCAGCACCTGGGTCGAACAATAAAAAAACATTCTTAGAAAATATTTCACACTTCCAAAATAGCATAACCAACTTTTTTAACCACTTAAGGACTAGCCTTGTTATGAGATTTTGGTGTTTACAAGTTTAAAACAGGTTTTCTTTGCTAGAAAATTACTTAGAACCCCCAAACATTATAAATCGTTTTTTTTCTAACACCCTAGAGAATAAAATGGCGGTTATTGCAATACTTTTTTTCACACCGTATTTGCGCAGCGGTCTTACAAGCGCACTTTTTTTGGAAAAAAATCACTTTTTTGAATAAAAAAATAAGATGGCAGTAAAGTTAGCCCAATTTTTTTTTAAATTGTGAAAGATAATGTTACGCCGAGGAAATTGATACCCAACATGTCACGCTTCAAAATTGCGCCCGCTCATGGAATGGTGTCAAACTTTTACCCTTAAAAATCTCCATAGGCGACATTTAAAAAATTCTACAGGTTGCATGTTTTGAGTTACAGAGGAGGTCCAGGGCTAGAATTATTGCTCTCACTCTAACGATTGCGGCAATACCTCACATGTGCGGTTTGACCACCGTTTTCATATGTGGGCGCTACTCACGTATGCGTTCGCTTCTGCGCGTGACCTCGACAGGACGGGGTGCTTTAAAATTTGTTTTTTTTTCTTATTTATTTTACTTGATTTTATTTATTTTTTCACTGTTTTTTTTTTTTTTTTTTTTTTATTTGAGTCACTTTTATTCCTATTACAAGTAATGTAAACATCCCTTGTAATAGAAAAAAGCATGACAGGTCCTCTTAAATATGAGATCTGGGGTCAAAAAGTCCTCAGATCTCATATTTAGACTTAAATGCAATAAAAAAAAATTGTGATTTAAAAAAATAAAATAAATAAATTGTCCCTTTAAGAGCTATGGGCGGAGATGACGTTTTGACGTCGCTTCCGCCCTGCAGTGTCATGGAGACAGGTGGGGTCCATCTTCCTCCTCACTAGTCTCCATGTCAGCCCAGGGGACAGACGTGAACACCTCCACCACTGCCGACGGCTCCGGTAAGCGGCGGAGGGCACCGGATCGCGGCGGGAGGAGGCTGACACCTCTTCCACCGCTGATAACTGTGATCTCGCGGTGAATCTGCTGCAGAGACCACCATTATTGCAAACACGACTGGCTCCTGAAGAGAAGGATACCTCCGTTGTGCAGGCAGCTGCTGCTGTTACCGAGATAACCATCTTTAAAATGCCAAAGTATATGTACAAGAGCCGGTCGGCAAGTGGTAACAGTGAAATAAGGATAAAAATAAGGAAATGTCCTCAAGAGGTGATAATCTCCCATATTCAATCATGCATAATTATGAATTTTTCTTAGAAGGTTAAGTAATCCACTAAAGGTGGACCATGTCTGGTACAGACTAGCAGATAAAGATAGAAACATAAGAGTTCTAAACATCAAGGGTACTTGTTTTGTTCCACCTTGAACAGGTGATCCACCTTGAACAGGCTATAAGATATAACAGCAATAAAGCCTTGTTTAATATCCTGATAGCTTCAGTAGACAACTCTATAGATCAAGGCTATGATTAAATGTGAATTAGGTCAACCATGAAAAATAGTGCCCCATATACTGTAGAAAGTCAAAGCCTATGAACATATATACAACTGGTCCAGTGAGGAATATAAAGTGAGAATGTATTATGACATCAGAGTGGCCATACAGTCTGAATAATCGAGAATTATGGCCCATACACACTATCTGAATATCGTACGAAAACACTCTTCCGAAGAAGAATCGTACGATTTTCAGATCGTGTGTACACTACTTTCGACAGCCGATCACAACAGTTCATCCGATATTATTCAATTTGACATGCATGAAAATTTTCCTTGTACAATTCCAGATCGTACGATTTTCGTTTAGTCAGTATAGTTGTTGTCCGAAAATACAATACAAATACATTACAACACATGACATCTGTCATGGTTATGCAATAGAGTTGTCTGTCAGCTTACCTGTCTCCATGTGTTCATCTCTAGAGACCAGCTGACCCTCACCTGACTGCTTTTGTAAACTCTCCTCTAGCATGGCTCCACCCCAGCTCCTATCAGGGAAACATTTTTTTTAACCTGTGCACTGCAAGCCAGCAGTGCTGATCAACCATTGTGTGTTAGCTTTCGTGTGTACTTGCTGTGTTTCCTACGTCTGATTCCAGTTACCGACTTTGGCCTGGTCTTAACTATTCCTGTCTGCTCATGACCCTGACCTTTGGCGTGTCCCCGACCATCCCTGTTTGCCTGTGACCCTGAACCTTGGCGTGAACTCTGTTGTCCTTGTCTGCTTGTGGCCCCGACCTTGGCTTTTACCTTACTTTCCTTGTTGTTCCAGCCTGCTGCCTCCTTCCTCTTCTCCTGTAGTCTACCGTGAGCATGAGTTGTGAGACCCTGGGGGCTGCGACCTGGAGCCAGACTGCAGCGCAGTCCATCCTCACCACTAAAGGCTCTGGTGAACACCTGCTGGCTCTTAGACTCCGCACCCTGGGGAATCTATGCTTTAGCTCCCAGTGGGATCTGTGTCAGTGATCCAGTAGACCTGCTTCCTGAACCTCCCAGGGTTCAATCCGCAGCAGTCAGTCCTAGGGTCCACTACCTAGCGGTGCACTTCTGACTCCTATAGAGTGCATCTGTCAACTAGCCTCAAGGTGACCTGACAACATCACTTCTGATTTTTTTTTCTGTCGTACAAGAATTTTTGTGACTTTACCTATTCAATTTCTACTTGCGACTATTAAGCGAAAACGGTCGTACGATCTGTCGTACAATATTCGGATTGTCTGTACGGGCCTTTAGACCCAGATCGAGAGGTATACTTTGGCATTACATGGTATCCTGACCATAGGATGTCTCTCCTAAGTGGTTGACTATGTGGTGCAAGGGTTCTAGAAATGGCCTGTCTCTGAATTAGATGTTAAACAAAGTGGACCTTTTTACAAACTTAAAGTTTGTTTTCAACTAAACAGGGCCTTTTGCCTAAAGAGCTGTTTATCAGTAAAAACACATTGGAATCACTGGCAGCTGCCATTAACACGTGTTGACTGGAGAAAATAATAATGAAATTACTCAAAAATCTTTGTGTTACTTCTATAGTATATGTCCTCAGCCTTGCCCAGAAGGATAAGGGAGGAATGTTTTTCGGTTGCTGTGGGATCTAGGCGTTGGGTTCTCCTCACCAGTCTTTGATGGCTTCTCTGGAATTGGGGAAGAGGAACTCGGCTGTGTGGAGGCACAGGGTTAGCCACTAGAGCTGGTAGTTGTTCTGGCATCTAGGTTAAATTGATGGATTTCCTTTCTCACCTGTAGATGAAAATTGTCACCCCCATCGGAAAGCAGCTTCAGGTTCTCTGATACACTGTAGTAAAGGGTGCTGTTGCCTTCTTATGAGTAAGGTCTGGTTAGAATGGTCTTAAAAAATTAGATCAAATTCCATGGACTCATTCTCCCAAATCTTGCACATTGCCTCCGCTTTGATCATGAAAAAATGGATGCACATAGAACATCTCTTAGGCCATTTTGGTTGTCCAGGTCTATTGGGCCCGCCACTCTGTGGACTCTGCCTAACTTGTTTTTGGCAGAGGAGTCTGTCCAGGGGGGTATTAAACAAAGTCTGTATCATAATCCAAATGAAGGCCTCTGATAGTTTCTGGGATGCCTCAGATTCTAACATTATTTTGACAGCTGCAATTTTCACTGTCATCCGCTTTCAATCTGAGCTGTGTGAGAAACTGCGTCAGCATTCACAGTTTACAGTGCTGTTAGCCTAGACTCCACCATGGATAAGGAGTCTTCCAGAGTCTTCCAATGCTGAAACTGTTGTTCACATAGGAGGCTTGCTGCGTAACCTCTGCTAGCTCTGCTCAATCCATTGTGCTAAGGAGTCAAGATTCTTTTGCAAATCTGAGAATAGATCTCAGAGCTCTCCACTGAAGACTGCCAATAAGTCATCTGAGGCTTGAGAATCTATTGACTCTGTAAGTGACTCCGAATGTGAAATGTGTGGAGTGTCCATAGGAAAGTTCATGCTGGATTCATCCAGGAAAGCTCCCACGCTGCTGTCCTCTATCTTGTGTTGTGCTCAGGTAGAAAGTGTGCTTTTGGGTAGTAGAAGGTTTTTGTGCAGGTGACATTTTGCTGCTGGGGTCTTCATTTTTCCCTATCACTGAAGATCCAGAAAACTTGGAAGATCAACATATCATGGGTCCCCAGGGGTTTTTAGGAGCCTTTCCTGTCTAGGGCATGGGCTGCTTGGTGCAAAATTGAGGCACTTTGTGCTGAAAAGTAAGCCCCAGGTCCAAAACTCTCTTTCAAGATATCTTCACTGCTCCATTGCTAAGTCACACACCCCAGATGTTTTTTTTTTAACTCTTTTATCTGAGTATTTATCCATGTTTGTCTAAAGCATGTTTGAATTCAAACAAAAAATAATCATAAAAGGGGCAAACTCAACAAATCACTTTTTTATGGCTTCACTCTTCTATATTACTTTGTCTCTGCCATCACTCGTCTATGTCTCTGCTTAGTACTCAGCAATATCATTGTTTACACAGGAAACTTTGAATAGAATAATGTGTTAAGATTTTTGACAGTTGCAGATACATTTTTAACTGCTTACAGATAATGTAAATATGTGACTGAAAAAAACAATTAACAGTATATCCTGCAAAGTCCTTTCAAACTTCTTAAAACGGGTTCTCATTGATATTAAACTTCCTGTTTTGGCAACAGATCCAACGTTACAACAATCACCCTTTGAGATTTAGTAAAAAAAAAAAAATCAAACAATGTAATTTTCTATCCAAAACAAACAGGAATTTGTAAGGCTTTAGATAAATCTAAAGGATTATTATCATGAATGAAGATTTAAACTGAATTGTAATTTTAATTACATTTAATTTAATTATTTTTTCTAAAAACGTATTTCCTTTACTTTTATTAATGCTTCTGTTAATGCTTTCCAGGTTTTAAAGAAACAAAAAACGTGCTATTCATTTTTTCACCTGCTTCTGACATAAGGTAATCCTATCACAGAGACATATAGTTATAGAGCTAGTCTGTTGGAAAGACTCATTAAAGGCATGTTTGGGTTTGGGTTTGGGAATCCATAATAGGGAGACAAGTTTAATAAATACATTTGGTTATTGTTATTGACACAATACCATGTCAGTCAGACATACAAAATGTTTACAGCAATTCCAGTCCAATTATACATGAAGTTTGTTAAAACCTCAATTTAACAAATAAAGAAATATACAAAAATACTAATAAATATCACAGAGACAATTCCTTCCCCAGTCTGCTATTTGTAAATCCTATGCCAGTTCAGCACCTGACCCAAGCTGACTAGTCAAAAAATATTTTACAAGGTGCGCAGGAGGTTATTGATTAAAGCAGATCTTATGCTAGAATCAAAATTGTAGTCCCCCATGCTACCAGGTGAATAATATCTAAATAATAGGTTAAAGGTGATAAGCAAAATGAAATGTGAAACTGCTGCTGAATCTGAAGTGTTCACAAAACAAAATGACAATAAAGAAAAAAGTGATCAGCACAATTCCTCAATTATCACATGCTGAGTGTGAATGAATCCAAAAACAAACATTTTATATACAAACTATTTTCCCATAGTGTAAATCGTTACAAGCGATGGTTTATTAAAAGACAATTGGAAACTTACATCAAACAATGATTAAAAGCGCAATGGAATAAAAACAATGGCGTCAGTGCGCCTCTCACTTCACTTCCAATCCGTGACTCACTGATGAAGTCATGTGACGGAACGCTTAGGCCGGGGTCCGAGTGGGTCGCGGATCGGAAGTGAAGTGAGAGGCGCTCTTATGTCGCTGTTTTTATTCCTTTGCACTTTTAATCATTGTTTGATGTAAGCTTCCAATTCTTTTAATAAACCACCGCTTGTTTGTAACGATTTACATGGGAGGCATTTATTTTTTAACTGACACTTGGATGGCCATTTTTGGACTTATTGATTTTACACTGTCCACTTTATATATCGAGATATTTAGGAATTTGATTCGTAACTTCATTCAGCAACACTTGGGTGGTTTGCTTTTGGATTTATTCACACTCAGCACATTATACATATGTGATAATTGAGGTCACATTTTTCTTTATAGATCTTATGCTAGGTTCAAACTTGTGCTACCTGCATCTTTGGGTAAGTGGCCTATTCATTTCAATTTGCTGTTCTACCTGTAGAAATGCAGGGGAAAAGTCCCTTCCTCCTTTTTTTTTTTTTAAATTATACCGCATGTGATCAGAATTTAGGCAACCCACACATCTTCTAAAGAACAGCACGTTTTGCCTGCGGTTAAGGAATGCGTGAATCTAGGCTAAGTCTAAATCTCAAATAAGATTTAACATGTTAATGTAACTTGTTGTAAGTGGTTATCAATATTTTTAAATATGCAGCTTTCATTTATAATACCTGGAAATCCTGCCATGATTGTTTTTGTTCAGGCACTCCCTGTTAGGGATGAGCCGAACACCCCCCCTGTTCGGTTCGCAGCAGAACATGCAAACAAGCAAAAAATTAGTTTGAACACACGAACACCGTTAAAGTCTATGGGGCACGAACATGAATAATCAAAAGTGCTAATTTTAAAGGTTAATATGCAAGTTATTGTCATAAAAAGTGTTTGGGGACCCGGGTCCTGCCCAAGGGGACATGTATCAATGCAAAAAAAAGTTTTTAAAACGGCCGTTTTTTTGGGAGCAGTGATTTTAATAATGCTTAAAGTGAAACAATAAAAGTGAAATATTCCTTTAAATTTCGTACCTGGGGGTGTCTATAGTATGCCTGTAAAGTAGCGCATGTTTCCCGTGTTTAGAACAGTCCGAGAGCAAAATGACATTTCTAAAGGAAAAGTCATTTAAAACTACTCGCGGCTAAAATTAATTGTCGGGTCTCTGCAATACACATAAAAGTCATTGAAAAAAAAACGGCATGGGATTCCCCCACAGTCAATTACCAGGCCCTTTGGGTCTGGTATGAATATTAAGGGGAACCATGAACCAAAATGAAAAAAGAAATTGCGTGGGGTCCCCCTAAATTCCATACCAGGCCCTTTAGGTCTGGTATGGATATTAAGGGGAACCCTGCGCCAAAATTAACAAAAAAATGGTGTGGGGGTTCCCCTCAAAATCCATACCAGACCCTTCAGGGGACCCCACCCCCTCTGATGCAGGGGGACTTCCCTTTCTCTGTGGTGTCAGAGGGGGGCGGGGTCACCCGTTTACGTAAACGGGTGACCCCGCCCCACTCTGACACCCCGGGAAAGCCATAGGGATGTCCCCGTGCGTCAGAGGGGGGCAGGGTCACTGGGTGACCCCGTCCTCAGTTATATAAGAGCTGTCAGAAGAACAGAGGCATCATACAGCGAGAGACTTCCATTGAGGCGGATCGTCCAGAGAGCGAATCGGAAAAGAAGAAGACATTAATAAAGGAATTGTCAAAAACCGGCTATTGTCTTTCTTAACAATTTTGACACTTTTTTTGTGAAATGGTAGGGGTACATTTGTACCCCATTACCAATTCACACGGGGGGGGTGGGATCTGGGGATCCCCTCATTAAAGGGGGCTTCCAGATTCCAAAAAGCCCCCCGCCTGCATACCCCCACAACCACCAGGCAGGGGTTGCGGGGATGAGGCCCTGTCCCCATCAACATGGGGACATGCTCCCCATGTTGAGGGCATGTGGCCTGGTACAGTTCAGGAGGGGGGGCGCTCTCTCGTCCCCCCCTCTTTTCCTGCGGCCTGCCAGGTTGCATGCACGGATAAGGGTCTGGTATGGATTTTTGGGGGGACCCCACTCTATTTTTAAAAAATTTTGGCATGGGGTTCCCCTTAAAATCCATATAGGCTAAGTCTAAATCTCAAATAAGATTTAACATGTTAATGTAACTTGTTGTAAGTGGTTATCAATATTTTTAAATATGCAGCTTTCATTTATAATACCTGGAAATCCTGCCATGATTGTTTTTGTTCAGGCACTCCCTGTTAGGGATGAGCCGAACACCCCCCCTGTTCGGTTCGCAGCAGAACATGCAAACAAGCAAAAAATTAGTTTGAACACACGAACACCGTTAAAGTCTATGGGGCACGAACATGAATAATCAAAAGTGCTAATTTTAAAGGTTAATATGCAAGTTATTGTCATAAAAAGTGTTTGGGGACCCGGGTCCTGCCCAAGGGGACATGTATCAATGCAAAAAAAAGTTTTTAAAACGGCCGTTTTTTTGGGAGCAGTGATTTTAATAATGCTTAAAGTGAAACAATAAAAGTGAAATATTCCTTTAAATTTCGTACCTGGGGGTGTCTATAGTATGCCTGTAAAGTAGCGCATGTTTCCCGTGTTTAGAACAGTCCGAGAGCAAAATGACATTTCTAAAGGAAAAGTCATTTAAAACTACTCGCGGCTAAAATTAATTGTCGGGTCTCTGCAATACACATAAAAGTCATTGAAAAAAAAACGGCATGGGATTCCCCCACAGTCAATTACCAGGCCCTTTGGGTCTGGTATGAATATTAAGGGGAACCATGAACCAAAATGAAAAAAGAAATTGCGTGGGGTCCCCCTAAATTCAATACCAGGCCCTTTAGGTCTGGTATGGATATTAAGGGGAACCCTGCGCCAAAATTAACAAAAAAATGGTGTGGGGGTTCCCCTCAAAATCCATACCAGACCCTTCAGGGGACCCCACCCCCTCTGATGCAGGGGGACTTCCCTTTCTCTGTGGTGTCAGAGGGGGGCGGGGTCACCCGTTTACGTAAACGGGTGACCCCGCCCCACTCTGACACCCCGGGAAAGCCATAGGGATGTCCCCGTGCGTCAGAGGGGGGCAGGGTCACTGGGTGACCCCGTCCTCAGTTATATAAGAGCTGTCAGAAGAACAGAGGCATCATACAGCGAGAGACTTCCATTGAGGCGGATCGTCCAGAGAGCGAATCGGAAAAGAAGAAGACATTAATAAAGGAATTGTCAAAAACCGGCTATTGTCTTTCTTAACAATTTTGACACTTTTTTTGTGAAATGGTAGGGGTACATTTGTACCCCATTACCAATTCACACGGGGGGGGTGGGATCTGGGGATCCCCTCATTAAAGGGGGCTTCCAGATTCCAAAAAGCCCCCCGCCTGCATACCCCCACAACCACCAGGCAGGGGTTGCGGGGATGAGGCCCTGTCCCCATCAACATGGGGACATGCTCCCCATGTTGAGGGCATGTGGCCTGGTACAGTTCAGGAGGGGGGGCGCTCTCTCGTCCCCCCCTCTTTTCCTGCGGCCTGCCAGGTTGCATGCACGGATAAGGGTCTGGTATGGATTTTTGGGGGGACCCCACTCTATTTTTAAAAAATTTTGGCATGGGGTTCCCCTTAAAATCCATACCAGACCTTAAGGGTCTGGTATGGATTTTAAGGGGGGCCCCCACGCAATTTAAAAAAAAAAATCTGGTTCGGGGTTCCCCTTAATATTCATACCAGACCCAAGGGGCCAATTGACTGTGGGGGAATCCCATGCCGTTTTTTTCAAAGATAACGGGAGGATGTCTATGTAAGCCCTCCCCGCATTTTAAGCCTGCGCTGTAGCCACCTTAAAAAGATATGTGATTAACAGGTGAGCAATTAAGAGACAGTTGTCACTCTATAACAGGGAGTAGGGATGGGCTGGCTGTTCGAGCTGAACATGAGTTCGACTCAAACATTGGCTGTTCGCCGAACAGCGAACAATTTGGGGTGTTCGCGGCAAATTCGAATGCCGCAGAACACCCTTTAAAAGTCTATGGGAGAAATCAAAAGTGCTAATTTTAAAGGCTTATATGCAAGTTATTGTCATAAAAAGTGTTTGGGGACCTGGGTCCTGCCCCGGGGGACATGTATCAATGCAAAAAAAAGTTTTAAAAACGGCCATTTTTTCAGGAGCAGTGATTTTAATAATGCTTAAAGTGAAACAATAAAAGTGAAATATTCCTTTAAATATCGTACCTGGGGGTGTCTATAGTATGCCTGTAAAGTAGCGCATGTTTCCCGTGTTTAGAACAGTCCGAGAGCAAAATGACATTTCTAAAGGAAAAGTCATTTAAAACTACTCGCAGCTAAAATGAATTGTCGGGTCTCTGCAATACACATAAAAGTCATTGAAAAAAACGGCATGGGATTCCCCCACAGTCAATTACCAGGTCCTTTGGGTCTGGTATGAATATTAAGCTGAAAAGACAAACCAGCAATGACACAATACACAGAGCTGTCATTTATAGGCCCGCCCCGGAGACTTCTGCTGTGCGCACAATGGCGCGCACGTGCCCACACGATTGCGGCGCATCGTGCACCTGCATGCGCGGGCCCGCAGTATTGTGTGCTTGAACGTGGGAACCCGCTGAATCGCGCACCCGTGAGCGCCGTAGCGCAACTCTTCCGTGCAGACGCACAGGAAAGCGCCGACGCTGGCAGGTCAGATTTCTACTATTCCTCTGACAGTGCCCCCCCCCCAAGGGGCAGCCTCCAGATGCCCAGCTGGGCTCGCATTCCTGGGTGTCTTCTGTGAAAGTCTCGCACTAAGCGAGGGTCATGAATGTTATTAGAAGGTTCCCAAGAATTGTCTTCTGGGGGATACTCCTTCCATTTAACTAGATATTGGACCTGTCCCCCCTCTTTCTGCAGTCTATTATAGCTTCTATTTCAAATTCCTCTTCCCCTTCAATCTCAATTCTCCCTCTATTGTAGTATTTTTTATAGCTATTTTGAGCTTTCTTCATGGCTTCTTGAATCTGTAGAAAATTTGTTTGGATAAAGTTTATCTGATCCTGTACTGCAGAAGTTGATACTTCAGGGATGGAATCTGGTAGGAAAGAAGGATGGAACCCGTAATTTGTCCAGAAAGGTGTTTGGTTGATGGCAGAGTGTAGAGGAGTGTGGAGTTGTTGTAGGCAAATTCTGCGTAAGGCAGAAGGGTAGACCAGTCATCTTGGGAGCAGGAGCAGAAACACCGGAGATATTGTTCTAAGGATTGGTTGGTCCTTTCTGGTCCTTTCTGTCTGGCCATTACTGAATGGATGGTAAGCAGACGAGAGAGAGGTTTTGCTTTCCAGAGACTTGCACAGATCCTTCCAAAACTTTGAAGTGAACTGAATTCCTCCGTTGGACACGATGTTGAAAGGGACACCATGAAGTTTTACGACCTCTCTTATGAAGATATTTGCAGTAGCCGAAGCCGAGGGGTGCCCATCATGGGCAGAAAGTGAGCCATCTTTGAGAGACAGTCGACTACTACTAGAATGGTGGTAAATTTCTCAGAGGGGGGTAGGTCCACGATGAAGTCCATGGAGACCTCTTTCCAGGGACATTCAGGGACAGGTAAGGATCTTAGACGTCCCCAGGCCTTGGTGTTTGAACCCTTACTGCGTTGACAAGTGATACACGATTGCACATAATTCTTGCAGTCTTGCTTCCAGCTCGGCCACCAAAAAGAAATCAATTCGGAGGTCTTTTGTATTCCAAAGTGCCCTGCCAGCTTGTGATCGTGAAAAGTCTGCATAATTTGGAGTCTCACTGAGGGAGGAAAGAATACCTTCTCCTGGGCCCATAGCAATCCATCCTTCCTTTCTAGAGAGGATATTTTGGATCCAGTGCATTGACTGGAGGCCTGTTTGATGGCCGACTTGAGATTGGGCTGAATGAGGCAAAGGAAGTTGTGTGGGGATAGGATGGTTCCAGGTTCTGTTGGTTCGCATACTTCAGGGAACATAAAAAAAAAGTAAAAAAAAAAGGAAGGTGCATCAGTCTTACCGTTCTTGGAGCCAGGTCGATAGGAAATGTGGAAGTTGAACCTTGAGAAGAATAAAGCCCAACGGGCTTGTTGAGGTCTAAGGCGCTTGGCAGTTCGGAGGTACTCCAGGTTTCGGTGGTCGTGAAAATCATGATGGGTTGGGAAGCCCCCTCCAGCAAGTATCTCCATTCTTCTAAGGCAAATGTTATAGCTAGCAGTTCTCGGTCCCCAACGTAGTAATTTTTCTCCGGGGGGCTGAGTTTATGAGAGGCAAAGGCTACTGGATGAAGCAGTGCTTTTTGGCCACTTCTTTGGGAGAGGATAGCTCCTAGCGCAGACTCCGAGGCATCCACTTCTAGTACACAGGGCAAAACTGGATTGGGATGTTGGAGAACAGGAGCTGATATAAAAAGTCTTTTTAATTCATCAAAAGCTTCCTGGGCTTCCGGTGTCCATTGGAATCTAGCTGGCTGGCGGGTGAGCTGAGTGATGGGAGAGATGATTAAGGAGAAACCTTTAATGAACCTGCGATAAAAATTAGCGAAGCCAACGAATCGCTGAACCCCCTTTTTGTCAGAAGGAGCTGGCCACTTCTGGATGGCTTTAACTTTTTGTGGGTCCATTGCAACCCCTCCTGTGGAAATGATGAACCCAAGGAACTGGATAGTATCCCTCTCAAATTCACATTTCTCTCCTTTTAGGTACAGGCCATGTTTTCTGAGGATCGAAAGCACCTTCTTCACATGAGTTTGATGTAGCTCTACTGTAGTGGAAAAAATCAAGATGTCATTAAGATACACAATCACAAAGTTATCTAGGTACTCACGGAAGATGTCATTGACCAGGTGTTGAAACGTCGCCGGGGCATTGCAAAGCTTGAAAGGCATCACTAAATACTCGAAATGCCCAAATCTGGACCTGAAAGCTGTCTTCCACTCATCTCTGTCACGTATCCGAACAAGATTATATGCCCCCCGAAGATCTAGCTTTGTGAATATTTATGCGGTTCGGAGATGTTAAAAAAGTTCAGGAATGAGAGGGAGTGGATATCTATTTGTGATAGTAATTTTATTGAGCTCTCTATAGTCCACACAAGGTCTCAGTGATCCGTCCTTTTTTTCCACGAAAAAGATTCCTGCCCCGGCTGGGGATGAAGAGGGATGGATGAATCCCTTTTCAAGGTTCTCATCAATATAGGAACGGAGAGCTTCTAATTCGGTCTCAGACAGAGGGAAGATGCGGCCAAAGGGGATTTCAGAGCCAGGTAGGAGATCAATAGGGCAATCATAAGGCCGATGGGGTGGCAAACTGTCAGCCTTTTTCTTGTCAAAGATGTCCAGAAATTCATGATAGGCTGAAAGGACGTGCTGGAGACTTTCTGGCATAGGCTGTATGGTTGAACAGGTGGCAGTTCTGTTGTAGCTTGGCAAAAGGCAATGCTGAGAGCAATACTCAGAGGAGAAGAGAATTTCTTTTTTGCTCCACTTGATCTGAGGATCATGGGCCTGCAACCATGGGAATCCTAGGATAATCGGAAACATGGGTGAGCTAATAATGTCAAAGCGAAGAAATTCTCTGTGGCCAGAGTCAGTGGAGATAAGGATGGGCTTGGTTTCTTGGGTGACCGGCCCAGAGCAGGGTAGGGACTATCTGCCAGGTGTATTTGCAGGTATTGTTTCTTGACTTGGAGAGGAACATGCAGACTTTGAGCGGTAGGCAGTAGTAAGCAGGCTGATAATCAAACACTGGGGTCGAGGCAGAGGCAGAGTCCAAGAGGAGGCCGAGGGTCAAACACAGGAATCAAGCAGGTAGAGGAGTCCACAAGACAAGCCAAGGGTCAGGTGTTGGAGAGGTTCAGGCGAGGTCAAGGTCAATCCGGGTCACAACAGGCAGGCAAAGGTACACAGGTTCAGGAACAGGTTACAGGAAGCTGAAAAGACAAACCAGCAATGACACAATACACAGAGCTGTCTTTTATAGGCCTGCCCGGGAGACTTCCGCTGTGCGCACACAACGGCGCGCACGTGCCCACGCGATTGCGGCGCATCGCACACCCTCATGCGCAGCCTGCAGTATTGTGTACTTGAATGCGTGAACCCGCCGAATCGCGCACCCGTGAGCGCCGTAGTGCAACTCTTCCGTGCAGACGCACAGGAAAGCGCCGACGCTGGCAGGTCAGATTTCTACTATTCCTCTGACACCTGCAGTGCTGCTAATCGGTGCCCATCAGTCCCATCTCTCAGTGCCCATCAGTACTGCTCATCAGTGCCCACCAGAGCCACCTATCAGTGCATATCAGTGCTGTCAAACAGTGCCCATCAGTGCCTCATCATCAGTGTCACTTATCAGTGCTGCCTACCAGTGCCCATCAGTGCCATCTATCAGTGCCCATCAGTGATGCCTATAAGTGCCACCTATCAGTGCCACCTCTCCGTGCCACCTATCAGTGCCCATCAGTGCCACCTATCAATGCCACCTCATCAGTGCCCATCAGTGCTGCCTCATTAGAGCACATCAATGAAGGAGAAAAATTGCCTGCTTGCAAAATTTGATAACAAAGTATGAAAAACTTTTTTTGGGTTTTTTTTCCTCAAAATTTTCGGTCTCTTTTTGTTTATTTAGCAAAAAATAAAAACCCCAGTGGTGATTAAATACCACCAAAAGAAAGCTCTATTTGTGTGGAAAAAAAAAAAGATAAAAAACTTATATGGGTAAAGTGTTGCATGACCACACAATTGTCATTCAAAGTGTAAGAGCGCTAAAATCTGAAAATTGGCCTGGGCAGGAAGGGGGTATAAGTGCCGACTAAGCAAGTGGTTAATATAGATAAGAAATAGTCATGTAAATACACTATCTCACAAAAGTAATTATACCCCTCACATCTTTGTAAATATTTTATTATATCTTTTCATGTGGCAACACCGAAGAAATTACACTTTGCTACAATGTAAAGTAGTGAGTGCACAGCTTGTATAACAGTGTAAATTTGCTGTCCCCTCAAAATAACTCAACACACAGCCATTAATGTCTAAACTGCTGGCAACAAAGGTGCCTACAACCCTAAGTGAAAATCTCCACATTGGGTCCAATTAGCCATTTTCCCTCCCCGGTGTCATGTGACTCGTTAATGTTACAAGGTCTCAGATGTGAATGGAGGGCAGGTGTGGTACATTTGGTGTTATCGCTCTCACTCTCTCATACTGGTCACTGGGAGTTCAACATTGCACTTCATGGCAAAGAACTCTCTGAGGATCTGAATAAAAGAATTGTTGCTCTACATAAAGATGACCTAGGCTATAGGAAGATTGCCAAGACACTGAAACTGAGCTGCAGCACGGTGGCCAAGACCATACAGTGGTTTAACAGGACAGGTTCCACTCAGAACAGGCCTCGCCATGGTCGATCAAAGAAGTGCAGGTGCTCAGCGTCATATCATATCCAAAGGTTGTCTTTGAGGAATAGACATATGAGTGCTGCCAGCATTGTTGCAGAGGTTGAAGGAGTCGGGGCTCAGCCTGTCAGTGCTCAGACCATACGCCGCACACTGCATCAAATTGGTCTGCGTGGCTGTCATCCCAGAAGGAATCCTCTTCTAAAGATGATGCACAAGAAAGCCTGCAAACAATTTGCTGAAGTCAAGCAGACTAAGGATATGGATTACTGGAACCATGTCCTGTGGTCTGAGACCAAGATAAACTTATTTGGTTCAGATGGTGTCAAGCGTGTGTAGGCAAGTGTCTTGCCTACAGCCAAGCATGGTGGTGGGAGTGTCATGGTCTGGGGCTGCTGGCACTGGGGAGCTACAGTCCATTGAGGGAACCATGAATGCCAACTTGTACTGTGACATACTGAAGCAGAGCATGATCGCCTCCCTTCGGAGACTGGGTCGCAGGGTAGTATTCCAACATGATAACCACCCCAAACACACCTCTAAGACACGTCTCCAGACCTAAACCCTATTGAGCACCTGTGGGACATCCTCAAAATGGAAGGTGGAGGAGCACAAGGTCTCTAACATCCACCAGCTCTGTGATATTGTTATGGAGGAGTGGAAGAGGACTCCAGTGGCAACCTGTGAAGCTCTGGTGAACTCCATGCCCAAGAGGGTTAAGGCAGTGCTAGAAAATAAAGGTGACCACATAAAATATTGACACTTTGGCTGTGTGTTGAGTTATTTTGAGGGGACAGCAAATTTACACTGTTATACAAGCTGTACACTCACTACTTTACATTGTAGCGAAGTGTAATTTCTTCAGTGTTGTCACATGAAAAGATATAATAAAATATTTACAAAAATGTGAGGGGTGTACTCACTTTTGTGAGATACTGTAGTTGCCAACAACAGATTAAAAAAAAGTATAATATTAATCTGTCTTATGTTGCCTTTGGCACCTTTAAAGTCCAATTTACATGACTATTCTTGGTTCTTTGCATTATAAAAGCATTGATTTGGTTGAATATTGGCTCTTTGCATTGAATAAACTCAATTTGTCATCAATGTAACAGGATAGGAGGTGTGTGTTTTTTTTTTTTGTACTATGAGTGTAAAGTCTTACTAATTTGTGCTGATCCTTGAGTTTCCTAACTGTACAACCCTGCCCAACAGGAAGCAGCTGCAGCTGGCTGCTCTATCAGCTTTGGCTCAACGCTCTGGCTCAGCTGTTTTTATGGCGCACTCGCCACTCCCAGTCTGGGATGGGTTCACTTCCTTTGAAATTGTTAAGACATTTGACATTAGTAGGAGTCTATTCTAAGTAGGTGAATCACCCCATCTATCAGGGTATGGCCAACAACAGGAGCTTTATAAAAGAAGCTGTACTATAAAAAAAAGGTATCACTTTTGTTAACCTACAGCCTTTATAGACTTAATTTCAAACCTACCTTTTTGGGTTTTGAAGTACCGTGCAGGAGTGCTGTTATCCCAGCACACAGGGGGTGAACTGGAATGTAGATTGAGCTGCGCTTGCCCACTCAGTGTACAGTACATTCCACAGAAGACTGTGAGCCAGTGCCAGGTCATCTAGAGAACATGCTAAATTGCACCCACCCCACAAGCACAAGATGCATTATGTGTTAGCAAAAATCCCCCAAGTGCTTAAAACTGAGCACTAATCTACATGATTACCCCCTAAACTAAAATTCCCCCTCCTCCCAGTAAAAATCCACCCCTACTGAAATTCCCCATCCCAGTACAAATCTTTGCTTAGTAACTAGTAGGGATGAGCCAAACACCCCCCGGTTCGGATTGCATCCAGAACATGCGAACGGACTGAAAGTTTGCGCGAACATTCGAAAAACAGTTAAAGTCTATAGCACTCGAACGTGAGAAAAAAAAGTGCGAATTTTAAAGGCTAATATGTAAGTTATTGTCCTAAAAAGGGTTTAGGGACCCGGGTCCTTTCCCTGGGGACATGTATCAATGCAAAAAAAAGTTTTAAAAACGGCCGTTTTTTAGGGAACAGTGATTTTAATGATGCTTAAAGTGAAACAATAAAAGTGAAATATTCCTTTAAATATCATACCTGGGGGGTGTCTATAGTATGCCTGTAAAGTGGCGCGAGTCTCCCGTGTTTAGAACAGTCCTGCACAAAATGACATTTCTAAAGGAATAAAAGTCATTTAAAACTGCTTGCGGCTGTAATGTAATGTCTGGTCCCGGCAATATGGATGAAAATTATTGAGAAAAAACGGCATGGGTGACCCCCCAGCCCATTACCAGGCCCTTTGGATCTTGTATGGATATTAAGGGGAACCCCGCACCCAAATTAAAAAAAGAAAAGGCGTGGGGCCCCCAGGCCCTATATACTCTGAACAGCAGTATACAGGCGGTCCAAACAAGACAGGGACTGTAGGTTTGTTTTTAAGTTGAATCTGTTTGTAAGTTGGAACAGGTACATTTTTTAAGTGTAGCTCCAGCCAAAAAATCTATTTTTAAGCTTTTTGGATAATATAGGGAAGGGTTATCATCATCCTTGTAACATTTGTTTTGCTGTCTGTGCCCCTGTTCAGAAGATTTCACCTCACTTTCTGTCCCAATGACAATTGGATTTTGAAAATTTGGGGTTTTTAGGGAAACAAGGATTGGTGATAAAGCATCAGTGGAGACACATTTTTCCCATATTAACTCTTACAGGAGAGAATTTCCCTTCCTAGGGGTAGATTTCCTCTCACTTCCTGTTGTCTCCCTCCGTTTGTAAGTAGGGGTCGTTTGTAAGTCAGATATTTGAAAGTAGGGGACCGCCTGTATATACCATACGGTCTGCCCTATATACTCTGCAGAAATTTGGGCCTTGGTGTTGGTGGTACCAGAACACTGTAAGCACTCACAGTTACTCTTGGTGGGCGCTCGAACGGGCCCTGCTGTGAAATATTATATCAAGAATTGTAAATACATGCCCCTGTTGAAAAGGGTCAGAAAAATTGGGCCTTTGGTGGTGGTGTGGTGGTGTTGCCACAACACTGTAAGCCCTCAAAGATTCTGTTGTTGAGTGCAGGAACGTGCCCTGCTGTGAAATATTAGATCAAAAATTGTAATTGCGTGCCCCTGTTAAACAGGGGCAGAAAAATTGGGCCTTAGGCAGTGGTGGTGGTGGTGACACAACACTGTAAAGCCTCACAGATACTCTTGTTGAGTGCAGGAACGGGCCCTGCTGCAAAATATTACAGCAAAAATTGTAATCACACGCCCCTGTTAAACAGGGGCAGAAAAATTGGGCTTTAGGCACTGGTGCTGGTATCTAGAACCAAAAAGGTTTTTAGAGGCTATCAACATGAACATTGAGGAGGAATAGGATAGTCACTCAGCATAACAATATAGTCGCTCAGTATCAGCATAGGCAGTCTTCAAGCGATCTCACATTCATAAAAAAACATTAATCGTTTACATCAGCATCAGGTGATTGGTAGCTGGTGATCCAAGACTGATTCATTTTTATGAAGGTGAGCTGATCACCGAGTCTGTGAACAGGCGCACTCTGTGATCGGTTACAAAGCCTCCAGCAGCGCTGAATGTGCGTTCAGATAGAACGCTGGATACAGGACAGGCCAGTAGCTCAATTGCATACTGTGCAAGCTCTGGCCAGTGATCCATCCTCAAGATCCAGTAACCCAGTGGATTTTCGGTTGGAAAGGTCTCCAAGTCTGATCTTGCCCCAAGGTATTCCTGCACCATGTAAATCAGACACTGGCAATGGTTGCTGGAACCGATCAGACCTTGGGGCTGTGGACTAAAAAATTGTCTGAACGCATCAGTCAGATGGCCACCTTCTCCAAGCCTCAGCAACACGTTGTCCAGGAGAACTAGGAAATTGTAACCTCCCAGGCTCTGGAAATGCATTGCACAAACCTTTCTGCAAGGCCTCTCGAAGATGTTTCATCCCCTGCTCCCTCTGCGAAGGCTGGATAAGTTCTGCAACCTTACCCTTGTAACGTGGGTAAAGAAGGGTTGCCAGCCAGTACTGATGCCTCTCCTTGATACCATAAATCCGAGGGTCCTTTCGCAGGCTTTGCAGGATCAGGGAGGCCATGCAGCGTAGGTTTGTTGAGGCATTCGGTCCGGAGTCCTCTGGGTCACTAAGGACGACATGATCCGCAGCCACCTCTTCCCAGCCACGTACAAGTCCATGGGTTTCTGGGGACTGTTCTGCCTCAAGTTCCCTGTCCATTATTCCACACAGCGTGTGCTCAACAGGAAGACAAGAGGGACAGTATCATGATGCATACACTGTCACTGGCCTCCTCAAATGGTGACAGGACACTGCATGCATCCTTGATCATTAGCCACTGGCATGGCAAAAAAAAGCCAAGCTCCCCTGGCCCTGTCCTGGTGCCATACTCGCACAGGTACTCATTGATGACCCTCTGCTGGGTGTGCAGCATTGCCAACGTTGAGATCCACCTGGTGGGCATGTCACAGATGTGGCGGTTCTTGGGCAGGTTGCATTCCTTTTGAAGGTCAGCCAGCCGAGCACTGGCATTATATGACCGGCGGAAATGCCCACAGACTTTCCTGGCCTGCCTCAGGAGATCCGGTAAGCCCGGGTACCTGCACAAGAACTGCTGCACCACCAAATTAAGGATGTGAGCCAAACAGGGAACATGGGTGAAGTGTCCCTGTCAGAGGGCAGAGAGGAGGTTGGTGCCATAGTCGCAAACCACCATTCCTGGCTGAAGCTGGCGTGGCATCAACCACCTCTGAACCTGCCCCTACAGAGCTGCCAGAATCTCTGCCCCAGTGTGGCTCCTGTCCCCTAAGCAGACCAACTCAAGCACCGCATGGTATCTTTTTTCCTGAGTGCTTGCGTAGCCCCTAGAACGCCTACGGAGCACCACTGGTTCCGAGGACAAATCTGCACAGGAAGAAGCAATAGAGGAAGAAGAAGAGGAGGGGGTGGAGGAGAGAGGTGTGGCAGAATCACCACTACCAGCATTTTGGAGGCATGGTGGCGGAACAAGCTCCAACATTACTGCACCCTGTCCTGCATCCTTCTCAGCTGCCAGCAGAGTTACCCAGTACGCCGTGAAAGAAAGATAACATCCCTGTCCATGCCTGCTGGACCATGAGTCAGCGGTATATGCACCTTACCGCTGACCACCCTGTCCAACGAGGCCAAGACGTTGCCTTCCACATGCCGGTAGAGAGCCGGAATGGCCTTCCAAGAAAAAAATGTCGTTTGGGAACCTGCCACTGAGGTACCGCACATTCCACTGTAGCAATAACTCTCGGTGGAGCTGCTGGTTTATTATTAGGCCTGTCCTCTATTCTCTTCACCCCTCTTAAGTTGTTCAATCCCCTTGACACAGCTGTAGTGCAGTGTTGTAATGATATTAGTACCAACTTTATCCCACAATATACACCTATATTTATATTTACCTCTACCTGGGTACTTGTAGCTCCACCTGCAGGAGAAATAACAACACTGCACACAAACTTCAGTAATAAACAATATAACTTCTTTGTTTGGATAAATGATATATTTATATAAAGAATTATTACAGTGACTACACTATCACACCAACGTAGTGCAACAGTATAGTAGACAGTTATGACAATCTTGGTAACAAACACAAATATACCTAAATATATATCTGTACCAGGGAGCTCCCCCTGCTCTAAACCGTACTCACTACCCTTTGTAACTAGAGGCAGGGCCCTGCAATAAAAGAGATAGTCTTGATGTCTTCAATCTTCGCTAGCTACAAATTTGTAATTGTAATCCACAGAGGGTTCTTCTTGGGTGTTGCGCAGAGTAAGGTAATACACTAAGACAATTATAATCCAGAAGATTGATTAAGTGTTCTTATACGAAGAAGACAAACATCTAATATCAGTTCTTGAATACTGAAATCTATGCAAATGTAATGTTCTCCAACTTAACTTGTTCTGTGGGACTATCAGTCCCAGCAATACTCTGTAACCGTCCTAAGTGTGTGTAGTATTAAACAAAGTTCCGGGTGTTAACCCTCTCACCACACGGGATCCGGGCAGATGGATGTCTCCGTTTCAGCAGATCTCAGTCCGTATGGAACCACCACCACGCCGTCACACTGTTCCGTTTATTAACGACCAGGAGTCCTCGGTTACCTCCCCCACGGGTCTCCGGAACAATCGCTGCTCCACTCCTTCACAAGGTAGGCCGCAACCCTGTGGGACACACACATCCACAGAGTCCTGCTGGCAGGCCACGCGTCCCAGGAACAAGAGACCTAAGATGTCCACTCCCAGCCCTTTTATATCCTCCCACAATGCAGTTCAGTTCTTCTCTTGTCCAGGAGCATTGTGGGTAGGTCATAGTTTTTTTTAACAGTAGTTTTCTTTTTATTAAACATTTAAGACAGTACAAGCATAATCAGCATCATACACAGATCTGATACCAAACAGTTAAAAACATATTTGCGATATCACATGCGTGAGGGATATTCCAGTTCAACACAGATTGTAAGAACATACAAAATGCATACATGCTGCAGAATTATGACATCATATAAATATTATGACATCCCACTCCTCCTCTCCCAGAGAGGGAATATCTGCCTGCCACTTAGTTCTGGTTCTGTCAGTTTCTACATCATGGGCAACAGTTAAATAGAGGTATAGGGAAGATAAGGGTTTTTCCAACATCCCGGAGATCAGGAGGCGCTCAATTGAGTCTGGCTCAAGCGACACCTGAGAGGGAAACTGGGCCCTGAGGGCATGCTGCAGCTGCCAGTATCTGAAGAGGAAGGAGTTTGCTGCAGCTCTCTAAAGGACGCCAGGACTCCCCTCGGCATAACCTGTTTTAATGTGGTAATACCTCTCCTGGCCCAGGCCGCCGGGTCCGGAATATTGGAAAGATGTGGGAGCATAGGATTGGCCCAGAGTGGGGTGTGCGGGGAAACACATGACTGTTGTAATAGAGCTGACCTAGAGGTTCTCCACACTTGGATCATGGTCTTCAATGGGCCTGTTACAGTAGGATTGGCTCTCACTCCCCTATATGGGAGATTAGATAACGCTGCATAGGAGCCCATGATTGCCGCTTCCAGAGTAACTGCTGGGTTTTGTCGAGGTTGCGAAAACCACCACCTCACGGTCAATAAGACAGCTGCCCAGTAATATACTAAGAAGTTAGGCAATGCTAGTCCACCCCCAGTTAGTGGGAGATAAAGTATGGTTTTTGCCACCCGTGGAGATTTCCCCGCTCAGATAAAGGAGATCATCACACTTTCTAGCCGGCAAAAAAAGGATTTAGGTATCGGGATCGGGGTGTGTCTAAAATAGTACAAGAATTTCGGTAAGTAGATAATTTTTAAAAGGTTACCCCTACCCACCGGTGTCAGAGGGAGGGATTTCCAAGTGGAGCACTGCTGTTGCAGTTGGGACAGCAGTGGATAGACGTTTTTTTCAAGGTAACCGTTCAACTCACCCCCTATTCTAACTCCCAAGTAGGTGAACTCGTCCACCCATCTCAGTGGGGTTCTCGTATCTGTCTGGGGTAATGATTTGCAGAGAGGAAAAAGGAGCGACTTATTCCATTTGATACGGATACCCGAGAAACGACTAAATGTGTCAAATAGGGCTAAGGCTGCACGCAGAGAATCAGAGGCATCAGCCAAATAAAGGAGTGAGTCATCTGCGTACAAAGAAATTTTTTCTATAAGCACGCCCCGCCCTAAGTAAGATAGCAAGTGGCTCAAGTGCCATAGCAAAGAGAGCTGGGGAGAGTGGACAACCCTGCCTCGTGCCTCTTCCCAGGGCAAACCCCGTTGGTACAAATACGAGCCGTAGGTCGGGCATATAGCAACCGAAGCCAAGTCAAAAATTTAGGCCCAAACCTAGAGAGGACTGCCCAGAGGTAGCCCCACTCGACTGAATCAAAGGCCTTTTCTGCATCGAGTGAGGCTACCACTCCAGGGTCACCGGACGAGGCCAGCGCGATATGCGTATGCAACCGTCGGATATTTATGTCCATTCCTCTGCCAGGCATAAAGCCCGTCTGATCTGGATGCATCAGGGCTGTAATTACCGTATTTAGTCTATTGGCCAGAATTTTTGAAAGAATTTTTGCGTCAACATTGAGAAGGGAAATGGGACGATAGGACGAGCAGGAAAGTCGGGTCCTTTCCTGGCTTGGGGATGACCACTATTACCGCCTCATGCATTGATTCAGGAAGGGAACCTCCGTCCATGGATTTGGCCAATAGGGATTGAAATTTGGGGGCCAGCTGTTCTGCGTACATTTTATAAAATTCTACCGGGATACCATCCGGGCCCGGCATTTTGCCCGTCTTCATCATCTTTAAAGCTTTTTGGATTTCCTCAATTCTAATGGGGGCGTCGAATTTATTAGCATATGTGGGGGTGAGAGTCGGTATGTCTATATTTTCCAGGTAGTCCATCAATTCCTTAGGGTCATATTCAGCTCGGGAGCGATATAAACTTTGGTAGTAAGTAGCAAATTCCTTATTAATATCTGCTGGGGTAGAGAGGATAGAGCCGTCCGCACCCTGAATCTGTCCTATAGTCATACCCACAGTCTGTTCCTTGGAAAGCCATGCCAGCAAATGGCCCGTCCTCTCCCCCTGTTCAAATATCCTCTGTTTTTGATGCAGCAGCCTTTTTTGCGTTAGGGATGTCCGCAGCAGAAGGACATCTCGTAGGAGTGATTGTAGTCGGACATACGTCTGACTGTCCGGGGATCTAACGAACAGAGCCTCCTGCTTCTCCGCCTCAGCTTCGAGGTTTGTAAGCTCCCTTCTCCGATCTCGGCGAACCCCTGCTATAATAGTTTGGTACTGTCCCCTGGAATATGCTTTGAAAGCATCCCAGACTGCCGTGGCAGAGTCTTCATTTACCTCCCAGTATGTTTCTAGCTCATGTTTGTATTTCAGCTCCACGTCCGAGACCCAGTACCTGGACAATCGCCAGAGTTTATCTGATGAGGCAGTCGAGATGTCAAGGTCCAGGAGAAGCAGGGCATGGTCCGAGATTCCTCGGGGAAGGATTGTAATGTCCCGGACTCTGAGAAGGACAGGACCTCCCGCGTAGACTAGGTCTATTCGAGAGAAGGTTCTGTGCGACGCAGAGTGACATGTATATGCTCTCTCCTGGGGGTGTTTCCATCTCCAGAGATCGTGCATTCCATAAATATCAGCCCATTCTGTGAGCCCTTGGTGGGTCGCACTAGTGGGGAATAGTCTTTCTAGACTTGCATCAGGTACTGAATTAAAATCTCCCATAATTACTACGTTTTCAGTAGAAAATTCAGCTATTTTTGTGGTTATCTGGTTCAATATCTGAAGGGAGGCCGGGGGCGGCAGATACAAGCCCACAATCACCCATGGCATATTATGAAGCAGTGCATGTATTACCACATATCTACCTCCCGGGTCCAGAGCCAGATCAAGGAGTTTGAAGGGAAGTGTCTTTAGGATTAAGATGCTCACCCCTCTTGAAAAGGTGTAATGGGTCGAGTGGTAGTGATATCCCACCCATGGTTTTTTAAGACTAAAGGTCCTCTTTCCCACTAGGTGTGTCTCCTGGAACACACATATATGAGGATGGTATTATTTAACAAACTGGAATACCAAAGAGCGTTTAACAGGAGAATTTAGACCTCTCGTGTTCCAGGAGAGCAACCTAAGGGAAGACATCGAAACATCCCGAAATTAATGTAGGATATGCGGGATTTGCACGCTCCTTGTCTGGAGGTCTGGGCTCTGAAGGACACAAGTAAGACAACAACAGGCATGTAATGTTAAACAGGCAATCAACCTGCGGTACTGTCATATATGAAAAACATAGGAATATTAAAAACTTTAAAACAGGGTCTGCAACAGCAGGCCAACATAGCCAAACATCCCCCCCCCAATCCGACAAGAGGGGCATCATTCCTGAAAAAACAAAAGGGTCAGCTCAGAGCCTAACATGAGGGCAATGAACAATTGGCGTCTAGCCTTCCACTTTAGAACAAGCTTATTGTAATCTGGCATGGATATTCAATGTAGATCTCCCGGGTCCCCGGGGGCACATACTTAAGAATACTGGGGCATTGACTTATGCGACAAACCCTTAAACCATGACTATATTACATAGATCACCTGTCGACCGTGACATCACAAAACTTAGGAGGTCCCGGTAAGGTAAATGGGCCCGAGGAGTAAATTCTGGCCGCTCAATTCACGCCACCCCTCACGGCGGGGTGGAAGGGGGGAGTCAGTGAGAGGAGGGCAAGTGATAGGGAAGGGGAGGACGGAAGGGAGGGGAAGAAGGGAGGAGGGGAAAGGAGGAGGTAGGAGGAAGAAGGGAGGAGGGGAGATGAGAAAAAAGGGGGGGTGAAGGGGGGGAAATGGAAGGGGGAGGGGGGGAGAAATGGAGGAGGAAGAAGCCTGAGGTAAGGGGTGGGGGGGAGGGGGGAGGACATCCCCCTCCAACAATCCCTCATAGCTACCACCACCCCTGGGGTTCCCCAGGTGAGGTTATCCAAGGAGAGCTAAAGTTGAGGTCAGGGAAAAAACCTCACAGTTCCAATCTCAACTCTCCGTAGAGGGATCAGTACTTGCATAATGGCGGCAACAGAAGGAGAAGTGAGAGTTCTTCCTCGGGTCTCGCACACAGGTCTCTGAATCCTGAGCAACGGATGGGGGACACCACCCCTCACCGAGGCTGATGATATATTCCGTATGATCAGTAAATTGCTTATACATTAGGGCCCCTGTGTGTATCCCATGTTATCCATGTGTGGAATATCAGGGTGGAGGAGGCCACAACAGTCACCAGGATCTACCATGGAATACTGCAGCATAGGATACAGCAGAGCGGCCATTGCAGTGAGGAAGAAGGGGCCGTTCAACCTTTGTTGCACACAGTCACGGTCGTGTAGTAATCCTCAGGACGACTGTCTCTTGAGTGCGGTCATATGGCTAATGAAGCATACAGTCTAGATAGAGGGGCATCATATAAACGGGTCAACATACCTGAAATTTAGTGTTGGAGAGATTCAGCCCAATCTGCAGCTTCCCTGGGCGACGTGAAGAATTGTATCCTCTCCCCGTCTCGGACCCTCAGTCTGGCGGGAAAAAGCATGCTATATTTCACTCCCTTTTGTCGCAGCATGATCCTGACGTGGTCAAATGATTTGCGGCGGCGTTGGGTCTCCACCGAATAATCCGGAATATGAGTATTTTTGCATTTTCATATTTCAGTTCTCCCTGGAGTTGAGCCGCCCCCAGTATCGTGTCCCGGTCCTGATAATGGAGTAGCTTAAATATGAAGGTGTGCGGCGGGGCGCCCTGAGGACCCCTGGTCGCTGGCATACGGTGGGCTCTCTCAATAGAAAAGTGAGGGGAGAAATTAGCCCTGGGGAGCAGAGTAGGTAAAAGCCCCTCCATGAATGTGACTGAATCTTCTCCCTCTGCTCCCTCCGGGAGGCCAAGGATCCGCAGATTACTCCGCCTGTTGCGGTTCTCGGCGTCCCCGGGTCTGGTCTCCAAGTGCTTGACTTTCAGCTTCAGGGCCTGAATATCAGCATGGTGGTCTCTCTGTATGTCCTCAGCCTCAGAAACTCGCCGCTCCACTTCAGTCACTCGGTCTCGGAATTTGTCCATATCTCTTCTAATGAGTGCAGTTTCAGTCTGGACATGATCAATTTTTGTTGTTAGTGTTGCCTGACAAGTAGTTATGGCAAGCATTAGGGCATCAAAGGCCGCCGATCCAGCCTGTATGGTCCCGTCAGGTGGGGATGCTGCCTGTGACGCCATCTTGTAAGCCTCGTGTGCAGTAGATCGCGGCACTGAGCGGGTTCGCACAGGAGTAGTAGTATTCCTAATCTGGCTAGATTTTCTGCCCCCGGGCATCGCCCAGTCCTCCCGCGGATGCTCCGGAGAGCGGCAGCGTTTTTTACTGGTCCTCTACAGCAGGATTGTGGCAGGATTGATGGCTGGAGACGGGAGCTCAGCTAACACACGTCTGCTCCCAGCGCCATCTTGGACACGCCCCGGGTAGGTCATAGTTAATGTTCAGAAGTAAACAATCAATTACTTTCATGTCACTTCTCTTAATTATGAAACATAAAAGTGTTGTACCTTTTCAATTGTCTACTAGATGGCACTAGATCAACTTATATTCTTTTATAACACACAGATGACTAAAAACAAAAGTTGTCAGATACAGATGTGTCAAGGGGTGAAACTGGGCTCTCATTGTCCAGATTGACTGAGGAGGGACTAGGCTCATCGACATTCCTTTTACTGGTAACCTTTGTTACCTCAGAACACTCACCCAGTGTATCATATGTCAGTCTTTTGGGCGGGTGAATGCTCCTCTTTCCCCTTTGCTCTTTTGGTGTGTCCTCCATTTCTGAATGAACACTGTTTTCTTCTACTTCCGAGGGAGATAAACATGTTTCAACTCTTTCAGACAATGGTATAAATTCTGGAGCGTCTGGCCTGAGGGCCTCACTACCCTCCTCGGTTGTCGGGGATGAAACACTCTTTTCAGCTTCAGGTATCTCAGATGACCACAACCAGCTAATGTCCATGTCTCTCTCCTCACTATCTTCAGTTGTTAAAGTCCCAGACTGAGACCTAGGTACAGGCCTTTGTGCAACCTCTGATGTAGATGATAACTCTTCCTCGGGGACTATCCTGACTGCATCAGTAAGGGGCAGAAGGTGATTCCGATGCCAAGTCTTAATTGGTCCAGCACTTCCTTCTGGTCTGATTTCAAAGACTGGAAGTCCTGGGAGCTGTTTACATACAATGTATGTCTGTGACCTGCAGCGATTTGCCAGCTTGTGCTTCCCAGGAATACCCAAATTCCTTAATAGAACTCGGTCACCAGGTTGTATATCTTGAATCCTTACTTTGAGGTTAAAGTTCCTCTTATTTCTATTCCCTCTGTTGTTTGAGCCTTCTCATAAGCAATCTTCACACTCTCTCGCAGCCTGTTTGTATATCCTCGATGAGAGGTCTCTGAGTTGTGGTCCAGAGAAGTTCCGAAAGCCAAGTCCACTGGTAATCTAGCCTCTCGCCCAAACATCAGCCGATAAGGTGAATATCCTATGACGTCACTCTTGGTGCTGTTATATGCATGTACTAAAGTGGCAATATGCTTACTTAGTGAATCCTCTGTGGTAGGCCATAATGGACGAAGAACTTCTCCACTAGTGTCTTTGCCACTGTGACTGCCTTCTGATCTTTCATGGAGAAAGCTTGAGCATATCTGGTAAAATGGTCTGTGACTACCAGAATATTTGCTTGTCCACTCAAGTCAGATTCTAGACACAGAAAATCTATGCAAACTAGATCCATGGGACCTTGGCTTGATAAATGACCCATCGGAGCTGCCCGTTGCGGCAAAGTCTTTCTCTGGATACACCTTTGGCAGGAATGGCAGTAACTCTCCACCTCTTTCCTCATGTAAGGCCAATAGAATCTATCCCTTATCAATTGAAAAGTTCTTTCTGCCCCCAGATGTCCATGACAATCATGCAGAGCGATTAACACTGTCTCTCTGTGTTTCTCTGACAGAAACAGTTGCCACTTCTCCTCCAGATCTTCAGAGGGGCCCCTTCGGTAGACCACCCCTTGTTGCAACTGCAACCGACTCCACTCTTCATGTAACAACAGAGCTTCTTTCCGAGCACTTTTCAAAAGTAGATCAGGGTGCTGACTCTCCAGAGCTTCCAATATCAAGCTGCAGAGTGGATCCTCCTGTTGGTCTCTCCTAAGATCTTTTCTCGATAATTTAGGTAGACCTTCTGCTGCAATCTGAGAGACATTACAGTAATACCTAGGTACCCCTGCTGTAGTCACTCCAATCTCTTCAGCTCTGGCTCCACCTTTCTCCTGCTTTTCTGCTCCTTCACAAAGGGCTCTTACCCCTTCGGGGGCAAGCTGAGTCCAATCCTCTTGGGAGTTCCGGGGACTGTGAGGTCTTCTGGATAGCGCATCTGCATCTCTATTGCCCACTCCTGGTCTGTATTTCAAGCTGAAGGAGAATGTTGAAAGAGCAGCCAACCACCTATGGCCTGTGGCATCCAACTTCGCAGTGGTAAGCAAGTATGTGAGGGGGTTGTTATCCATTTTAACTAAAAACTCTGCACCATACAGTTAATCTCTCAACTTGTCTACCACGACCCACTTCAAGGCCAGGAACTCAAGCTTATGAGTAGGGTAGTTCTTCTCAGCGGGAGACAAGCACATAAGCAATGGGCCTTAAATTTCCATCATGATCTTGGTAGAGTACTCCACCTAACCCATCTCGGCTAGCATCCACGTGCAGTTCATAGGGCTTGGTAGGATCCACATAAGCTAGCACTGGAGCAGTGGTAAGGCTCCACTTCAATTGTCTGAATGTCTCCTCACACTGCGGAGTCCACTGATCCAGGATAGACTCCTTTTTCTTCCGAGGCCCTTCCTTTCGCCTCCCAGGTTCCTCCGAATCCACATCAGCCGCTTCCTGATTCTTCAGTAGCTCTGTTAGTGGGTGGGCTATCTTCGCAAACCCCTCCACAAACCTCCGATAGTAGGAGCAGAATCCTAGGAATGATCTGAGTTCAGTCACATTCGTGGGCTTGGGCCAAGAAGTAACAGCTTCCAACTTCTCAGGGTCAGTTGCTATCCCTTCTTCAGACACAATGTGCCCCAAATAGTTCAACGAAGATTGATAGTACTGACATTTCTCCATTGAGAGTTTCAAGCCCTCATCATTTAATCTCTTCAGAACCTTTTCCAGTCGCTCTTCATGCTCTTCAAGAGTTTGGCCAAAGACTATGATATCGTCTAAGTATACTAAGACCTCAATCAAGTTCATGTCGCTTACTCTCTTCTCCATAAGCCACTGGAAAGTTGCTGGGGCCCCAGACAAACCTTGTGGCATCCGGTTAAATTCATAAAATCCCACGGGGGTAATGAAAGCAGTCTTCTCCTTGTCCTCAGGACTCATGGGGATCTGCTAATAACCACACTTCAAATCTAATACACTGAACCACTTCGCCCCTGACAGGCTCTGTAGGGCATCTTCTATACGAGGGGTAGTGTATTAATCGGGAATGGTCCGTCGGTTCAGGGTCCTACAGTCGATACACAGCCGTAGTGACCCATTTTTCTTCCTCACTACTACTATAGGGGAGGCGTATGGACTCCTGGACTCCTTGATAATCCCAGTCCTTTTCAGCTCAGCCAGCTGTTCCCAAAGGTCCTCAAGATCTCCCAGTGGGATCCTCCTGACTCTTTCTCGAAAAGGTTTGTCTTCCTCCAGCCGAATCTTGTGCTCTGCACTCTTAGCATACCCCACATCAAACTCACTCTTTGAGAAAACCTATTTCCATTTCATAAGCTGGGCTTTGGCCCTCTCCATCCAAACAGGCGTAAGAGAGGTGTTCTTCGGGTAGAAGTTCTCTATGGGAATCTCCTCTTCGGGTCCTCTTTTGACATCACTTGGTGAGACCGGGGTTGCTTGATTTGCCTGCCCCAGCAACATTCTTGCTGGTATCTTCACAGGCAAGGCTGTCGTGTTCCGAACACTGACTGAAACCCTCCCTCTGCTTCTCTTGAGTGCCTTAGTGGATAACACTTTTGGGAGTATTTCCAGACCCACATCCTCTTCTCGAGTGTCTGTCTCCAAGACAACAAAAGGACCAGGTTGTCTCCAACTCAAATTGACAGAGGCCCTCATGCATATTACTTCACCCGGTTGTAGCAGTTCTTCACCTCTTTCTAAACGCCAAACTTTTCCCACCCCTTCTGGTGGGGCCTTCTGTTCGTGTACTATATTCTTGTACACTTGGGTTAGCATGGGATGTACTTTCATGGCCGGGGCACTTTCCTTCTGTACAAGCGGTGTCAGGAGTCTTCTGACCAGATCAGTATTTGTTCCGATGATAAGGGAACTTTTATGAGCCCCAGGGGGCAGAGGACACACAACCGCCAGGGTGTCGAAAGTCTCCGCCTTTCCAGCCACACTCGGGCCAAAGGTAAGTTTGATAGGGATATACCCCTCATAAGGGAAGATGGGGATGATTGGAAAGGGTCCCATTATGTTGAGGGAAAATTCACCATGAGTGTTCGGCCTCTTTTGCTTGTTAGCGCGCATCTTGACTCCTTGTTTCCATGGACGCTCACTCAGCTTCATTCCTCCTCTTACTCTCAAAACTTTGTGAACCAGGGTTTCGTTGGAGTTGACGACTGTTACAGGGCACCCAGTTGACTCCTTCACTGAGGCCCTTTGAAGTTTTCCGCCGGCTTTTGACGTTGTACTGCTGCCCTTGGGCTTGGGCACACTCTCCCAACATGTCCAGCTCCTCCACAGTTGAAACAAATTCCAGATTCCCTTCTGAATGTGAAGTCTGATACTTTTTTATTTTCTTTAGTTCCTCCAATGGGTGGATCAGAGGATCTTGCGGTCAGCAAAGCCATCGTCTCCATTAACTGGGCCACCTGAGTCTTAAGGAGCGCAATCTGAGGATCCTCCTCCATCACACTAACTGTCCTGACTCCAACAGTGTGTTTTGGTTCTTGAATTTTTACCTTCTTCCTTTCTAGGATAGCTTCTTCCTCCCGTACAATCCAAATTAGATCTGGGTACTTCAATATGCCTCCATCTTGACGAGTTCTTAACTGGAGGGTGATGGGATCCAAAGGCTGGGCACCTCTTAAAACTTGTTTGGCTCGAACTTCATCCACCTTACTAGGATCTAATCCCTTCTTTAACAATATTTGGTGAATGACCTTGTCTAACTGTCTCATATATTCTGACAGCTTCTCTCCTGTTTCTTGATAGGTGTGTTCTAATTGATAAATTAGGTCAGAAACCTTCTCGGTACGTCCAAACACATCTTGCAGAATATCTAAGTAGTCTTGGGCTACACAGTTTTGTTTGCTAAGCTTCAGATTTCGAATAGCCTCGGAAGCAGGCCCTTTCAGACTTTCAGTAATCTGCTGTTTTTTTTTGCATTTCAGGGATGTCCCACTCATCCAACACTTGTGTGGCCTGTTCCAACCACTCTTCAAAGGTGTCTTCTCCTTTGGGTACAGGCCGTTGGCCCGAGAAAATGCCCAGTTTTCGGTACCTAGTCCTTGAATATGTTGGGTTCCCTTTTTGACATTGGGACACCAAATTTCCCAGAGCTGTAAAAAGTTCTGGCTCAATTGCAGCTGGTGATGACTGTGATGGAACCTTGATTTCTGCTGAACTCATCTGGGGGAAGGTGGCAAGATTCTCCCCTTCTTCCCTTGGGTGGGTCAGATAAAATTTGGTCTTATCAGCGAGTTCAACACTTGCACCCTTGAAATTTTCCAGAACTCCCTTCCTCCACTCCAATAATGCATAAGTACGGAATATCTCATGATTGGGTCTTACTGCGACCACCTTGGCTCTTTGTTCTGGGGATAGTGTTTTTACCACTCGGCTAATGTGTTCTTTCTCCCAGATATCTCCCCAGAGTTCCATGGCCACACTCACTTCTGAGCGGGTGCCTTCCGCCTCACACCACTGGGCCACAGTGGGGGGATTAATTCTATGGTTCTTAAGGGGGTGCTTGACTTCAGAGTGACAGTTATCCCGGACAAGCCCCCACATGTAGCAATAACTCTCGGTGGAGCTGCTGGTTTATTATTGGGCCTGTCCTCTATTCTCTTCACCCCTCTTAAGTTGTTCAATCCCCTTGACACAGCTGTAGTGCGGTGTTGTAATGATATTAGTACCAACTTTAACCCACAATATACACTTATATTTATATTTACCTCTACCTGGGTGCTTGTAGCTCCACCTGCAGGAGAAATAACAACACTGCACCCAAACTTCAGTAATAACCAAAATAACTTCTTTGTTTGGATAAATTATATATTTATATAAAGAATTATTACAGTGACTACACTATCACACCAACGTAGTGCAACAGTATAGTAGACAGTTATGACAATCTTGGTAACAAACACAAATATACCTAAATATATATCTGTACCAGGGAGCTCCCCTGCTCTAAACCGTAAAGTCACTACCCTTTGTAACTAGATGCAGGGCCCTGCAATAAAAGAGATAGTCTTGATGTCTTCAATCTTCGCTAGCTACAAATTTGTAATTGTAATCCACAGAGGGTTCTTCTTGGGTGTTGCGCAGTGTAAGTTAATACACTAAGACAATTATAATCCAGAAGATTGATTAAGTGTTCTTTTACGAAGAAGACAAACATCTAATATCAGTTCTTGAATACTGAAATCTATGCAAATGTAATGTTCTCCAACTTAACTTGTTCCGTGGGACTATCAGTCCCAGCAATACTCTGTAACCGTCCTAAGTGTGTGTAGTATTAAACAAAGTTCTGGGTGTTAACCCTCTCACCACACGGGATCCGGGCAGATGGATGTCTCCGTTTCAGCAGTTCTCAGTCCGTATGGAGCCACCACCACGCCGTCACACTGTTCCGTTTACTAACGACCAGGAGTCCTCGGTTACCTCCCCCACGGGTCTCCGGAACAATCACTTCTGCTGCTTCAGCACACTGTGATACGATGGCAGGATCCTTGCCGCTGCTCCACTCCTTCACAAGGTAGGCCGCAACCCTGTGGGACACACACACCCACAGAGTCCTGCTGGCAGGCCACGCGTCCCAGAAAAAAGAGACCTAAGATGGCCGCTCCCAGCCCTTTTATATCCTCCCACAATGCAGTTCAGTTCTTCTCTTGTCCAGGAGCATTGTGGGTAGGTCATAGTTAATGTTCAGAAGTAAACAATCAATCACTTAAATGTCACTTCTCTTAATCATGAAACATAAAAGTGTTGTACCTTTTCAATTGTCCACTAGATGGCACTAGATCAACTTATATTCTTTTATAACACACAAATGACTAAAAACAAAAGTTGTCAGCGCTACACTATGAATTCTCAAAAGGGGGCAGAGTCTACCAGCTGAAAAGGCAGCAGTTGGAGTGCTAGCAATTTAGCCAAACTAGAATTCAGCCACTGAGCATGTGGATGGCTGGGACTGAATTTCTTTCGACGGTTTAGCAACTGGGGTAGGGAAATTTGCCTGCTACAATCGGATTTAGGTGTACCCCTAGCAGATTGCCCGCAAGTGCTTGGGACACCTAATTCTACACCTTCATTCCTCTCAGTGCAGGTCTCTGAGAGGACTGAAGGTATAATGGGGTTTGAGATCCCAGCTGATGAGGAGCAAGGAGAGGTCCACCTTGTTCTTTGGTGTTTGTCCTTTAAGTACTGTTGCCAACAGACTGCATGGGAGCTCGACATATGTCTGGTCAAGCATGTGGTGCCCAAGCGGCTGCTGTTTTGGCCATGCTTGATACACTTCAGACATATGTTGCAAACAGCAATGGTGCAATCTGCTGTGCACGTCTCAAAAAAGGCCCACACCAAAGAACTTTTGGAATAACGCGCAGAGCCAGCAGCGCCCTGCACATGCGGAGCTCTGTGGTGTGATGCAGTCGGTTGGCTGTCCTTAAGCTGGCCCCTGGAGGGCATCCTGCGTCATTGGAGATGTGCCTCCTCCTCCTCCTCTGGCACCCTGGATATCTGGCACCCACGTAGAGTCAGTGACCTCATCATCCCCTCCCTCCTCGCCACTGGAGCAAACCTGGCAGTATGCTGCAGCTGGGAGAACATTACTGCCAGTTTGTTGTCCTTCATGGGCAGCCCCTCTCTCTGGGCTCACAGTACTGCCTTCATCCTCAACCTGGGTACCATCATCAGGGCCTTCAAAATGCTGCGCATCCTCCTGCAGCATGTACCCGACACTGTGGTTGAATAGTTCGGGGGACTCCTCAGGACATGATGGTGGGGCTAGGGAAGGAGTGACTGATGCCACTGAGCCGATGGAATAGGCCGCTTTGGCAGCTGCATTGGCAGCCAAACTTGTCTTAGCCTGGGTGACAGAGGATGAGGAGGATGAGGACAGCTTTGTGATCCACTCTACCAACTCTTCTGCATGTTGTGGCTCAACACGGCCAGCTGTCGAAAAAAAGGACAAGCGTGCCCCACGACCACATGCTGAGGATGCACCGTGTCCACGACCAGCACTGTTGGCTGTAGACACAGAGCCTGCTTGCCCTCTTTTAGTGGCCTGTGAGCATCTGCTTTTCCTTGGTGGCCTTCCAGACATGCTGTAAAATTGGATTAGCAAAACACCGCCTGAAGTTTACTAGAAAAATTGCACCAGGAATGGCCTGTAATCAGGTATAGGCTTGGCTAGACTAGAATGCAGTGGATATATATGTAGGAGACAGTATATATATATTTTATGCACCTCAGTTCACTGAATAACCTGTCTGGCCTGCCTGCCTGAAAGTGTATTTGAATATGTACACCAGGAATGGCCTGCAGTCAGATATAGGCTTGGCTAAAATGGAATGCAGTGGATATATATGTAGGAGACTCTATATATATCTTTATGCACTGCAGATCACTGAATCGCCTGCCTGCCTGAAAGTGTCGTTGAAAACGTACACCAGGAATGGCCTGTAGTCAGGTATAGGCTTGGCTAGACTAGAATGCAGTGGATATATATATATATATATATATATATATGTTGGAGACTGTATATATATTTAATGCACTGCAGATCACTGAATCACTTGCCTGCCTGCCTGAAAGTGTATTTGAAAACATACACCAGCAATGGCCTGCAGTCAGATATAGGCTTGGGTAGACTAGAATGCAGTGGATATATATACCGTATTTATCGGCGTATAACACGCACTTTTTTCCCCTTAAAATCAGGGGAAAGTCGCAGGTGCGTGTTATACGCCGATCCCCTGGGATCCCGTGGTGTCAAAACTTCAAAATCGCCGACCGCGATTTGAAAATGGCGCCGCCGGCGCCGAAATACACAGAGCCGGTCCTCGGCTCTTTCCGGCGGCTCTCGTTCATTTTCGGCTCCACTCGTAGTCCCGAGCGGAGCTATCCGAACCTACTCGGCTAGGTTCGGATAGCTCCGCTCGGGACTACGAGTGGAGCCGAAAATGAACGAGAGCCGCCGGAAAGAGCCGAGGACCGGCTCTGTGTATTTCGGCGCCGGCGGCGCCATTTTCAAATCGCGGTCGGCGATTTTGAAGCCCAATATGGCAGGGACAGGGGATCGACGGCTGCAATGGGGCAAGGCTGCACTGGGGAAGGCTGCACTGGGGAAGGCTGCACTGGGGAAGACTGCACTGACAAGGCTGCACTGGGGAAGGCTGCACTGACAAGGCTGCACTGGGGAAGGCTGCACTGACAAGGCTGCACTGGGGAAGTCTGCACTGACAAGGCTGCACTGGGGAAGGCTGCACTGGGGAAGGCTGCACTGACATGGCTGCACTGGGGCAAGGCTGCACTGAGAAGGCTGCAATGATGGGCATTTAAATGTAAGTTTTTTTCCCTTCAACTTCCCTCCTAAAAGTTTTTTTTCCTTAAAATTCCCTCCTAAATTGGGGTGCGTGTTATACGCCGGCGCGTGTTATACGCCGATAAATACGGTATATATATGTTGGAGACTGTATATATATTTTATGCACTGCAGATCACTGAATCACCTGCCTGCCTGAAAGTGTATTTGAAAACATACACCAGGAACTGGCTGCAGTCAGATATAGGCTTGGCTAGACTAGAATGCAGTGGATATATATATATGTAGGAGACTGTATATAAATTTTATGCACTGCAGATCACTGAATCACCTGCCTGCCTGCCTGAAAGTGTATTTGAAAATGTACACCAGGAACTGCCTGCAGTCAGATATAGGCTTAGCTAGACTAGAATGCAGTGAATATATATATATATATTTGTTGGAGACTGTGTAGATATATATATATATATATATTTAATGCACTGCAGATTAGGGATGAGCTTCGAGTTCGAGTCAAACTCATGTTCGACTCGAACATCGGCTGTTCACAAGTTCGCCGAACAGCGAACAATTTGGGGTGTTCACGGCAAATTCGAATGCCGCGGAACACCCTTTAAAAGTCTATGGGAGAAATCAAAAGTGCTAATTTTAAAGGCTTATATTCATGGTATTGTCATAAAAAGTGTTTGGGGACCTGGGTCCTGCCCCAGGGGACATGGATCAATGCAAAAAAAGTTTTAAAAACGGCCGTTTTTTCAGGAGCAGTGATTTTAATAATGCTTAAAGTGAAACAATAAAAGTGTAATATCCCTTTAAATTTCGTACATGGGGGGTGTCTATAGTATGCCTGTAAAGGGGCGCATGTTTCCGGTGTTAGAACAGTCTGACAGCAAAATGACATTTCAAAGGAAAAAAGTAATTTAAACTACTCGCGACTATTAATGATTTGCCGGTCCGACAATACACATAAAAGTTCATTGATAAAAATGGCATGGGAATTCCCCACAGGGGAACCCCGAACCAAAATTAAAAAAAAAAAATGACGTGGGGGGTCCCCCTAAATTCCATACCAGGCCTTTCAGGTCTGGTATGGATATTAAGGGGAACCCCGGCCAAAATTAAAAAAAAAAAAAATGGCGTGGGGTCCCCCTCAAAATTTATACCAGACCCTTCAGGTCTGGTATGGATTTTAAGGGGAACCCCGCGACAAAATTAAAAAAAAAAACGGCGCGGGGTCCCCCGAAAAATCCATACCAGACCCTTATCTGAGCACGCAACCTGGCGGGCCACAGGAAAAGAGGGGGGGATGAGAGAGCGCCCCCCCTCCTGAACTGTACCAGGCCACATGCCCTCAACATTGGGAGGGTGCTTTGGGGTGGCCCCCCAAAACACCTTGTCCCCATGTTGATGAGGACAAGGGCCTCATCCCCACAACCCTGGCCAGTGGTTGTGGGGGTCTGCGGGTGGGGGGCTTATCGGAATCTAGAAGCCCCCTTTAACAAGGGGACCCCCAGATCCCGGCCCTCCCCCCTGTGTGAAATGGTAAGCCTACCATTTCACTAAAAAACTGTCAAAAATGTTAAAAATGACAAGAGACAGTTTTTGACAATTCCTTTATTTAAATGCTTCTTCTTTCTTCTTTCTTCTATCTCCCTTCAGTTTCTTCCCCATCTTCTTCTTCTGGTTCTTCTGGTTCTTCCTCCGGTGTTCTCATCCGGCATCTTCCTCCGCGGCGTCGGCATCTTCATCTCTTCTTCTCCTCGGCCGCTCCGCATCCATGATGGCATGGAGGGAGGTTCCTGCTCTTCTCTTCATCTTCTTCTCTTCCTCTTCTTCTCTTCACCTTCTTTTCGGGCAGCTCCACATCCATGATGGCATGGAGGGAGGCTCCCACTGTGTGACGCTTCTCCTCTTTTGACGGTTCTTAAATAATGGATGGGGGCCACCCGGTGACCCCGCCCCCTCTGACGCATGGGGACTTGACAGGACTTCCCTGTGGCATTCCCCGTGATTCCGCAGACCCCCGCCCGCAGACCCCCACAACCACCGGCCAGGGTTGTGGGGATGAGGCCCTTGTCCTCATCAACATGGGGACAAGATGTTTTGGGGGGCTACCCCAAAGCACCCTCCCAATGTTGAGGGCATGTGGCCTGGTACGGTTCAGGAGGGGGGGCGCTCTCTCGTCCCCCCCTCTTTTCCTGCGGCCTGCCAGGTTGCGTGCGCGGATAAGGGTTTGGTATGGATTTTTAGGGGACCCCACGCCGTTTTTTTTTTTTTTTAATTTGGCGCAGGGTTCCCCTTAAAATCCATACCAGACCTGAAGGGTCTGGTATAGATTTTGAGGGGGACCCCACGCCATTTTTTAAATTTTGGCCGGGGTTCCCCTTAATATCCATACCAGACCTGAAGGGCCTGGTATTGATTTTAGGGGACCCCCTACCACGTCATTTTTTTTAAAAATTTTGGTTCGGGGTTCCCCTGTGGGGAATTCCCATGCCGTTTTTATCAATGAACTTCTATGTGTATTGTCGGACCGGCAATGCATTAATAGCCGCGAGTAGTTTTAAATTACTTTTTTTCCTTTGAAATGTCATTTTGCTGTCAGACTGTTCTAAACACGGGAAACATGCGCCCCTTTACAGGCATACTATAGACACCCCCCAGGTACGAAATTTAAAGGGATATTACACTTTTATTGTTTCACTTTAAGCATTATTAAAATCACTGCTCCCGAAAAAACAGACGTTTTTAAAACTTTTTTTTGCATTGATCCATGTCCCCTGGGGCAGGACCCAGGTCCCCAAACACTTTTTATGACAAGAACTTGCATATAAGCCTTTAAAATTAGCACTTTTGATTATTCATGTTCGTGTCCCATAGACTTTAACGGTGTTCGTGTGTTCAAACAAAGTTTTTGCCTGTATGCATGTTCTGGTGCGAACCGAACAGGGGGGTGTTCGGCTCATCCCTACTGCAGATCACTGAATCACTTGCCTGCCTGCCTGCCAGCAATGGCCTGCAGTCAGATATAGGCTTGGCTAGACTAGAATGCAGTGGATATATATATGTAGGAGACTGTATATATATTTTATGCACTGCAGATCACTGAATCACCTGCCTGAAAGTGTATTTGAAAACGTACCCCAGGAACTACCTGCAGTCAGATATAGGCTTGGCTAGACTAGAATGCAGTGGATATATATGTAGGAGACAGTATATATATTTTCATAGTTGCCAACATTGTAAAAAACATTTTAGGGACACTTTTTTGGCTGTAGGTGGAGTCTTATTATAATTAGGGGGTGGGGGCATACGTTCGTAGGCATGGCACAGGGGGAAAGTAAGAATGCGGCGCGCAAAGCGTGCCGTGGCGAAAAATGGGCGTGGTTTACAAGGAATAGTGGGCATGTCTTAAATGGGCATGGCTCAAAGTGGGTGTGGCTAGAGTCTGAGATGAATGAGGGATGGAGAGAGAAAGGGGGGGAGAGGGATGGAGGGACAGCAGCCCCAGATCCTACACAACAATGGAAATATGTGTATTCTAGAAAGTTTAACAATCAGCAGATAAAGATACTCCAAACACCTGTTAGCACTTCAGTCATCCCAGCACTATGGTTATTATGGTGTCAGGATGATTGAAGTGCATTATTTCTATTATTACATTGTAATATAAATATAATAAATAATATAAAATGAAATCATTCAACTCACCATAATGCCGAATCAGTGGGATCCCTGAACTTGTCACCTGCCACGTTGCCTGCCACCAGCCGCCCATCCTTGCATCAGGTGCCCCCAGCAGAGTCCGTCCTTGCATCAGGTGTCCCAGCAGAGTCCGTCCTTGCATCAGGTGCCCCCAGCGGAGCCCCCTCTTACATCAGATGTCCCCAGTGGAGCTCCCCTTACATCAGATGTCCCCAGCGGAGCCCCCCTTACATCAGATGTCCGCAGCGGAGCCCCCCCTTACATCAGATGTCCCCAGCGGAGCCCCCCTTACATCAGATGTCCCCAGCGGTGCCCCCCTTACATCAGGTGTCCCCATCGAAGCCCCCCCTTACATTAGGTATCCCCAGCGGAGCCCCCCCTTACATCAGATGTCCCCAGCGGAGCCCCCCTTACATCAGACGTCCCCAGTGGTGCCCCCCTTACATCAGATGTCCTCAGCGGTGCCCCATCAGATGTCCCCAGCGGTGCCCCACTTACATCAGGTGTCCCCAGCGGAGCCCCCCCTTACATCAGGTGTCCCCAGCGGTGCCCCCCCTTACATCAGATGTCCCCAGCAGAGCCCCCCTTACATCAGGTGTCACCAGCGGAGCCCCCCTTACATCAGATGTCCCCAGCGGAGCCCCCCTTATATCAGATGTCCCCAGCAGAGCCCCCCTTACATCAGGTGTCACCAGCGGAGCCCCCCCTACATCAGATGTCCCCAGTGGAGCCCCCCCTTACATCAGGTGTCACCAGCAGAGCCCCTCTTACATCAGATGTCCCCAGCGGAGCCCCCCTTACATCAAGTGGCGCAAGGCGGAGACAATGTCTCCGCTGGTCGTGGACCTCTAGCGGCGACAGGCGGCGGCAGCAGCGAAAAATCGTGAAAAAATTGATTTCTCGGGACATTTCCCGGGAAACAATAAAATCGGGAAAAGAGTCTAAATCCTGGGAATATCCCGGGAAATCCAGGACAGTTGGTAAGTATGTATTTTATGCACTGCAGATCACTGAATAACCTGCCTGGCCTGCCTGCCTGAAAGTGTTTTTGAATACATACACCAGGAATGGCCTGCAGTAAGATCTAACTACACAGGATACACTGTGTGTATGTATGTGTCTATGTATATATATATATATATATATATATATATATATATATATAAGGGCTGTTGCTGATTAAAATTTTCGCGTTCAATTAATCGATTTTTTTTTAATCGATTAATCGACTAATTTTGATTAATTATAACGCACATACAGATCGAACTACTTTTAGCTGATCTCCTTGCATTGTACTGTGCATGCGTTGCGCTTGCACAGTACAAACTACTGCGGTGATGCCGAAAATTGCCGAGCATAAACAGCTGTGAGTGAACTCTACACCGCGCATGCGCAATTAACATGACATTCTACCAAACTATGCCCCGCACGCTCCCGATGCTCGTGCTACTCTGCAAAGGGCGGGTATATTATTACTGTTATATCGTTTAAGCAAGGGGCAGGTCTATTATTACTGTTATATCATGTAAGCCTTCATTTCTTTAAACGCGCCCCGCAAACAGCTCTGCCCATTAATTTAAAATTCCGCCTCTTCTGTAGCCATCTGCTCCTTACACGATCTAACAGTAATAATAGACCTGCCCCTTGCAGAGTAGCACAAGCATCGGGAGCGTGCGGCATCATCTGGTACAATGACATGTTAATTGCACATGCGCGGTGTACAGCTCACTCACAGCTGTTTATGTTCGGCAATTTTCGGCAGCTCTGTAGTCCTTCGTACTGCGCAAGTGCTGCGCCTGCGCAATACAGGGGGGTCCTTATCCGCCAGTGTTCTGACAAGAAGTATCCCCCCATCGGATAGTGTCTGCTCCGTACTGCGCAGGCGCGGCGCTTGCGCAGTAAGGAGGACAAAGGAGACACTGAAAGTCTCCAAAGAAGAACAGCTGATGAAGAAGTATAAACAATGCCTGTGCAATTCATGTTACATTCTGTCTCAGGCTCCGGATGCTCGAGGGGGCGGATTTATAAAATGGGCGGATGTTTGGGGGGGCGTGTTTACTGAAGTGAAGGGTGATAAATGCATAGCCTGTAGTGTTCTGAAGGGGTTAAGATATAACGTAGCATGAAACGACCGTGGGCATTGTGTAAGCACACATTGTGAAGGGGTGAGATAAATAGCAACATAGAAGTATCCGCCCTTATGACTGCCCTACACACCGCCCCTTACAAAGTTGTACAAGCCTTGGGAGCGTGCGGGTCCGTGCAGGAGCATGTGACATAATATGGTATTAAGTGCGCATGCGCCCTGTAGAGGTAATGCACAGCTGTTGATTTTCGGAGTGTTCTATGTGCTCCGTTGTGCTCTGTAGTGCGCAGGCGCTTGCGCAGTAGAGGGCGGACACTATCCGATGGGGGACTATTTTCGATAGGACATCGGGCTGACCTTTCTTCGGCAGAACACAGTAAATGACTGGGGAAGGCGGGAGGAGTCCGGTGACGTCATGTCCATGACGTCACCGGACTCCTCCCCCCTTCCCCAGTCATTGACGGTGTTCTGCCGAAGAAAGGAACTCCGACGGAACTCCCTAAAGACCCGGAAGCCGGCGGAGAGGTGAATACCGATCAAAAGAGTTTTGATCGATCAAAAAAATTAACGATTAATAGAGCAATTAATCGTTAATTTCCGCAGCCCTAATTTTTGCGCAATTGTTTTTGGTTTTGTTTTACTATTATTAATTTTCTAGCGCAGACACAACTATTTACAAATTTTTGCTATACACACGGATTTGAAACGTGATTGAGTGTTTGCAGCTTGCCTTCAGCAGGAATTTGCTTTAGAGGCATTAACCCATCTGTGGCTCGCAAGACCTTTCTATACTTGTTTGAATAAACTGCCTGCTCAAAGTAAATGAAATGACTCTCTCTCTCTTTCCACCAACAACACACTACACAAGGCCAACGTGCAGGCGGCCTTATATAGTGTGGGGCGTGGACTTAACCCCCTGAGCCATAATTGGCCAAAGGCACAAAGGCTTTTTTTGCTGACGGCGCTGTGATTGGCCAAAGCATGCGGGTCATAGCGCATGCTTGGCCAATCATCAGTCAGCAATGCATTGCAATGACACGAATTTGGTGCAAACGCCCCATAATGTTCGATCTTCGTCGAACGATCAAACAGCCGATGTTCGAGTCGAACTCATGCTCGACTCGAACTCGAAGCTCATCCCTATTAACTAGTCTTGCAGGATAAATGTCATTTTTGTATGTGTGCGCTGTAATCTGTTTTGTACTGTTTTTGGTCTTATAGCAGCACCATCTTAAATGTGAAGCATTTTAGGGTGTGCCCCCAAGTATGTTTTTGTATTTTGCATAAAGAGGACCTGTCACGGTCCATGCTATCACAAGGGATGTTGTTCATCCCTTGTAATAGCAATAAAATTGATCAAAAAAAAATTGTGAGGTATGTGAGGTATCGCCGCAAACATCAGAGTGAGTGCAATAATTGTAGCACCAGACCTCCTGTTAACTCTAAACTGGTAATGGCTTTCTTAAAGTGGAGGGCCACCCTGGAAAAAAAATGCCACCAAAAATCTTTAAAAAATGTAAAAAAAACATTTGAAAAAAAAAAAAATGTTATACTTACCTAAACCCTTGTTGCTAGGCAGTCTTCCTAATCTGCCTCTTCCTATTCCGCGGCATGTTCTTCTCCTCGGTGAGCGGCCCCATTGTCTTCTGGGAACTGTGTGTGTTCCCAGAACACCACAGGGCCATTCACAGATCATGCGCAGTAGGAGACTGGCAGTGAAGCTGCAAGGCTCCACTGCCTGTTTCCCTTACCTAGGATGGCTGTGTCGGGACCCGAGAGCCGGGGAACGGGTCGGCCTCGGGTGGCCGACATCGCAGGCACCCAGGACAGATAAGTCTACTTATTTAAAGTTAGCAGCTACAGTGTTTGTAGCTGCTGACTTTAAATTTTTTTTTTAGGTGACCGGAATCCCGCTTTAAGCGTTGCCTGTGGAGATTTTTAGTTGGCGCTGTTCTACAGACATGTTTGGTATCTATTTACTTAGCGTAACATCATCTTTTATAACTTACCAAATAATTGGGTGATATACTGTGTTTTTGTGCATTAAAATTTATTTAAGTGTATTTTTCTCCAAAAAAATTTGTGCTTGAAAAACCGCTGCACAAATATTGTGTGACATAAAAATGCCCACCATTTTATTCTCTAGGGCCTCTGCTAAAAAAAATATTTAATGTTTGGGTGTTCTAAGTTGTTTTCTAGCAAAAAAAATTAAGTTTTTTACATGTAGGAGAGAAATGTCAGAATTGACCCAGACTGGAAGGGGACAAGCTGACAGTAGGAGAGAGTTTACCCGACCAGGCTGTTGCTGGTCTTTCATTGTCCAGTAATAAGCTGGGAGAATTGAGGTGATCATGCTGTGTTGCTTAACAGCAACAAAGAAAGGACACGCTGACTGTGCTATATGATAGGGCTGTGTAAATCACTGGAGTGGATTAATACGAATTCAAATCCATTGCAAGATAAGTTAATGTCCTATACATGTAGTTGTAAATTACAGTGACTGAAGCAGGCTAAGTTTTACTTCAAATTTTTCAGTAAATAAGATCAACAGAAATGGATCAGATAAAAGAAATGTGGTTAGTATTATACACTTGATGAATGAACAAATTAATGATCAACTGTAGCTTCCTGGGAAACAATAAATCAACAACTTTGACCAATTACGGTCTATGGCTGCAGGTCAGAAAAGGGTAGGAGAATGACCAATTCTGAGGTCAGACTACTCCCACTTTACCTTCTGACGCCTCAGCCCCTTAGCACAATTACTTAATGTAACCCGGCATGTCATACCCAAATGAAACAACCTTGGTCTCTAGGTGTAAGAGTGTTCATAGGTGATATAGGGGCCAAGTAAATGCCCAATCATTCCTGTCTCTTGAAGGGGGGGGGGGGGGTGTTGGGTAGGAAAAAGGAATTCTGTTGTTGAAGCAAGTTTCCTGAATTTCCTTCAGCTAGCTCAAGTGATGGGGCCCAGAGGGACGGTGAGATAATGACATTCAGTAGCACACATGTATGGTAGATGTCTCTTTATAGAGCTATAATGGATAAGACAAAGTAAAGGCGTCTGCATGTAGTGTCCTTAAATGCAAAGAGGGTGGGCAAATGCCCCCTCACTGGTCTGAACAATACCAAGGGATGACGTGGAGATCCTGCAGCATTTTACTGCAGATGCTGTGCTCAGTGACGATGCTTGGCCGCACTCTCCTCGAGGCCTCAGCTCAGCTGGATCTGCAAGGCAGGTGCCGATGATGATCTTCCGACTGTCACCAGGCCGGCCGGACAATGCTGAACACCCGGAGGCTTTCTCTCCCCTTGCTGCCTAGGCCGCAGCTCCAACTCCCTCTTCCCGACCATCCGGATCATTGTTCCTAGGTGAAGGCCATGGCCCCAAGAGACCAACTCCTCCTCTTCTTTAGCCATTTATCTCCTCTCCCAGCATTCTGTATTCTCCCTCCAGCCAGCTGGAACTTGCAGTCTGCAACAGTCCAGCTCCAATGGAAACTGGGCTTTCTGGACTACATGTTCCAAGATAATTTCCTCTTCTGTCACAAATCCTCACTTGCTCTGCATTCAGGATGTGGTAAACAGGGTCTGCACTGAACACTAGAGGAAACAGTCTCCCTGAGACAAATGCTGCAAGTGCCCCCTGTCACAGCAGACATTTTAGCCAACTTCTGGCTACATCTATGTAACTTTTCAGTGCTATATAAGTACCTGTAATAAAGCAAGGCTAGGATGATTGAAGGAGCTGTGTCCTTTATTAGAGCTCTCTTATGAATGAGGATGTGTGTATCCTCATTCATGTGATGGGGCAGGCATGGGAGAATGAATAATGAGAACATAGTTGCCAACAGTCCTGAATTGCCCGGGACATTTACAGAAATTTGACTGATGTCCCGGTCTGGGCCTAATGTCCTGGACTGAGCCTGATGTCCTGGGCAGAATCCCAAAAAATAGGCTGTCATGAGCGACACTATGGGGACAACAATGGTTTAGCTGCAGGGGACCCATGCGGCTCCCCTGTTACACTGACTTACGCCCACCACTCACGCTCTTTTCAGTCTCCAGTCTGGTGCTGGCTCAGCTTGTGTTTGGTGGGATTAGCTGAGGAGGAGCTGGGTGTCTTCTGTGCCCCATAAAGCTGCAAGAGCACCCCCTTTTGATCAGGTTATCTCTGGCTACAGCCACGGTAAGTCCTCCTATAGAAAACGGTCTGCTGACTATCCTGTGCCTAGCCTGACTCACTGCCATGTACACTTTTGTGTGCCTGTCCCTCCACCATCCTGTCCCAGTGTCTTCCCTCCAAGCAGCCTAGAACAGCCCAGCTCTGATCATTAATCCCGCCCTTCACCAACCCTATTTACCCCCCTTCTCCATCCCCTCAAATCTGCTCATCCCTCCTCTTCTCCATCCATGCCCCCCAACTCTGCTCACTAACCCCCAACTCTGCTCACCCCCCCTCTCTGTCCCCCCCAGCTCTGCTCACTCCCCCTCTTCGCCACCCCCCCAACTTTGTTAACCCCCCTTTTCTTCACCTCCCCAACTCTACTCACCCTCCCTCTTCACCCCCCCACCTCTTCTCCAACCCAACTCTGCTCACTCCATTCTTTTCCATCTCCACACCAACTCTGCTCACCCCCCCTCTTCTCCACCCCCCAACTCTGCTCACCCCCTCTATTCTCCATCCCCACCCCAACTCTGCTCACTCTCCCCCTTGTTCATCCCCAGCCCAACTCTGCTCAACCTCCCTCTTCTTCATCCCCCCAACCCCCTGCCCTACAAACTACCGACCTCTGTACACTGCCCTACCTACATTCCCTATATATTACCACATTCTCCACTATGTAAGTCATCTCACACTCTATTTAACCACAACTGCTTTAAGCCACACCCAGCATTTAGCTACACCCATTTTTCACACGCCGCATGTTTTTGCTCCAGTTAGACCACACCTACAAATGAATCCCTTGCCACTAATTAAAATAATACTCCGCCTACAGAAAAAAAATGTCCCTAAAAATGTTTTGAGAATGTTGGCAACTATGTGACAACAGTATTAGAAAGTGCCTGTGTGCAACCACATCTGGCTGCATTGGGCAAACATTGTTGGTTAGTAAGGGGGGGGGGTTGCTGAATGTCTGGATTGGACAGTTGTTTCCAGTCAAGCACTCAGGATTCCAAAAAGTGGTTTATATAAAATTTTATTTTATTGCTCAAATAAATAAGGTGAGATTTTTATTTTTGACTGAAATTAACCACTTCAATACCGGGCACTTATAAACCTTCCTGCCCAGACCAATTTTCAGACCCAGACCTGGTCGGTTAATTTGGTTGGGAGATTTGACAGAGTAGAACAGGGGGGTGTGACCACCTGTATTCTATCCTGAGAGATGCCACATCTGTCCAGTGAAAATTCTGGAAGGAAGGAGGGCTGGAAACAAGGGACAGGCAGTTTGTATGCACAGCCCTGGACCAATCATTAATTTGAGTGGGCAGGGGCGGGACACATATATAAACTGGAGGTCACATGCTCCTAAGGGGTTTTCTGCCTGAGGTTCTGTCTGGGAAGTTTGGGCAGAGAGAGAGGAGAGATGTGACCATCAGGGAGCAGGCTTGAAGGCCTGGGAGTGTAATGCTCTCAGTGCTGGATAGCAAAAGAACTGGACCTGAAGGCCTGATGGTTCAGAGACCTCAGTGCTGGATGGTTCAACAACACCAAATCACCAAAAGAAACTCCGGGAGAAATGGACCAGACATTACCGGCTGGGATGGTTCTGGCCATGCGGAGCAGGAAGTAGCTGTTGACAGGATGGAGTAGACCGGGGATTTTATCCAGACTTTCCTGAACTGACGTGGTGGGACTGCAGGAGTCAAGATAGGCAGGTGAGGCCTAGGGCTACCAGCATCCAGATACCACTATGCTTTTCGGAGGAGCATCAGTCAGTTCACTAAGGGAAAGGGACTTAACTACTTTAAGGAACCAAAGACTAAGAGGTAACTCATACTTCCCGAGAAGATTATGGAACATACAGCAATTAAGAGAATAAAGTTCTTTGTTGAAAGTTATCAAACTGTCTGCTGATGTGATTCGTGCAGGGGTGGAAAAACGGAATGCAGTTAACAGAAAGGTATGATCTCACCCAGCAGCTCCCAAGGGAGTAGTGCGCTACACTAACTAATGTCTTCCAGTTCCACAAAGGCTTTCCCATGCTGAAGAATCACTCTGGAATGACTATCTATAGTGCACCTGTGCAGTCTCTGGTTCTCTGGTATGTGGCAGATGGTGCTGCCTGTCCATTACACTTGATCAGATGGCAGTGACACCCTTAGTGTATCACTTCCCAGTGCGGGTGGGGGCAACAGAACCCCTGGCTTCACCCCCCTAGATGCGTCACACGGGCGGTGTGCCCCCCCTGTCCACCCCTAGTTTCCGCCCTGTGCATAACTACATTAAGCTGGCCACACAATATACAATTTTCTTGTTCAATTTCCTTTAGATTTACGTTCAACTATGTAGTGTATTGAGATACCTGATTGCATACAAATTGAATGTCTTTAGGTATGACCTCATATCAGATGTTTTTGGTAAATCTAAAGGAAATTGTATAATGTATGGCCAGAGAAAAGTGAGGTCACCAGCATGGTTCTGCGGTCCGGTAAGAGTGCATGAATCAAAAGTCTGGCTGGACACAATTACACATCCTTTTGCAGATCAAATATTTTTTTATATGTATATCAATTGTGTATTTAGCTTTTTCACAGAGGTGAGATTTCAAAAAACCTAAAGGGCAATCTTCATAAATGCTATTGCTTTTTTCAGGAAAAAATATTTATTCAACAAGCTAAACTTGCAAGCTGTATGCTGTAAATTAATATAATGGTGTGATCAGGCATACATTTATCCATAACATTATTCTGTAGGTTACTGACCTCCTGCAGGCTAAGCTTGGATGTTGGGGTCAGGACCTGAAATTCTAATTTAGCAGGAAATTGCTTCCTTCAGTAAACATTAAACATTTAGCAGAACAAGCAGGAAATGACTTCCTTCAGTATAAATTAAAGTGGTTGTAAAGCCTCAAGGTTTTTCACCTTAATGCGTTCTATGCATTAAGGTAAAACACCTTCTGTGCTGCATTTCCCCCCAGACCTCCCCTTTTTCTTACCAGAGCCCGATCCAATCCAGCGATGTGCACAAGCGCAGTGGCTCCAGTGTCTCTCTCCTCAATGGACAGATTAATAGCAGCGGGAGCCACTGGCTCCCCCTGCTGTCAATCAAATCCAGTGACAGAGGAGCGTCAATGGAGGGGCCTGGAGCTCTAGCGGAGCACCCCGGAAGAGGGGGATCAAGGCTGCTCTGTGCAAAACGATTGCACAGAGCAGGTAGATATATTTTAGATATATATAGATGTTTGTTATTTTTATTGAAAAAAAATAGTAATCATTGGTTGTGTTAATCTGAATATGTGAAGTACATCAGTGGTTCTCAACCTCAGTCTTCAAGTACTGCCAACAGGCCATGTTTTGGGAATTTCTCTCACATAAATAGCTGTCCAAAATACCAAGCCATTAACTCTGATTTAAAGCACCTGGGCAATATTAAGGAAAACCTGCAAACATGGCCTGCTGGGGGTACTTGAGGACTGAGATTGAGAACCACTAAAGTACATCACTGTTAAATAATACATGATGCTAATCAGAGCCTGCCACACTTGACCCCTGGGTCTTAATAAAGTCAGTCTTCACTGAACAAACATTCATTGTTATTACCAACAAAGCTTAACTCCATGCAAGAGTAAAATAATAGACTTCTATTGCTACCCAGGGAACACAGGAATTCAAAAAGAGACTGATAATACTGTATATGGGGGAGGAAGGGAATGGAGAAAGTATTTATTTTCACAAATGAGGGTTAGCACAATACGTGGGAGAGCTGCCTTCAATGCTATATATCATTAGTCATTTCAACAGTCAGTAGTGGACACAGTTCTGTGCAAGAACAATTTTTGGGCTCCCTATTCAACTACTGCTAAAGTACAAACTGTTATTCACTGCATATACAGTGGATGAAACTAAAGTTGAATGATTTGGCCTCAACACCAAACGATATGTCTGGTGGAAATCCATCCAAATAACACCATTCCTACAGTAAAGCATGGAGGCAGTAATATCCTGTTATGGGGGTATTTCTCTGCAGCAGGGACTGGAGATCTTTGTCAGGATAGAAGAAAAATGAATGGGGCAAAATACCATCAAATTCTTGAGGAAAATCTGCTCCCCTCTGCCAGAAAGTTGTCAATGGGAAGAAGGTTTACCTTTCAACATGACACTGACCCAAAGCACACAACAAACATAACCACACAGTGGTTGAAGGAGAAAAAGGTGAATGTCCTTGCATGGGCTTAGTCAGAGCCCAAACTTTAAACCCCATTAAAAATCTGTGGAATTACTTGAAGACTGCAGTCCACAAATGGTCACCATCAAATATACAGTAACTGAACTTGAGCAGTTCTGCAAAGAAGAATGGGCAAATATTGCAAAGTGTAGATGTGCAAAGTTAGTAGAGACAAATACCAACAAACGAAAGGCTGCAATTAAAGAAAAATGTGATCCAATAAAATACTGACATTAGGGGGTTGATCCTTTTTCCAACTTTGCGTTTCTGTTTTTGAATTTTTCTTTTTTGACATGTTTGTGTTATATCTTTCACGTGGATGTTATACGTTGCACTAGTAAACGCAGTTGGATAAAACAAAAAATGTGTCTGTCTTAATTTCAGGCTGCAAAGCAGCAAAATGTGATAATTTTAAAGGGGGTGATTATTTTCTATACCCAGTACCACGACAGTCCCTGGCTTGGTGGATACATGTCTCTCCCAGAGCACCATGCCACCCGCACATCCGGAAATTATCCTGGCGCACGTCCAGTGTGTCCCTATCCCCTCTGGGAGAGACATGTATCCACCAAGCCAGGGACTGTCGTGGTACTGGGTATAGAAAATAATCACCCCCTTTAACCGCTAAGCCACCGCCCACCGTCATATGACGGCTGGACGAGGCTTCTATTGTTCTGGGAGGACGTCATATGACGTCCTCGCCTTCCGAGCCACTAGGGGGCGCGCGCGCGTGCCCGCTGCGTCGCTCGGGACCCGGTGCGCGTGCCCGGCGGCCGCGATGTCCGCCGGGCACCCGCGATTGCCGGGTAACAGAGCAGGAGCGTGGATCTGTGCATGTAAACACAGATCCACGTCCTGTCAGAGAGGAGAGGAGACCGATGGCGTGTCCCTTGTACATAGGGACAGCGATCGGTCACCTCCCCCAGTCAGTCCCCTCCCCCCACAGTTAGAATCACCTCCTTAGGTAATACATTAACCCCTCGAGCGCCCCCTAGTGTTAACCCCTTCCCTGCCAGTCACATTTACACAGTAATCAATGCAATTTTATAGCATTGATCGCTGTATAAATGTGAATGGTCCCAAAAATGTGTCAAAAGTGTCCAAAATGTCCGCCGCAATATCGCAGTCACAATAAAAATCGCAGATCGCCGCCATTACTAGTAAAAAATAAATAAATAATAAAAATGCTATAAATCTATCCCCTATTTTGTAGACGCTATAACTTTTGAGCAAACCAATCAATATACGCTTAGCGCAATTTTTTTTTACCAAAAATATGTAGAAGAATACGTATCGGCCTAAACTGAGGAAAAAATTTGTTAAAAAAAAAAAAAAAAAATGGATATTTATTATAGCAAAAAGTAAAAAATATTGTGTTTTTTCAAAATTGTCCCTCTTCTTTTGTTTATAGCGCAATAAATAAAAACCGCAGAGGTGATCAAATACCACCAAAAGAAAGCTCTATTTGTGGGGAAAAAAATGACAAAATTTCATTAGGGTACAGTGTAACATGACCGCGCAATTGTCATTCAAAGTGCGACAGCGCTGAAAACTGAAAAATGGCTTGGGCAGGAAGGGGGCGAAAGTGCCCTGTATTGAGGTGGTTAAAATTATCACATTTTGTATAATTTTAAGTAAAAGGCATTGGCTCTCCCTGTCCCCCAGCTTGCTACTCTCTCCTAAGTCCGGACACGTGTGGTAGTCCTCTGCTCACACGTAGCAATTTTGAATGTTCCAGACAAGACTTGTCTCCCCACCACCTCCTCCGCTCTCCTCATTGTCCCTCCATCTCCGCTACCATCACAGGCTCCCCTCACCCTCCTGCCAGGCCCAATTCAGAGCCACAGTCTAGTCTGAATAATGTGTCTGGGTGTCAGGCGGACTGAAGCCTGGACACATGATTCAAAACCCAGACTGGACAGGTGGCAGCCCTAGGTTTGGTGCCCCCACCATGCTGGCATCAGTGGTGCAGTACCCCTGGCATGCTGGTATCAGTGGTGTGGCATCCATGGCTTTAGTGGAATACTGGTCCTGCCATGCTGAAGTCAGTGGTATAGTGCCCCTGCCATTCTGGAGTCAGTGGTGTAGCATTCCTAGCATCAGTGAAATAATGCTATCCCCATGCTGGCATCAGTGGTGCAGTACCCCAGCCAGTACCCCTGCCACACTGGTATCAGTAAAATATTGTCCCAGCCATGCTTCCATCAGTGTTTTATTTGCTCTGCCACACTGGCATGGGTAGTGTAGTGTCTCCCCTCCACACCTGGAAACTTGGCTGAGGGCTGAGTCTTGTGATCTGCTGCTAGGGGGAGGTCCCGGGGAAAGTCCCCTCTTAGCTCCTACACGATACAGCCCCTACGACCTTCAGAGAATCACTAGGACTAGCTGATCGTCCATCTCCCCCTGCACATGTGCACTGCGTCGATACCTGCAAACTTTAGAACTTGGAAACTCTGTGGCTCCAGTCAGAATGATGTGTACAGATGTCGGGCAGACTGATAACCGGTCACATGGTTCAAAACCCGGACTGTCTGGGTGAAATCCGAACAGGTGGCAACCCTAGTACATCATCCAGCCTATTCCAGGTTAGGGGCACATGCTAACCCATACTGTCATTTGCTACAGCAGGATTTTGTCAGCAGGTCCCGACCAATGATTTATGCCTGAGATCTGCTGATTTGCCGTAATCAATCACAGCACAGAGTCCTGTGTTTACATACACACAGGGCTCGCAACACAGATTAGCGATCTGGCTGTTTCAACAAAGCAGCACATATTACACACATTACACTTGTTAGGCACACAGTTAACCCCTTGATTGCCCCTAGATGTTAACCCCTTCCCAGCCAGTGTCATTAGTACAGCGTCAGTGTACAGCAGTGGCGGACCGTCCATAGGGGGCGCATGGGCGTGGCCCCCCTCCAGGCAGCAACAAAAAAAAAATGTCAAAAAAACACAAAACTTTTTTTTTAATACTGGCCCTTTAAAAAAAAAAGAAAAAAGAGGTTCTTAAGGGCACTGTGTTTGGATGCCGGACACAGTGCGATGCCGGACACAGTGCACTTATGGGAAGCGCCACGTCTATGCAATCGCGAGATTGCAGACAAGGCACTGCATTTGCGGGCATTTAGCCTGCCTTGCGGCGTTTTTCTGAAGTGCCGAGTAGCTTCCGCCCGGTCATAGTAATATATACTACAGGTGCCGGAAGCTACTCGGCGCTTCAGATTTGATTGACATCTGACCTGAGTTAGATGTCACTTCCTGTTTCTTGCTCCCATTGGGCCCGAGAGAGGAAACAGGAAGTATGCCGCTGCCGGTGGAAGGAGACACCGCAGGAGAGGACAACAGCAAGATAAGTACCGCTGTGCAGAGAACAGGACGGGGGGGTTTGAAGTGACAGAGGCTGCATTTGGGGGGACAGAGGCTGCATTTGGGGGAACAGAGGCTGCATTTTGGGGGGCAGAGGCTGCATCTGGGGGGGACAGACGCTGCATTTGGGGGGACAGAGGCTGCATTTGGGGGGACAGAGGCCGCATTTGGGGGACACAGGCTGCATTTGGGGGGACAAAGGCTGCATTTGGGGGGGGACAGAGGCTGAATTTGGGGGGGACAAAGGCTGCATTTGGGGAGACAGAGGCTGCATTTGGGGGGACAGAGGCTGCATTTGGGGGGACAGAGGCTGCATTTGGGTGGGGCAGAGGCTGCATTTGGTAGTACAGAGGCTGCATTTGGTGGGACACCTGATTTAAGGACGGACTCTGCTGGGGACGCCTGATGGCATCTGGTTGTAGGCGACGTGGCTAGTGACACACTTGGGGCTCCCACTGATTCTGCATTATGGTGAGTTGAATGATTTAATTTTATATTACAATGTAATAATAGAAATAATGCGCTTCAATCATCCTGACACCATAACAACCATGGTGCCAGGATGATTGAAGTGCTAACACCAGGTGTTTGGAGTATCTTTATCAGCTGATTGCTAAACTTTCTAGAATACACATTTCTATTGTTGTGTAGGATCTGGGCCTGCTGTCCCTCCATCCCTCTCTCCCGCTCCCTCCATCCCTCGTTCATCTCAGACGCTAACCACACCACCTTAGAGCCACGCCCACTATTTTGCTGAAACCATGCCCATTTTCACCAAGTGGGAGGGGTCAAAAAGGAAGGGCGGGGTCTGGCGCCCCCCATCCTAAAACTTACAGTATTAACGTACAGTATTATATCTGATTACTGTATTAGTGTCACTAGCGATGTCAGTGTCAGTCAGCTAATGTACCTTTTAGCGAGGATCTGTTAGCACCAGATTGGCTCATTGGCACACTATCACAATTCCACTATAAGTCGATGATCATCACTATTACAATATAGTGTCTATAGCTGCATAAATTCCAGTATATTATATACCATAGTTTTTAGATGCTATAACTTTTTCATTGGATATGTTTTAAAACAGAAAGTAGAAAATATTGGGCGTTTTTTTCAAAATCTTCTATCTTTTTCTGTTTATATAATAAAAGAAAAAAAAACAGTACTAATTAAATACCACCAAGAGAAAGCTCTATTTGTGTGAAAGAAATTATATAAATTTAATTTATAAACCAAGCAATTACCAGATAAAGTAGCGCAGTGCTGAATAGCAAAAAATGCCGTGGTCATGAAGGGGGTAAATCCTTTTGGAAGTCAAGTGGTTAATAAAAGGAGTTATAATGCTTGACAATGGTTTGTTTGCTACCTGTGCTGTCCTACGTCAGTGACCACAGCACCCAGTGGCGCTGCATGGATGGAGCCACAGGAACGCTGCTCTGAGTGTAAACTTCTTAGGGGCAAAACATTTCTAAAGGAAAACAAAAAAACAAAAAGTTGTAATAATACGTGAAAAAAAAACAGCTCACATATGGAGGCTTCCATCAGGGCGCTTATGTCAAATGCCATTGGTGTGTTCCAATTATTGGAGCCCTGTACACAGTGAGTGGTGGCCAATGGAGTGCCATGTCTGGGAGTGTCTAAGGTAAAGCCATCCAGGAGCACAGCCGTGAAGTAGCATGGCAACCAGCCACCACTATGTACATAAATTACCTCTCAATTAAGGATGTTGGCACATACCCTGGTTATATGTAAGGTCAGTACCCTGACTATGGGGGAAACCAGAAACTGGGCTTAGAGTTTGCAGCACCTTCTTCTGGATCACACCCTGTGGGCCTCCCAGGGACGACTATTGTCTGCCTACTCATCAGGACATGCTCTCATCAACTTTTCTCTAGGGGCAGCCTGAGCTACAGCCTTGTACCTAACTACCCAACTAGATAGGGCCAGGGGCCACCCTGTATTGGGGCGCTGTGAGTGGGACATCAGCCTCCAGTCTATTTAGGGGTGGCAGAGGGTTACAGGTGGCACCACTATGAACGGATGAAAAAGCTTATGTAAGGCACGGATTTTCTTACTATGTAATATATACAGTATATATATATATACAGTATCTCACAAAAGTGAGTACTTCCCTCACATTTTTGTAAATATTTTATTATATCTTTTCATGTGAAAACACTGAAGAAATGACACTTTGCTACAATGTAAAGTAGTGAGCGTACAGCTTGTATAACAGTGTAAATTTGCTGTCCCCTCAAAATAACTCAACACACAGCTATTAACTCAACACACAGCCAAAATAACTCAACACACAGCCAACACACACCCTTAAGTGAAAATGTCCAAATTTGGCCCAATTAGCCATCTCCCCTCCCCGGTGTCATGGGACTTGCTAGTGTTACAAGGTCTCAGATGTGAATGGGGAGCAGGTGTGTTACATTTGCTGTTATCACTCTCACTCTCTCATACTGGTCACTGGAAGTTCAACATGGCACCTCATGGCAAAGAAGTCTCTGAGGATCTGAAAAAAAGGATTGTTGCTGTAGATAAATATGGCCTAGGCTATAAGAAGATTGCCAAGACCCTGAAACTGAGCTGCAGCATGGCGGCCAAGACCATACAGCGGTTTAACAGGGCAGGTTCCACTCAGAACAGGCCTCGCCATGGTTGACCAAAGAAGATAGAGTGCACGTGCTCAGCGTCATATCCAGAGGTTGTCTTTGGGAAATAGACGTATGAGTGCTGCCAGTATTGCTGCAGAGGCTGAAGGGGTGGGGGGTCAGCCTGTCAGTGCTCAGACCACACGCCGCACACTGCATCAAATTGGTCTGCATGGCTGTTGTCCCAGAAGGAAGCCTCTTCTAAAGATGATGCTCAAGAAAGCCTGCAAACAGTTTGCAGAAGACAAGCAGATTAAGGACATGGATTATACAAGCTGTACACTCACTAATTTAAATTGTAGCAAAGTGTAATTTCTTCAGTGTTGTCACATGAAAAGATATAATAAAATATTTACAAAAATGTGAGGGGAGTACTCACTTTTGTGAGATACTGTGTATATATACAGTCAGGTCCATAAATATTGGGACATCGACACAATTCTAATCTTTTTGGCTCTACACACCACCACAATGGATTTAAAATGAAACAAACAAGATGTGCTTTAACTGCAGACTTTCAGCTTTAATTTGAGGGTATTTACATCCAAATCAGGTGAACGGTTTAGGAATTACAACAGTTTGTATATGTGCCTCACACTTTTTAAGGGACCAAACGTAATGGGACAAGTGGCTGCTCAGCTGTTCCATGGCCAGGTGTGTGTTATTCCCTCATCATCCCATTTACAAGGAGCAGATAAAAGGTGCAGAGTTCATTTCAAGTGTGCTACTTGCATTTGGAATCTGTTGCTGTCAACTATCAATATGAGATCCAAAGAGCTGTCACTATCAGTGAAGCAAGCCATCATTAGGCTGAAAAAACAAAACAAACCCATCAGAGAGACAGAAAAAACATTAGGTGTGGCCAAATCAACTGTTTGGAACATCCTTAAAAAGAAAGAATGCACCGGTGAGCTCAGCAACACCAAAAGACCTGGAAGACCAACTGTGGTGGATGACCGAAGAATTATTTCCTTGGTGAAGAAAACACCCTTCACAGTTGGCCAGTTCAAGAACACTCTCCAGGAGGTAGGTGTATGTGTGTCAAAGTCAACAATCAAGAGAAGACTTCAAGAGAGTGAATACAGAGGGTTCACCACAAGATGTAAATCATTGGTGAGCCTCAAAAACAGGAAGGACAGAACAGAGTTTGCCAAACAACATCTAAAAAAGCTTTCACAGTTCTGGAACAACATGCTATGGACAGATGAGACCAAGATCAACTTGTACCAGAGTGATGGGAAGAGGAGTGTATGGAGAAGGAAAGAAACTGCTCATGATCCAAAGCATACCACCTCATCAGTGAAGCATGGTGGTGGTAGTGTCATGGCGTAGGCATGTATGGCTGCCGATGGAACTGGTTCTCTTTGTATTTATTGATGATGTGACTGCTGATAAAAGCAGCAGGATGAATTCTGAAGTGTTTCGGGCAATATTATCTGCTCATATTCAGCAAAATGCTTCAGAACTCATTGGACGGCACTTCACAATGCAGATGGACAATGACCCGAAGCATACTGCAAAAGCAACCAAAGAGTTTTTTAAGGGAAAGAAGTGGAATGTTATGCAATGGCCAAGTCAATCACCTGACCTGAATACGATTGAGCATGCATTTCACTTGCTGAAGACAAAACTGAAGGGAAAATGCCCCAAGAACAAACAGGAACTGAAGACAGTTGCAGTAGAGGCCTGGCAGAGCCTCACCAGGAATGAAACCCAGCGTCTGGTGATGTCTATGTGTTCCAGACTTCAGGCTGTAATTGACTGCAAAGGATTTGCAACCAAGTATTAAAAAGTGAAAGTTTGATGGATGATTGTTAATCTGTCCCATTACTTTTGGTCCCTTTAAAAAGTGGGAGGCACATATACAAACAGTTGTAATTCCTACACCGTTCACCTGATCTGGATGTAAATACCCTCAAATTAAAACTGAAAGTCTCAGTTAAAGCACATCGTGTTCGTTTCATTTCAAATCCATTGCGGTGGTGTAGAGCCAAAAAGATTACAATTGTGTCATTGTCCCAATATTTATGGACCTGACTGTATATATATATATATATATATATATATATATATCTATACTGTATATATTCTACTGGACTTGGGGAATGCTAATGGTCCACAAGTTAGGGGGCACAATACTTTCCTTGCTCCGGGCACTGGCAACCAATGCTACACCACTGACCGCACCCATCATTTCTTGATCCAGCAGGACATACAGTGGGGCAAAAAAGTATTTAGTCAGCCACTAATTGTGCAAATTCTCCCACTTAAAAAGATAAGAGAGGCCTGTAATTGTCATCCTAGGTATACCTCAACTATGAGAGACAAAATGTGGACACAAATCCAGACAATCATATTGTCTGATTTTGAAAGAATTTATTTGAAAATTATGGTGGAAAATAAGTATTTGGTCACCTACAAACAAGCAAGATTTCTGGCTCTCACAGACCTGTATCTTCTTCTTTAAGAGGCTCCTCTGTCCTCTACTCATTACCTGTATTAATGGCAGCTGTTTGAACTTGTTATCAGTATAAAAGATACCTGTCCACAACCTCAAACAGTCACACTCCAAACTCCACTATGGTGAAGACCAAAGAGCTGTCGAAGGACACCAGAAACAAAATTGTAGACCTGCTCCAGGCTGGGAAGACTGAATCTGCAATAAGCAAGCAGCTTGGTGTGAAGAAATCAACTGTGGGAGCAATGATTAGAAAATGTAAGACATACAAGACCACTGATAATCTCCCTCGATCTGGGGCTTCACGCAAGATGTCGCTCCATGGGGTCAAAATGATCACAAGAACAGTGAGCAAAAATCCCAGAACCACACGGGGGGACCTAGTGAATGACCTGCAGAGAGTTGGGACCAACGTAACAAAGGCTACCATCAGTAACACACTACGCCGCCAGGGACTCAGATCCTACAGTGCCAGACATGTCCCCCTGCTTAAGCCAGTACATGTCCAGGCCCATCTGAGGTTTGCTAAAGAGCATTTGGATGATCCAGAAGAGGATTGGGAGAATGTCATATGGTCAGATGAAACCAAAGTAGAACTGTTTGGTAGAAACACAACTCGCCGAGTTTGGAGGAGAGAGAATGCTGAGTTGCAACCAAAGAACACCATACCTACTGTGAAGCATGGAGGTGGCAACATCATGCTTTGGGGCTGTTTCTCTGCAAAGGGAACAGGACAACTGATCCGTGTACATGAAAGAATGAATGGGTCAATGTATCGTGAGATTTTGAGTGCAAACCTCCTCCCATCAGCAAGGGCATTGAAGATGAAACGTGGCTGGGTCTTTCAGCATGACAATGATCCCAAACACACCACCCGGGCAACGAAGGAGTGGCTTCGTAAGAAGCCTTTCAAGGTTCTGGAGTGGCCTAACCAGTCTCCAGATCTCCACCCCATAGAAAACCATTGGTGGGAGTTGAAAGTCCGTGTTGCCCAACGACAGCCCCAAAACATCACTGCTCTAGAGGAGATCTGCATGGAGGAATGGGCCAACATATGAGCAACAGTGAAGACTTACAGAAAACGTTTGACCTCTGTCATTGCCAACAAAGGATATATAACAAAGTATTGAGATGAACTTTTTATATTGACCAAATACTTATTTTCCACCATAATTTTCAAATAAATTTTTTCAAAAATCAGACAATGTGATTGTCTGGATTTGTTTCCACATTTTGTCTCTCATAGTCGAGGTATACCTATGATGACAATTACAGGCCTCTCTCATCTTTTTAGGTGGGAGAACTTGCACAATTGGTGGCTGACTAAATACTTTTTTGCCCCACTGTAAAAGGAGATAAATGGCCCATAGACAGAAAAAAACTGACAGAAATTGTAAGTCTTCCCTACTCATACAAAAGTTAAAATATAATTTTTGTCTGGAGCTTAGCTTTAAGCTCATCCTTGCCATATGACAGTAAGATGTTTTGAAAGTGCGTGACATTTCTTTTTTTTTTTTTATAAAAAAAATAAACAAAAATCAAATGATAACTTGCAGGAAACCTGTGAAGTTAAAAAACAAAAGAAAACTTGTCCCTTGATAAACTGACAGTGCACTAACTGAACACTAATTCAATGTGGTGGCTGCATTAGTTTTATTTGTTTCCCTTTATTTTCACCTGGTGACCATGGCAGTAACACACTTCCTGTCCTAGAGTGACAACACTCATTCACCATTCTATGGGAAAGCAGCATTGTACCCCTAGGACAGGAAGTGTGTTAGAACTACACAACACCTCCACCTCTCCCTTTCTCCATAACACAGAATGGTGATGTTCTGTAGTCTACATATGGAGCTGGAAACAATGATTACTGATAACAGTCAGCACATGCAGAGAACACAGGAAGTTATAAGCTCAGGTCCGGCATATCAACAGGTACTCTTTTGCACTAATTAAACAGATGTAACAAAACTATTCCAATTGTATACTTAACGGACCAAAAGAGGGTAAATAACTGAAGTTTATTGTTTAAGTTTTCTTACACTGTAACCTTGAAAGGGACCAGTCAAAAAAAACTTAAAAAATGTCAAGGATTGCTAAAATAGTTTGACACTCATTTAGAGATAAAGCCTTCAACCTTGCTGGTTATTACTTTGGAAAAAAAATGTTTGTACTTATAATACATCCAGCGTGCTGGCAATTTAACCACGGCTCAATTTACCAATTGTTATTATTCTAAAGCTCACACTTCCATTGTTTTTCAGATGCTACCCAAGGACTGCATGTGATGTTTCACTTTACTTACAGAATACTGCCAAAAAAATGTATGTTTGTCCAGAGTCAGTAATGAATAAATGATCAAAAAGGAAAACATGTTTTAGCAAGCTGCTTTTTTTAAAAATAGCAAAACTAGCTATAGAGGAAATTATAAAACAGCAGATCAGTTTTCTTTCTTTTATGTCTGTTTTTGCTACTAGTGCGGGAGGGAGATTCTTTAATAAATGTTCTGTCTCTGCGGGGTGGTCTAGGTCATCCTTTGTGTTTACATTCATATATCCTTGTTATAATTAGGGTTTTTCTTATCTTTTGCATATCCATTCTCTGTATCCATCAATGTTGCAGCAGCAAATGCCATCTTTCTCAGTAGTCTTTCCAGACTTTTTTTTATTATCACTGGCTTTAGCTGAGTGCATGATTATATCACATTCCTTCATCTTCTTAACAGTCTCCACATTTTCTCCTGGGGAATTTGTCTACATATGGAGCATTATCTGATTATTACTAAACTCCCACTCTTCTTATCACTATCACTACTTCACTGCTTAGATGGATTCTGTATCAGGACCCTGAGAATTTTTGTTATTGTTGGGGGGAATGAAGGCTTAACTGTTACATGACACATGATCAAGATATTAAGTGTTTTACAGCTGATTGAGGTTCTAGCTGGAGAATAAGAGGTTAAACAGAGCATTGTCCATTGACGACTTGTAGTTCCTTCCTCATCCCTCTTCCTGTAGGAGGATGGCTGGTTTCCCTGGGAAAACAAGCAACTCATAACTTTTTTGTCGCTCCTCCCCAACTTATTCTGCTTCTCTATTCTTTTCCAGCTTCCTACATAACCTTTTGTCTGGTCACGCCGTCGTGTGCAAATGTCAGCAGCCCTGACAGTGCTTACAGAACTAGTCTGTGCCATAGACTTCATGCCTTGGAGAACAAGATTACTTCAACAGGAGCTCCAATGTGAAAAGATAAAGAAGATTTTGAAGGCTTTCCACTAATCTCTTCTTCATATCTTCAATAAGGATACTTGCTGCAGGTTGGAAAACTTGTGAAATATGGCTCTGACATTAAGGGTCATTGAGCACCTCTTTAGTTTTCTACTACTTTGCTGCTTGCACAGAAGTTGTCAAAATTCAGTTTCTTTAATGGTGAGATTTCGCATCCAGGAGGAAGTACCCCTTGGCACAGTCATCGGACACATATCTGATGCATCAGGCTGGATAGAGGATATGAATGAAGAATACCAACTTATACAGGAGACCAACACTTTTCCAGTACAAGTGGGTTTGAAGAATGGATCTATAACCACCACAGATCGTTTAGATAGAGAGGAGCTTTGTAAGGTTCATGGGCGCTGCATCCTGTCTTTTAATGTTCTAGCAACCAAGGCCTTAGCTCTGGTCCATGTGGAAATTGAAGTCCTGGACATCAATGACAATGAGCCAATGTTTCCAAAAGCTGAACTAGATGTAGAGATCTCTGAAAGTGCTTCCCTACGTACTAGGATTCCACTTGACAGAGCTTGGGACCCTGATTTTGGCAGCAATGCTGTAAAGCTATATACTCTCTCTCCAAACGAACATTTCACCCTGGATATTATCTCCGGTTCTGATGGCGTAAAGCATCCCGAATTGGTGGTGGTGAAAGAACTGGACAGGGAGCTGCAGTCTTCTTTTGAGCTTGTTTTAACAGCATTAGATGGAGGATACCCACCAAAAAGTGGGACAAGACAGGTTAGGATTAATGTCTTGGACTCTAACGATAACAGCCCCATGTTTGAGGAAAGCTCTGTAATTTTAGAAATCTCAGAAGACACATCACCTGGTACACTTCTTATAAATCTCACAGCTACTGATCCAGATCAAGGTCCAAATGGGGAAATTGAGTTTTCATTTGGCAAACACACACCTCACCATGTTCTTAATATGTTTAGCATTGATCCCAAGTTAGGGGAAATATTTCTGAAACAGCCACTTGACTATGAAAGCAGACATTCCTATGAATTAGATGTGCAAGCAAAGGACTTAGGCCCTAATCCCATTCCTACTCATTGCAAGGTAGTCATTAAAGTTCTGGATATTAATGATAACACCCCTGATATTAAAGTCACATGGGCTTCTCCAGATTCTCCTGAGATCATTGTGTCTGAAGCTGTTCCCCTGGGCAGTTTTGTTGCTTTGGTTATGGCGAATGATCCAGATTCAGGCGCAAATGGGGATGTGCATTGTCACTTAGTTCAAGACCATGAACATTTTAGGCTTCAAAAAGCTAAAGGAAACAGCTATATACTAACAACCAATGTGATTCTGGACAGAGAAAAATGGGATGTGTATGACATAACAATCCAAGCCCAAGATCAAGGTGAACCATCTTTTACATCTAACAAATCCTTAAAAATTTTTGTTCGTGATGCCAATGACAATGCTCCAGTTTTTCAGAGGCCTAGATATGATGTTTCACTACATGAAAACAATAGTCCTTTCACTCATCTTCTCACTGTAAATGCTCAGGATGCTGACTTAGGTAAAAATGCAGAGGTTACCTACAAGATTATTGACTCTATTATTTCAGGGATACCACTATCAACTTTTGTCTCTGTCCATTCCAAAACAGGTGAAATTGTTGTGCTTAAGTCCATTGATTATGAAGAAATTAGGGAAATGCAATTCTTGGTGCAAGCAGAAGACAATGGTGACCCTCAACTCAGCAGTAATGCTTCTGTCAAGGTATTGGTAAGAGACCAAAATGATAATAGCCCATTAATTGTGCAACCTCAACTTAAGAAAGGCGGTGCCACCATCACCATCCTTGTGAATGCTGAAAGTGGATACTTTCTTTCTGCCTTAGAAGTTACCAGCTCAGAGGCCTTGGGATACACATCAGATGAGATTCTATCAGAAACAGCCAAACTTAACAAACACCCAATATTTCAAGTTATTGCCACCGATGCAGACTCAGATGAGAATGCTAGACTTGTCTACCATTTGTTGGATGACTACCTAGGCTTGTTTGCTATGGATGAACATCTTGGCTATATATATATAAACTCCAGCAATGCCAGCAATCTAATAGGTAGTGTCATAGACTTACAGGTCAATGTCAGAGACTGTGGAATTCCTTATCGGGAATCCAAAGCTCAACTATCAATTATGTTTAATAGCCACTTGGACCACTTGAAAAATTCAGCTAGCGAAACCAATGGCAACCAACTGAGCCTGTCTGTGGTAATTGTTATTTGCCTGGCTGTTCTTCTAGTTGTATGTCTCCTTATATTGGCTCTCATCATGTCCTTTTGTCGAGTAGACAGAAAGGACAATAGAGCATACAACTGCAGAGAGGAAGAATCTGCCTATAGGAAGCAGCCTAGAAGGCCTCAAAAGCAGATACAAAAGGCAGATATTCATGTAGTCCCTGTACTTAGAGGTCGGCAACAACCACAACCAGTGACACCAGTGGAAGAGGCCAAGTTGTTTCCTTTGCCAGATGAAGGAAAAGAAGTTCCAGGGGATCAAACTCTCCATACTCCTTTTCATCTCACACCTACACTATATCGCACACTAAGGCACCAACATAACCAGGAAATATTAAGTGAAGATACTACAGATTTAGAGCAGTCTTTCTCATTACCTCCCTCTGTGTGCCGAACATTACAATATCAGAGACAGAGAAGCTACTCTAGAGAGAACTTTGAAGACCCCAGTGGAACCCTTCCAGTCAGTAATAAAACCTTAAAGAACCCAGGTAGCCCTCAAATAAGAGTCCATGATAATTTCAGCCCTTCTGAACCCATAGTATACAATGGAGGCAACTTTTCTCCAGCTACTTCTCCTACGCTAAGAAGACAAAAGAATGTAGAACAGTCATCTAAAGAGCAGATCTTGAGAAGCCTGGTAAGACTATCGATGGTGGCATTAGCAGAGAAAGAAGGTGTGGATGTTACCATGCAGTCACCACATGTGCAGGTAAGCCTTTTTAATTAATTATTAATTGAACTTTATCTGTCTAGTTTTTCTTTAGTGTCCACATTTCTGCTGCTTACGTTTTCAATGACTATTACTACTTTTTTCAATGCACCTTGAATTCACCTGCTCCACTAGTATGTAGTACTATGTATAAATAATGCTTATAATCTATAGATGTATAGTGCATAAGAGAAATCATGATAAGGCTTTAAAGCTTTAAGCCACCACATTTAAATATGGCATGATTAAGGTGCATTTAAAGCCAAAGCTTAGTTGTTTTAGTCGGAGTAGGGTTTTTTCCTGTCAGTGTCCCCTTGAGAAGATTTCCCTTTACTTCCTGGCCCAGAGACACACCAAAAAGTGACACAAAATCTATCCAAAGTGAGGGTAAGTCCCCTCCTAGACAAATGTCAATGGGATAGTTATCCCTAGATTTCCCTAGCCTCATGTTCCTCTGAAATAATTTAGATTTTCAATCACTTTCTGTACACAAGACAATGGTCCACAGGACAAATAGAGAGGTTGAATCTCTGCCATAGAGATACATACAGAAAACAATATGACAAGGGATTTAACCTTTCCACACTCTGTCCACAACTGGCTTTGCATACACTTTAAGAAAAAAAAAAACCTTTGGTAAAAAAAATGATTGATTTCATGGGACACATACAATATATATTACATTACACTAGCTTGTTGATAAAGTCCTTCTCTCCCAATAGAGCTGCAGCTGGTGCAGTTACCTGTATGCAAAGTTATATTCCTCTGTATCACCCAGTATGTTTAGTCATTGCTGTTATCTTTTAATGTAACAAAAGATTCCTAGTACGTGAAGCTTAGCAGCACTGTGAATGGTGGTACATCCCAGCATACAAAGTTTAAGACCTACCTTGTGATTTGGGATCATTTCTCCCAAATTATAATACAGGCACATGCATTGCTATCTACATACTGTACTATAGTTTAACAAAGCCAGTGCATTTATTATAAGAGACAATGGTTGGTGAGCTTGCCTTTATGTATGCCATCTCTCCAATACAGCCTGAGTTATGTTTTACCAGTCTGGCTAAACTACTGCTTAAAAATGGATTTCCAAATAACATATTCATCAACTATACTATATTGTGTGCAGTTAATGGTTTCTGTGAGAAAACATTGTTTCTGTTCTTGATTAATGTTACATAATGATTATTTCTGTTAAAAAGTAACAAGTACTGAACAGATTTTCCATTCACTGCATCACACAATAAAGACTATATTTATTATATTATTCATCATAGATACCCTGGAGTTCTCTATGTCTTGAAATAATACATGAGACCAATACACAGTTTTCTTGCTAAAATTAGTTGTTAATATGAAGGTGTGCACTGGGCATGCTAGAGCCCATATGAAATAAATCTTTCGTGTTAGAAATATGGGGATTGCCAATGCTAACCTCCATTTAAAAATGCAACTTATCTAGCTAGATGGTCTGGCTTTACATACTGTATCTGTGACCATATGGTATACATTCATACATGCCACCTGTTTTTGTGGTCAAATCTGATAAAGATCAAAATATGTAATGGCAAAGGCTAATCCTTTAAAATAAAACACTTTCAAGTTTAGATAATGCTGCTCTTCTCACTACAGTGTTAAACACTACCCAGTGCTAAGCTAATCATTGACTTACAATGGCAAATTAGATGTGCATGTACAAACATACCACCATACCAGCTGTCTCATAAACATGGATGCTCTCTGCTTGCCCAAGCACACATGTTTATGTCAAAGAAATGAGGGAAGATGGATTGCAGGTAAACATCTCCAGGCACTGATATACAGTATCTCTGGGTAAAGAAAAGCGAACAGACCAGGTTTTAGCTGAGGGTGTCTGCTGTGATATTCTTGCATGAAACAGCTGAATAGGGTGATCATCATCTCATCCTTGCTGGTGTAGACACAGTGTACAGTATATAGCAGCAGATGACAGCAAGTAAGAACCTGGCCTTTTAGAACTAGAGGGCATCTCTAGAGACAAAACTCTCTTCTTGCCTTTTTGGCAGACAAAGCCTTTGCCCCCAACAATGATGTGCCGCATCGCACCAGTGACTAAAAGTGTGTCATTTATGGCAATAAAGATTACAGCTAGTATCTGCAGAAATTTGTCATATCTCAATATGCTATACCTAGCTGAGCTGAACATCTGGTGGAAGGACCTGTGTTTCTTGGAGCCCATTTATATCCTGTCCCTGCACTCCAGAGTATGCATCCAGGTGCTGCAGATGCTTCTGAATGATACCCAAAAAAAACATTTTCCATGGCAGATCAGTGTATCACATATGATATAGCTAGTTTGCTGCCAAATTAACACATACATTATTTAAGGAGGAAATAGGAAACTCTTCTGCATATTCTTTTAAAAAAAAAAGTTACTAATTAGAGCCAATGGTAAGTTGGCCGTTTTGTTTTTACAGAGAACAAGCTTAAATAATTTTTATCAGTACTAGATGATAGCAGGATCAAACTGGACCAGACTTTTATACTTCCTTTTCCTCCTAGGCCAACTTTCTTATGTCTTTATCTCCTAATTCAGTGACTGGCTAGAACTAGTACCACACATTTAATCACATACATAGGTTGGACTTGACGGACTTGTGTCTTTTTTCAACCTCACCTACTATGTAATTATGTAACATTGAGGATAATATATCACAGTTATACAAAGTGCACCCAGGCTGGGGACAAAGAGGCTGATGCAGACAATTTATCCTTAGAACGAAAAAAGAAGGGAAAACTCTTTTCCCTTTTTTACTAGCAGTTTGGTGTTAAGTGTCTGGACTCAGTTAGCAACCAGTTGAGTGTGTGGTTGGGTGTGCTACCCCAGGCAATTGTCTGTTCTGGCTATTCTGAAGTCTGCCCTTGGCTGAAGTCACTATAACTAACATCCCTGACCTTACCATTATCATTTCTGTCTGCATTTGTGGCAAACTATCCACTGTCATCTTAGTCAATCTGGCCATCCTAAGATCTAGGTTATATAGTCTGCCTACAAATAAAGGCCGGATTGCAAAAGGTAGCTAGAGTACGCCTACCATGTGAGAATCACGAAGGTTGTTACAGTTGACCATTCCTTTTTAAAATGCTAGTTTCCTGGTTGTTATGCTGTTGCCTTAATTACTTTCTTACTCTTTTCTGAATTCTGACTTCTCTAGCTGCATGCTTGTACTGGTTCAGTGACCCAAAAGCCTCACACAACCAGGCAACTATCATTGTCAGAAGCATTTCAGCAATGGCAGCCCACATATTTTTCTTGTGACAGTATACTTTAAATAAAGTTTTTATCTTTGTAATTCCTGTATTCATGTCTCACACATTTGAATGAAAAAAAGCAGAATATTGTGTATAAAACAAAATGCTGTATGACTAGAGGGCATATAATCAAATAAAATAAAACAGAATTACAGCCAATTATTTTTTGGATAGCAAGGTGCAAGATTAGAACCCCTAAAAAGGATTGGTTGCCTTTCCACTTCAATGGATCAAAGAAAAGTGATAACGCTGCGATATTTAATCAGATCTGTTCTTATGCAAACAGTAAGATCTGATCTTATGCAAACAGTAAGATCTGATCTTAGGCAAACAGTAAGGCTAATTACAGCTAATATAAAAACTGAGACAAGTCCTTATGGCATCATTAGACTGAAAGAGATGCCTTTTTCACAGAATATTTGAAAGCACTCTAGGTCTGCTCAGTCTTAAATTAGAATTAAATGGTCAAATTATTTCATACCTCTCATATTCCATTGCAAAATGAGAGGTAAAGATGACAGATTTTGAACGTTAAAATATAATATATACCACTAACATTACTCACTAGACAGTGATCTGCTTGTTCTCTCAGAACTAAGGACTTTTTATTTTGTTTCATCATTGCAGCAAATTTCTGAGCTTTTATCTCTGCTCCACCAAGGACAAGTTCACCCCAAGACACTTCACAGAGGAAACAAGTACTCGTCTAAGGCTGGCAGGTAACAATAAGTAATGGTAGTTAACTTGCTTCCAATTAGTAGATAGTGTCATATTCTGTCACTCTTTTCTGTAGAGGAAATCTCTGCTACACTAGATAATAGGTAACTTTCTGCCAAAAATAAACATTCCTTTCTAAGCCATCACCAATAAAACCTGTAAGTATCTATTCTAGATAATGTTTCAGAGAGTTTGACACTTTTCCACAGTTGCAAAGAAGAACCCAACAATTTTAAGTTCCTACTTTTATATAGAACTGGTACCTAGCAGGAGTGGAACTGTGGACAGCACACACAGGCCTGCCAGGGATTAAACTGCTCATAGTGCTGTCATTCTAGCTGCTTCACAAGATCATGGGTTTGGTGTAAGCATTGACCAAACCCTCTTCCTATTTCTTGATTGAGATATAGAACAGCTCAACAGTTGACATTTTTAATATATACATGTTCTTAACTCTAGAGACCACCAAGGTTTCTTGCCTTGAATGCTAGAGCATCCTCCTTTCTGGCTTTCACTAAGAGTTTTTCCCTCTCTATAACTGATCACAAATGGTGCTGCATGACCTAGGTCTTCTACCACTCATCAGGTGCTTTACCACACTGGTTTCCATTCTGAATGCGGCATAATGCTTTGCATTCACATTATTTCTCAACTCACGTCCAACCTATACACATCCAGATCTATTCCCTTGATGTGCACCTAAGAAAAAATTTTCCTAAAGACAGCAAAACCCAGTAATAAAAACAAATAACATTTTAAAAATATGTAAACAAACTAACAAACATTGATTTCACTTTGTTGCCCATTTTAAGGTTCAACTATGCCAGTGAATCCAGGATAGATAAAAGGTGATTCCCTAACTCTCAGGAGTCAGGAATTCTAACTCCATCTGTAAAAATCACCAAAAACACCATATTTTCACCTTTCTCCAACACATTATGCCAAAATGGCAAATTTTGATAACATTTTCCAATTTTTTGTTGAAGTTGCAGCATAGTAAAAATCTAAGTTTCATTCAACTCAACTTCTTATCCATGTTGCTTTCTATCCTAGAGTTTTAGTTCCCTGTAATCCACACCCATTACTTCCAGTGGGAACTGGGTTTGTTTGACATTTATAACCCATATTCTTTAATATTTATAGTTAATAATAACGATGATAACAATATTAGTCAAATAAATGTCCATTATTATTGATGGAGGTGGGCAGTAATAATTAAGCCTGACATCTGTTCATAGGCCCATTCTTTCACTACAGCTAAATATAAAAGTTATTAAATTGATCAATTTTGTAATCAGTTTAAAGACAAAAGAAAGCAAACCCCTATTTAACCATTACTTTCTGTTGATATTTAGAACTGCTGGGCAGGAGACTGATTGGCAAAGCACAAAGGACAGCGGCCATGGTGAGAGTGAAGCTGGAGATCTGGACTCTGAGCCAGGGGGTGACTTCTCTTCTAGCCCTAACTTCCTGGAAGACAATTTTGAGGCTCTTCTGGGCCCTAATGCAAGTAAGTGAAAATTATTGTGCAAAGTGATGGGATGTGTTTTCAGCTTTGGTGGTTGTTAAAAAACCTGTAAATAAACATAAAATTATTTGCATATGCCTTTCTAATTAACTGTAACTGCAGAAAATGGCTGATAAAATTGATTAGGGTTGCACTGATACCGTTTTTTATCGGCGAGTATGAGTACCGATACTTTCGGTCAAGTACTCGCCGATACTGAGTACCAATACTTTGCAGTGCAATTTGCATCAATAATTTAAAAAATTTGTGAAAAATCGCACTGCAAAAAATCGCATGCGACTTGAGCAGGAATTCGGTGTGATTCCTGTCCAAATTACATGTGTGTGTGTGTATAGAAAGGGAAAAGCAGCATCTAGTGGGCAGTTTATTAAAAATGTTAGCACTCATAGAACATATCTGGCAAATGCAAAATCTGCATATGTGTCCCGGTCCAGCCAACGATCATAAATCACAGCTGCTGGAGGTGCTCACAGGGCTGGAGAAGTTCTGGGACCCCTGGGGTATAGGGCAGATGTGATGTCAGCTTGGGGGCAGACCGCCTCTACTACTCCTCCAGTCCTGTGAGCACCTCCAGCGGCGGGGATTTACTATCATCGGCGGGACTGGGACACCTACAGTCAGGTCCATAAATGTTGGGACATCGACACAATTCTAATCTTTTTGGCTCTATACACCACCACAATGGATTTGAAATGAAACGAACAAGAGGTGCTTTAACTGCAGACTTTCAGCTTTAATTTGAGGGTATTTACATCCAAATCAGGTGAACGATGTAGGAATTACAACAGTTTGTATATGTGCCTCCCACTTTTTAAGGGACCAAAAGTAATGGGACAGGTTAACAATCATCCATCAAACTTTCACTTTTTAATACTTGGTTGCAAATCCTTTGCAATCAATTACAGCCTGAAGTCTGGAACGCAATAGACATCACCAGATGCTGGGTTTCATCCCTGGTGATGCTCTGCCAGGCCTCTACTGCAACTGCCTTCAGTTCCTGCTTGTTCTTGGGGCATTTTCCCTTCAGTTTTGTCTTCAGCAAGTGAAATGCATGCTCAATCGGATTCAGGTCAGGTGATTGACTTGGACATTGCATAATATTCCACTTCTTTCCCTTAAAAAACTCTTTGGTTGCTTTCACAGTATGCTTCGGGTCATTGTCCATCTGTACTGTGAAGCGCAGTCCAATGAGTTCTGAAGCATTTTGCTGAATATGAGCAGATAATATTGCCCGAAACACTTCAGAATTCATCCTGCTGCTTTTGTCAGCAGTTACATCATCAATAAATACAAGAGAACCAGTTCCATTGGCAGCCATACATGCCCACACCATGACACTACCACCACCATGCTTCACTGATGATGTGGTATGCTTTGGATCATGAGCAGTTCCTTTCCTTCTCCATACTCTTCTCCTCCCATCACTCTGGTAAAAGTTGATATTGGTCTCATCTGTCCATAGGATGTTGTTCCAGAACTGTGAAAGCTTTTTTAGATATTGTTTGGCAAACTCTAATCTGGCCTTCCTGTTTTTGAGGCTCACCAATGGTTTACATCTTGTGGTGAACCCTCTGTATTCACTCTGGTAAAGTCTTCTCTTGATTATTGACTTTGACACACATACACCTACCTCCTGGAGAGTGTTCTTGATCTGGCCAACTGTTGTGAAGGGTGTTTTCTTCACCAGGGAAAGAATTATTCGGTCATCCACCACAGTTGTTTTCCGTGGTCTTCCGGGTCTTTTGGTGTTGCTGAGCTCACCGGTGCGTTCTTTCTTTTTAAGGATGTTCCAAACAGTTGATTTGGCCACACCTAATTTTTGCTATCTCTCTGATGGGTTTGTTTTGTTTTTTCAGCCTAATGGTGGCTTGCTTCACTGATAGTGACAGCTCTTTGGATCTCATATTGAGAGTTGACAGCAACAGATTCCAAATGCAAATAGCACACTTGAAATGAACTCTGGACCTTTTATCTGCTCCTTGTAAATGGGATAAAGAGGGAATAACACACACCTGGCCATGGAACAGCTGAGCAGCTCATTGTCCTATTACTTTTGGTCCCTTAGAAAGTGGGGGGCACATATACAAACTGTTGTAATTCCTATACTGTTCACCTGATTTGGATGTAAATACCCTCAAATTAAAGCTGAAAGTCTGCAGTTAAAGCACATCTTGTTTGTTTCATTTCAAATCCATTGTGGTGGTGTAAAGAGCCAAAAAGATTAGAATTGCGTCGATGTCCCAATATTTATGGACCTGACTGTATGCAGATTTTGCATTTGGCCAGATTGCATGCTAGTCAAAACAAAAATCCTTGGTTCCTAATTGTTATGTATCAAGCTAACAAATCTCTGTGATAATAGTAGCAAAATTCAAAGCAAGCATATGCATTATTGCTAGCCAAAATCTGTTTAAGTCAGTACAGTTATGCTCATATTGGTACTATATTCCTTCCCCAAGTTCCAGACATAACTGCACAATTTTCCTAATTTACACACTGTTGTTTCTTTGAAATTAAACTCACCCAAAACAAAGACTTGCCCTAAAGCAAGCTTTTGATTTTCCCACGAATGGCGAAACAAGTTTTCTTGAAAAATCCCCCCATCCCCAGGAGTATATACCTAATTTTTCTTCACTACCACTTCACTACCACTTTGTTAAGTACTCAGAGCTGAAGGAAATATCTGACACTTCCAGGTATGGATAAACATGCCATTCACAGCATTTGACAGAACTGAACCAGAGCTGTCCAACATGGAGGCCATAGTCCTTTGCAAGCTAAGTCTCCAGTGACTGGTAGCTTACACAAGTCTTTTTTTCTCGGGGGCTGAATAGTGCAGTGGGGGAGTGAAAGAAAGGTAAGTATGTGCTGTTGGGGAGGTTGGCGTTTAAGTGAATTTGTGCATTATTCATTCACAGTAAAGCAGTAGGTTCACATTAAGTTACCTATGACAGTAAGATTGATAGTTCGTTGAATGATTTTTCTATGGTACACTATGGCAGTTGAAGCATAATTAATTAAGCTGTGAATGAATTCAAAGTTAATATAGCACTTATTAAGGCAGTAAAGAAATATGAAGTAAGGTTCTTTTAAATTAAGGAGCAAGAAATACACAATATATAAAGAGGTATGAATTAATGTTTTTTTCTTTAATGACAGGTTCAGAAGGCAACCGCTTGAGTGATCTTGACCCCGAATGGATTGCTCGGCTCTCTTTACCTTTGGCCAACAGCTACAAGGAGAATCTATTCACTCCCAATAATCAAATAGCTCTGGAGCCTCCAATATCAGCAACAGAGAAAGAAGATCTAAGAACCTTCCTAACATTTGGCAAGCTTACTGACGGTTCACAAGACAACAGATTGGCCAGCACCTTTCTCTCCGAAATGAGCACCCTCTTTGAAATGTTGTTGACACAGAAAGCCGAGTCACATGGGGATACAGATTCAGAGGTGCTAATGAGACTTTCTGGTAGCAGCAAGAGTTTGGGAATAGATAGTAGAAGGGATGGCACTAGGAACTTAATGGCAGATTATGAAAACCATCATTGACAACTGAGTTTCTAAAGTCATTCAATCATTCAGGCAGAAAGTTGACATGTTGCAGTGTTTTAGATGCATTTGATTGGTGGACTGGTTATGCTGCAGTCAGCGAGAACATGAAGCAACATTCCAGCACCGTTCACTAGTAACTTTGGAGTATTTTCATTGAGTTTTCTAAATAGGTAGAAGATGGCTGATCATAACAGAAGTTTATAATGTCTTTTATTTTCTGATGGTGCTAAATGTCCTCCACTTGACCACTAAAGCAAGAATATAAATATACAGCGCACGTTGATACATCAAATACTACTTTGAAAACCGTGTTTTTTTCTACAAAGGATCTTTATAACAATATTTTTATTCTAAGTATTTTTCAACAGAAGTATGACCAAACAGCCATTTGAACTGTCAATGAGGATGGCTGCAACCATATAATGCTATGTATAACCATTCACATAATCCTGCTATATAAGTAACTCATTTAATGCTGTAAAAATGGATGAACACTACACAAATAGGATGGAAATCATTACTGTAGATATATATGGAAAAACTCAAAATTCAAGGTCAAGTCTATTATTTTTTTAAATCTTTAAATTGATGTTTTATATCTGTTTTAATATGATTTGTTTAACAAATACATTTAAAACAGGGTGAACTTGTGACAAGGAAATCCCAGAGCATTCCAAGTCGAGAGTGGAACAGCATCTATTCGCTTTCAGATACCCTGTCGAATTGAAACTATCAGCTGTTAAGGAACTCCTCTGATTCATGTTATTGTGAGGTTGATGTACTAAAACTGGAGAGTGCAAAATCTGGTGCAGCTGTGAGTGGTAGGTAGCCAATCAGCTTCTAACTTCAGCTTGTTCAATTAAGCTATGAAGCTTAACCTGGAAGCTAATTGGTTTCTGTGAGCAAATGAAAGCTGATTATATGCTGCTGCAGAGGGGGGATTCGAATGAATCTATAGCTTTGCTATGCATGGGCAAAGCACAAGTTCACTTTAAAGAAAGCCTTTTGCCAATCTTAAAAAAACATAGCTGCCTCTAAAGACAAATAAAAAAGACATACCTGTCCTTCTGGCTGCCCATCAAATGCCATTCCATTGAACAGGAATTGCTGCAAGAAGTTTGTGCTAAAACCAATGCTTCAAGGAGTGTCCATCTCCAGTGTTCCTTAAAGTTTTTAGTGTCAATACAGGACACAGAGTACTGTGGGGACAATCCTAGAAGTTTTGGTTTCAGAAGAAACTTCACTCAGCAGTTTTTCTTCAATGGAGTAGTATTTGGCAGCGTAAGCAGCAGGACAGGTATTTACATTCTTCGTGTTTTATCTGAAGTTTGAGATTGGCAACTCCAAACTTTGTTCCTAATCTGCCAGAATCCACCCATATCACATCATCCATCTATTATATTTCAAATCAGCAAAAAACAGTACAATAATCCTTACCAAGAGTAGGTGGATTTATGCCAATGCCTGGAGCCCCATTTTTTTTCTTCTTCGCAAAATAGACCAATGGAAGGATCCAAAAGAGGAAAGGATTAACCACAAATAGCAGACTCGTGCCGTGTACACACGAGCGGAATGTCCGACAGAAAAAGTCCGACGGGAGCTTTTCATTGTATATGCCGATCGTGTGTATGCCCCATCGGACTTTTTACGTTGAAAATTCTGATGGACCTAGAAAGAGAACATGTTCTAAATTTTTCCGACGGAACCAATTCCTATCGGAAAACCACTCGTCTGTATGCTGTTCCAACATTCCAAAAACAACGCGTGCTCTGAAGCAAGTACGAGATGAAAGCTATTGGCTACTGGCTATTGAACTTCAGTTTTCTAGTCCCGTCGTACGTCACCGCGTTCTGAACGGTCAGAATTTGGTGTGACCGTGTGTATGCAAGACAGCTTGAGCAGAATTCCGTCGGAACTCCGTCGGAAAAACCTTCAGAGTTTATTCCGACGGGAAAACCGGTCGTGTGTACAGGGCATTAGTCTATCAGGATTGCTGCTTGAGCAATCTTGCAGTATATTTTGAAAAGTCATTAAATTTAGCTTATGGATCATATACAGAAATGTCCAATTACTGGATTCATATTTTTCCATATCTACATTTATTTGCGATTTTCACAGTATACAGTATATCACTTCATAATATCTTTTCAACTATGTGTATATTTTGGACTTCATGTGCTTTGTTTTTTTAAAGCATCTTTTGGTTGAAACTAGGATATAATGGTTTGCTTTGCTTCAAATTTCTTCACTCATAGCACTTAGTTTATCTATGACAAAAAAACAAAACAAATAAAAGCCAATTATAAAGCAAAAACAGTATGTTTAGTGAGGCAGGCCATAGACAGTGGCAATTTCTTTCCTGTAACCACGTGTTGCAAATAGAAATTTGCACGATTCCCTCATCAACACAGACAGTGTTGACAGGGGAATCGCTCCTGCCGAGCAATTGTCTTCTCTCGGCAGGAGTGGGTGGGTGAAGCCATCCCTGCTGGATGAAGATAGTGATTATCGCTATCGGCTATAGCATCCGAGAATGCGACAGGGTGGTTGTACCCAAGTTGATAGATCGATCAACTTGGTACACTCAGCCAGCTCAATAATGGCTCAAATCTCAGCCAGTTCCTGCTGAACCAGCTGAGATTCGAACCATGTATTCCCAGCATAAGGCTAGATTTAACATTTGGCCCTTTTTCCCAATCATCAGTAGACATACAGCCATTTCACAAAAATTATGTACAGATTGTGTCAGGTAACTTAGAAAGTTAAGATCTAGCTTGAAAGATGTATTTTCCCTTAAAGAAGAACTCAAAGCAAAATGTTTAATTATCCCATGCAGTGGGGCTGTGCCTTCACTGCATGGGTTAATTGCTTGTGTTGTCCAGGGGCGCAAGGAAAAGCTATACTCAGTACCAGGACAAGGCCATCCAGTGCCCAGGGCAAATATGCCAAACTGCACCCCCCCATTCCGTTAGGGTCAGGGCGCCCACATCCCTTCAATGAACCATTGCGCCCAGGGCAGCCACCCCTCCTGCCCACCCCTTGTCGAGGCCCTGGCTATACTTACTTGATCCTCCAGGAAAACAGCGCTCCCCCACATCCAGTGGTGCACTGTTCCTGCTGCCCCCATGTTCAAAGCCAGCCTATGGGTGTGATGATGTCAGGAACAGTCCACTGCATAAGACCGCTAGCGTGCGGGGGGGCAGGAGCGGTGGGAACCAGTCTTGCCACAGAGGATCAGCAGATTAGGTAAGTATATCTCCGCTCTCCTCACCCCTAGACAAAGATGAGCAGTTAACTCAAGCCCCACTGCATGGGAGAATAAACATTTTGCCCAAAGTTCTTCTTTAAAGGTTTGGCTATTTTGCATTGTTACAACTTGGACCAAAGTAACTATGTATGTGCCATACCTGAAAGATCCCCCTGGATGCTGGAAACCACTGTATAAGCACTGCTACTCCATTGATTGCCACTGGCTTCTGAGTCCAGCCACTCAGCTTTAAACAGATGCATCAGGTTTCATAGAAAAACTTGCCAAGATTATTGCCAGATTTAAATATAGGTAGCATTATCAGTTTTTTTTTTCCAGGAAAACAAATTGAAGTAATCTAGAGCAGCCACCAGCAATCAACTTTCACTGATTTGACAGTAAAAAAAAAAATCAGTTTGGTTTCTGCACATTTGATACTTCCAAATCTCCTACAGTTGTATTGAATAAGCGCCTCTAAATGTTTCAGCATTTTTTTACATATTGCAGGGAAGGGCAATGCCTGATACCTACAGTATTTATGAATAAAACCGACCATTCTATGCTGTAAGATCTGTGACGTGCTGGCAACCTTTGGCTCTAACAAGGCCCAGATTGAATATGGGTGAGTGACTGGCACAGTACATAGTCACTGTTTGTGGCTGGAAGGATGGATTGCCTACTCTGTTAGGCTCGGTTCACATTGCTGCTACTTGGGATCCGACTTGTGAGACCCCAAGTCGTGTGACATGTTAAGTCTCATGTTAAGCAATAAGAGCTGTCCTAATCAGCATCACTAAAGTCGCTTCAACTTTAGAAAAGGTTCCTGTACAACTTCTAGGCGACTTCTATCCAACTTCTATTCTATACTTCTATCAAAGTAGTACTCAATTCGCCAGGATCTCGCCTGACAAAGTTGCACCTCAGGTCATGGCAGTGTGAACCGAGCCTAAAATAACACTGCTATATAGTGTTTTCTGTTGAAAAGTATTCTTCATAGCCTGCAGCATCCTGAGGAAAAAGCTGAATTGTAATATAGTTTTTATTTATGTTATTTATCATTTGTGATGTTTTGTTTGAACTCTTTATTGTGTTTTTGAGAATGTTAAATTAGTTTAAAAAATTAAAGACGTCCTCTTTTCTGGTGTTTTTATTATGGAATCCTGTTCTTGGGTAATCTCAGAATTTGTCTCAGAGCACAGCAAACCAATTCATTTTCATAGATTACTCTAACATGCACCCCAAACTGGTTAAAACCTTCCTTTTTTTAATTTATTGTAACCATAATAATAATACTTTATACATATAAACTCATTATTTTGATGGACCACATTTTGCTTTAACCACTTGTCGACCAGCCGCCGTCTCTATACTGCGGCAGGTTGGCTCTATTACGCGAATCGTCGTAGCTGTATGTCGGCGCAATCACTCCACAGAGAGCCAAAACGGGGATCTATCAATGTAAACAAACAGATCCCCGTTCTGTCAGGGAAGTAGGGAGAGATTGTTCCTAGTGATCAGGAACAGTGATCTCTCTCCTCCACCAGTCAGTCCACTCTCCCCACAGTTAGAAACACCTTCCAGGGAACACATTTAACCCCTTGATCACTAGTGTTAACCCCTTCTTTGCCTGTGTCATTTATACAGTAATCAGTGCTTTTTTTAGCACTGATTGCTGTATAAATGTCACTGGTCCCAAAAAAGTGTCCGATCTGTCCGCTGCAATGTCGCAGTCCCGCTAAAAATTGCTGATCCCCGCCATTACTAGTAAAAAAAAAAAAAAATGTCATAAATCTATCTCTATTTTGTAGATGCTATAACTTTTGTGCAAACCAATCAATATATTCTGATTGCGATTTTTTTTTACTAAAAATATGTAGAAGAATACATATTGGCCTAAACTGAGGAAGAAATTCGTTTTTTTATATACTTTTTGGGGACAATTATTATAGCAAAAAGTAAAAAATATTGTTTTTTTTTTCAAAATTGTCACTCTTTTATTGTTTATACAGCAAAAAATAAAGTGAAACAATAAAAAGAACTCCTGCGCTGCCAGCGGACTCCTATACTAACAAGGGGACACTGCTGCACCACCTAAAAGACTGCTCCAAACAGACAAAACAATGGTAAATAAAAAGGGGGGTGGTGGTTGCGCTGTGATAGGAAGGGGATGAAGGGAAAAAGGGGAGACTTAACTAGAGTGCATGTGACCAACATGCCAGGTAACCAAAAAAACAATAAGAATCAATAAACCGAGAATAAGGGAGAAAATACTGACATGTGCATATAATAAACACCGTGAGAATACTACTAAATGGTGTATAAAAAAATGCTGACATGAAGCAACAAGGAAGATGAATTACATAGCATAACAATGAACAGTGCACATGAAATGAGGAAGGCGACCAGGCCAATATAAAACACAGGTGATAATTACATTGTTGTAAAATGTGTGAGTGAAATATGACAACACATTGAGTGCATGAATAAACAAATACAAAAAATGAAGACAGAAAAATATATATATAATAGTCCCAATGATAAGTGTTGTAAAAAACCAAAACACTTGGCAACTAGCTCAAAAAAAATGTGAGAAGGAACTCGGCATATAAAAAACAGAAAATATGTATATAACACAAAAAATATATATAATGGCGAAAAAAATGTAAAAGGCAGTCCCGCCACCAAATGTGACATTTCTGAGTGACAATCCAAAAACACAATGGTATAAGTGAAAGGAGGGGAGTGATCTTCAGTGGGAACACCTCAGTGTCCACAGGCCCCTTACCTTACAGCTGTAAGGTATACAGCATATATATTTGAAGCCGAGTAGATAATGGAATCCAAAAATGCAGCAGATGGCGTAGCTCACAGATGCGGTATGTGATATGCAGAGAAAAAACAAGATAAAACAGCATATGGTGTGATACCGTAGATGTTTAAGAACACAGGAGGAAAGCCAGGATGAGGGGGAGAGAGGGGGTTGCACTCACTTGTGACCAATGAGCGCAAGCCTCAACCCACGAGCGCCGAGCTCGTATATTCCCAGCTGCTGGCCAAGGACCCTCCAACGTCTCTCGCCTCCTGTTGCTCACCACCCATCATAAAGCGTATAAACAGTGCAGTATCGAAACAAAAAAGCCGCACATAGCGTGATCCCGTATGATATAAACTTTAATACACAAACTAAAACGTCATACACTTACAAAAGATGACAGCTGGGGGGTAAAAACTCCGCGAGCGCCGTGCTCGTCACATCAGCTGTTGTGTGGCAGCGTCCCGTGCTCCTAAGGGTTGAGGCTTGCGCTCATTGGTCACAAGTGAGTGCAACCCCCTCTCTCCCCCTCATCCTGCCTTTCCTCCTGTGTTCTTAAACATCTACGGTATGGGGCCTGTGGACACTGAGGTGTTCCCACTGAAGATCACTCCCCTCCTTTCACTTATACCATTGTGTTTTTGGATTGTCACTCAGAAGTGTCACATTTGGTGGCGGGACTGCCTTTTACATTTTTTTCGCCATTATATATATTTTTTGTGTTATATACATATTTTCTGTTTTTTATATGCCGAGTTCCTTCTCACATTTTTTTTGAGCTAGTTGCCAAGTGTTTTGGTTTTTTACAACACTTATCATTGGGACTATTATATATATATTTTTCTGTCTTCATTTTTTGTATTTGTTTATTCATGCACTCAGTGTGTTGTCATATTTCACTCACACATTTTACATCAATGTAATTATCACCTGTGTTTTATATTGGCCTGGTCGCCTTCCTCATTTCATGTGCACTGTTCATTGTTATGCTATGTAATTCATCTTCCTTGTTGCTTCATGTCAGCATTTTTTTATACACCATTTAGTAGTATTCTCACGGTGTTTATTATATGCACATGTCAGTATTTTCTCCCTTATTCTCGGTTTATTGATTCTTATTGTTTTTTTGGTCACCTGGCATGTTGGTCACATGCACTCTAGTTTAGTCTCCCCTTTTTCCCTTCATCCCCTTCCTATCACAGCGCAACGACCACCCCCCTTTTTATTTAGCAAAAAATAAAAACCACAGGGGTGTGATCAAATACCACCAAAAGAAAGCTTTATTTATGGGAAAAAAAGGACATACATTTTGTTTGGGTACAGCGTCGCGCGACCGCGCAATTGTCAGTTAAAGCGACGCAGTGCCGTATCACAAAAAATGGCCTGGTCATTAAGGGAGTAAATCTTAACGGTCCTTAAGTGGTTAATTACAGCTAGACTTGCAATATTTGCCCACTCTTTTTTGCAGAACTGCTTAAGTTAGGGTTGCCACCTTTTCTTCAAGCTAAACCTGAAAACTTTAGCGGCGCACAGCATTTTTTTGGCGTATATGCTATAAGATTGTAAAAGATAAATCCTGGCACACTTTTGGTTGCCTTAAGGAGAACAGTAATTTAGCGCGGCATGGGGAACAGTGGGTGTGGCTGAATTGTGAGTGTTGTGCACGGAATACAGGGGTAAGGAACAGGGGCGGACTGACCATTCGGGCACTCGGGCACTGCCCGAGGGCCCCATGCCACTAAGGGGCCCCATCAGGGTTGCCAGCCTCAATAAAACCAGGGACAGTATATAAAAATCTGTGTTGTTTTAAAAATCCCAAGATTATAGCTGCCCCGCCTCTCCAGTATCTTTTCAGTGTGTGTATTCTTTGTGTGTATACTGTGTGTGTATATTGTGTGTCTGTGTATACTATGTGGCCCCATAATCTATTGCCTGGGGGCCCCATAATCTCCTATTGCCTGGGGGGCCCACAATCTCCTTTTGCCCGGAGGCCCCATGAGTTGTCAGTCCACCCCTGGTCAGGAATATTTACTGTGCAAAATGCAAGGGACGTGAGTGTGTTATGAATAGTAGGAATCAAGAGTACAAAACAAAAAGTAGAGCAGTCAGGGGTGTGCAACACACAGTGCAGGGGTAAGAAGAGTGCTAAATCCCCCCCCAAGCCATACTCTACCCCACTTTACCCTTTCAACAAAAATTTCAACTCCCTCTCCTGCAAAAAAAAAAAAAATCTAGCACTAATCTTTATGCTCACCCTCCACCCCACCAGCAAATATAATTTCTCCCCCTCCCAGAACAACCCCCCCAAAAACAAATCCTCTACCACCTTCTTCAGCACAAGTCCTCCTCCACCATCCCCAAAATCCCCAGTTCTAGCACCCCTTCTTCCCCATCCCACCACTTATCCCTGCCCCCCCTCAATTACCCCTCCTAATACAAATCCTATTCCCCAACCAGTAAAAACCCACCTTCCTCCAATACCCCTCTTGGAATAAATCCTCTTCCACCACCAAATTCTCCCTCTCAGCCCAGCTTCCCATTCCAGTTGAACAACCCCCCCCCCCCCCCCAAAAAAAAAAAAAAAATTCTTATATATAAATCTTTCTCCTCCTCCCACAACAACCCCCCCCCCCCCAAAAAAAAAAAAAAGAAATCCCACTTCTAGCACAAAGCTCTCCCTAAAATTTTCCCCCTTCCCAGCACAAATCTTCTTCCACCCCACAAATCCCCCTCCCAGCACAGCTCCTCATCCCAGCACAAATACCCCACCCCAAACACCCCCTCCAAGCATAAATCTCCCTTCCAGTACAGATTCTTTCCCCCAAATCCCTCCTTCCAGCACAACATGCTCCTCAGTACAAACTTTTCCCCCGAACACAAATCCTCTCCCCTTTTCTAATACAAATTCATACCTTCCAACTGTCCCAGTTTTAATGGGCCTTTACTGAGATTTGAACAAAATCCCAGCGTCCTATAAATCCGGGCTGAGCCCTGGAGCTCAGTGCAGGAACAAGTTCTGGCACTTGGCTCCACTAACTTGCCGAACAGGAGGGAGCTATTGTGGGCATCCAGGACAAATGCAGTTCATCTCTTGGGGTTTCGGGGTCCCAGATGCCATGATCATTCCCTCTGTGGCAGCTGTCATCTCTTTGTTTTGGGGGAGGGGGGTAAGAAGTTATGTGTTAGGGTGTGCTTTGGAAGAGCAGAGTAATTGTGCTAGCAGGGGGGTGAGTGATTGAATATGTGCTGGGGGGCGCTTTGGGAGGGGAGAGGGCTAGTGCTGGGGGGGGTCAGATATGTGCTGTGCGATGCTTTGGGAGGGGAGAGAGCTAGTGCTGGGGAGGGGGGGTCAGATATGCGCTATATGTGCTGGAAGGTGCTTTGGGAGGGGAGAGGGCTAGTGCCGGGGAGGGGGGGCAGATATGTGCTGGGAGGTGCCTTGGGAGGGGAGAGGGTTAGTGCTTGCAGGGGGGGTCGGATATGTGCTGGAGGGACTCTATGACAGGGGACAGAGCTAAAGCTAGCAAGGTGGGGTCAGATATGTGCTGGGAGGCGCCTTGGGAGGGGAGAGGGCTAGTGCTAGCAGGGGTGGGAGTCGGATATGTGCTGGGGGGGAACTTTGGGAGGGGAGGGGGCTAGTGCTAGAAGGGGGGGTCAGATATGTGCTGGGGCACTTTGGGAGGGGAGGGGGCTAGTGCTAGAAGGGGGGTTGCATATGTGCTGGGGGCACTTTGGGAGGGAGAGGGCTAGTACTAGAAGGGGGGGTCGGAAATATGCTGGGGGGCACTTTGGGAGGGGAGGGGGCTAATGCTAGAAGGGGGGGTTGCATATGTGCTGGGAGGTACTTTGGGAGGGAGAGGGCTAGTGCTAGAAGGGGTTATCAGATTTCAAAATTCATACCACTCTTCTGGCATATGTCCTCTCTCATACCAAAGCCCCTCCCAGCACATATCCTCTTAGCCCCCCAATCACTTCACATCTTTTTTAAAAGTTTCCTCCTTCCCAGCCACTCTCTCCCCCTTCCCTGTCCATCAACAGTGCATAAAAATCTTTGTACAGACCTGAGATCAGTGCGTGTCCCTGCTCCCCCTCCTCCTCCTGTGTGAGTATATACAGAGCGGAGAAGGAGGAGGAGGGGGGAGGAGGCAGCTTCGTTCTGCTGTGTGAATGAGACAGGCTCAAGGGACAGCAGGGAGGGGAGACAAACATCTGATGGCCGGGTAGTCATGTCATTCCTGGTGCAGTCCGATCTGAATAACGTGTTAGAGTCTGAGGCCAATAGAAACCCAAACACATCATTCAAAAAACCGGACTGTCCGGGAGAAACCCGTACAGGTGGCAACCCTAGCTCAAGTACAGTTACATTTACTATCATCGCGGCTCCGGCCAATCACAGCGCCATAGTCCGCAAAATAACTCCGGGAGACATGTCGCCGGTTACAGCAGTGTGCGGGGCCACTGCAACAGCTTTGATCTAAGGTAAGTATTTCATAATGAGCTAGTATGCATACTAGCTCATTATGCCTTTGTCTTACAGGGTTTGTTTTTTTTTGCATTTTTTTTTCGGGTTTACAACCACTTTAATGCATTCATTGCATTGAGGTAAAAAAATGTTCATGTGTCAGCATTGTTAAAAAGGCAAGAGGGTTCCCCTAAGTGGACTTTTGAGGCACTCCAGGTAGTGAAGCAATGTACGAGATTGTCTAAAAAAAGGTTTTTTACATAAATTTTATTGAGAAAAAAACTCTAAAAACAAGTATAGTATATAACAGGCATTAATTATTCATACATCACATGTATAATGTTATAGGAGAGTAGATAATGAATTTTCTTTACACCCAACGCTTTTCGATATACATGTCAATTTCTTCTTCAAGGGTGTAGAAGTTTAAGTGAAGCTAAAAATGAAGTTAAATGTACAGAAAATCGGTTTAAGGAAAGAAATCAAGGTACAAGGTTCAGCAGCGAATATTAAATTTAGGCTTTATATTTATTTTTAAACACTTACATATAGTTGATTTGTAGAAATGTTTGAACATGGGTTGGTTAGATACCATAGGAACTTGCAATTGGAGTGGCATTAAGTTTTAGGGCTGGTACTCAATAGGTCTTATGTTTGAAAATTGTATATACAAATGACGTATATAGAAAAAGGATCTGGTGGAGAGTGGGGGAGGGGGGATCCCTCATGCACCTCACCAGAGACGGCCCGGCCGAGGAAATATACTGAGGCAAAGGAGGAATCCCCGGGAATAAAGAAAAGATATGGAAGTACAATAGTAAATGATATAAGTAGAAATAGAAAGGTTATTTTACATAATTTGTCTATTTTGCATATTCATTTATGTCTAAATAATATATTGAGTATAATAAACAGAGAGAATGTGTAAGGATAGCAGTATCAACTGCATAGCGAGTAATGAAATTATTTTTAGGAGTAGTATATGATGTCTAGCTTATATTAGTATTAGTTCAGTAAGAGAACCAGATAATTTAATCTATATCTCTATATAAATTAGAGTAGGGGGGTAGATAATATAATGATTCATTTCATACTCCCTATAAAAAATAGAGCCTTACCATTAAAGGTTCACATGATAGTAATATGATTCATATAGAGAAATAATAATGTAGAATCATAGTAATAGTATTAAAGAGTAAGTGTAAGTGTAAATAGCTGTAAATAAAGAATTCAAAGTCTATCATTGGAATGAGCATGAGTAGCAGTTTAGATTGAAACTATTGTTATTATTAAAAATAAAAATAAACATAAAATTAAAAATGTATGTTAAACTGGGAGATTTGTAAACTAGAAAATGTAATAAATATAGATACTAGGAAAATATCCCTAGTATAAGTGTGAGCATATATTGAAAGTTGTAAATTATATATATAACAGACAAATACCTGTATCAGTGGGGAGCTTCAAAAGAAATGACCGCCCAGTCTAGATCCAGTAGAATAATGCCTGGTCTAAGGGCAGTATAGGTGGGGTTTATAAAGCGTGTTGGATCCCGATCAGCTGGAGTAATAATAGCTCACAGCTGATGTGTGGGACGGTTACCAGGGAAACCTATGTAGCTGCCTCCTGGACTATGTGTCAGCATTGCCCCCTCAGCCCCCCTCATAGGTGTGCGCAGCCTATTGCATTAGGGTGTGCACCACAAAGTTCAAACACACATGAACGCCACCTGCTGTCACAGAAAGGGGGCTCTGATGGTGGGAGACAGTTGATTGAGAGCATATTACGGTACACCCTAAATACAGGTGTAACGTGTTCCTAAAGTTGAACCTAGACTTTAATATAATGGGGCATTTACACTGGTCACTGGCACCCCCAACCACCCACCTGGTGCTGCTCCTGGCTAATACTAATGCACATGGGGTGATTAGGGTGTGCCCAGGCACACCCGGCACACCCTGTGCGCACACCTATGGCCCCCCTTTACTTACTTGAGATCTCATTCGATCCAGCGCCGTACATGTTTGCAGATCTTTTCTCCCCTCACTTCCGGGTCTTGCTGGCTTTGATGGGGCCCTGGGAGCCATTGGCTCCCAATGCTGTCAATCAAAGCCAGTGACGAGGAATCGGGGGGGGGGGCGGTGTCTGTGTCAATGGACGCAGCAGAGGGACTCGGGTGTGAGCAGGCACGCTTGCCATGGGGGCACTGGCCAGAGAGGAGGGTCCAGGAGCACCGGCAGTGGACCCGAAAAGAGGAGGTTCCCGTCCGGTCTGTGCGATTCCATTGCACATAGTAGGTAAGTATAGACATGTTTTTTTCATTTACCTTTACAACCCCTTTAAGTCTGGGCTCTGACTAGGCCATGCAAGGACACTCACCTTTTTCTCCTTCAACCACTGTGTGGTCATTTTAGCTGTGTGCTTTGGGTCATTGTCATGTTGGAAGGTAAACCTTCTTCCCACTTTCTAGCAGAAGGCAGCAGATTTTCCTCAAGAATTTGATGGTATTTTATCCCATCCATTTTTTATCTATCCTGACAAGTAGAGATGGGCGAACTGTCCTGGCCGAGCATCAGTTCGCCCCTGAACAGCCCTCATTCAGGAACATAGAACACCCAAATTTGCAGGGCACTCGGCAGTGCACAGTGCATTGTAACAGCCCTGAAGCTATGCACCTGACCACTGGTCAAGTGCAAGGCTTTGCCCAATAGGGCCACAGACCACTGTGAGAGCCCTAATTTGATAAAGTCATGATGACTTTACCCAATCATGGCTCAGTGCTCATAATCCCACCCCACACTAGTGTTATGCCGCGTACACATGGCCGGACTTGCCAACGGGCTAAACTTTGTCGGCATTTCCGACGGAAAGATTTAGAACATGTTCTATATCTGAGTCCGTCGGAAATGCCGACAAAAAAAGTCCGATGGAGCATACACATGGTCGGAATGTTCGACCGAAAGCTCCCATCAGACTATTTCTGTCGGGAAGTCCGGCCGTGTGTACGCAGAATTAGTGTTATGCCCTGTACACACGGTGGGACATTGATCGGACATTCCGACAACAAAATCCATGGATTTTTTCCGACGGATGTTGGCTCAAACTTGTCTTGCATACACACAGTCACACAAAGTTGCCGGAAAATCCGATCGTTCTGAACGCGGTGACGTAAAACACCTACATCGGGATGATAAATGGGGCAGTAGCCAATAGCTTTCGTCTCTTAATTTATTCAGAGCGTGCGTGGCACTTTGTGTGTCGGATTTGTGTACACACGATCGGAATTTCTGACAACGGATTTTGTTGTCGGAAAATTTTATAGCAAGCTCTCAAACTTTGTGTGTCGGAAATTCCGATGGAAAATGTGTAATGAAGCCTACACACAGTCGGAATTTCTGACAACAAGGTCCTATCATACATTTTCCGTTGGAAAATCCGACCGTGTGTACAGGGCATTAGTGTGAGTGTAGTGTGTCAGTGTAGTGTTAATGTAGTGTCAGTGTAGGGCAGTGTTTAACAGCAATGCATATGGTTTTTTTCCCCCGTCCCCTATTTTAAAATTGTCAGCCGCAGTTTGTCTTACTGCTACACTGGTGTTCCCCCCCGATATACCTATTTTAGTTTTTTAATTTTATTATTATTGTTGTTCCCCTGCCTTTTTTTAAATTGTCAGCTGCAGTTTGTCTTACTGCGAGGCTGGCGTTCTCCTTTTTTATTAATTTTTTTTTTTTAGTTTTTTAAATTTGTGTCAGCAGCAGTTCCCAATTGTACACTATTTATTGTGCACCAAGCACCACATTTAATTATTTAATTTTTTTGGACACTTCGTCTTTTTTTATTATTGTTGTTTCCCTGCCTCCCTTTTTTAAATTGTTAGCTGCAGTTTGTCCTCCTGTGACGCTGGTGTTATTATTATTATTCAGGATTCACCAACAGTTTATGCAGCGCTTTACAATATGAAAGGGAGACAATACAATTATACAGTTATCTGCAGCGAACCGAACCGGGGGGGGTGTTCTGCTCATCCCTAATCCTAGGACTGAGTGACAAAAAATAAATAAAAATCCAGGTAAAACTGGTCTTATATGTGTATCTAGTTGGTCACCTAGAGTTATTCTTTAACCACTTGCCAACCGCCGCACGACAATATACATCGGCAGAATGGCACAGGCAGGCATATGGGTGTACCTGTACGACCCTGTCTCCCAGCGGGGGGGAGGGCAGTCAGACCCCCCCCCAGTACCTGCGGCAGTCGGCTTGGTTCCAGGAGCCATCCGTGCTGAGGGGGAGGCCACCGATTCATGGCCACCCCCTCGCGATCGCTCCTGACGAATGGGAAGCTTCCTTTGCCTGTGAACTGTAAACACAGGTCAGAGGAAGTGATGTCATTTCTCCTCGCGCTTCCTTTTTCATTCGGGAGCTGTGGAGAGAGGACGTGAAAAGTGAGTTGCACCAACAGCACACTAACACCAGTACACATAGGCACACAAATCACCCGCCAATCACCCCCCCAGTCACAGTGTCACCGATTGCAGTGTTTATTTTTTTACTGATCACTGCATTTGATGTCATTTGTGACTGTAAAAAGTGTTAGGGCAGTTAGTGGTAGGCCATTTTAGGTCTAGGGTACCCCCCCAACCCCCCCTAATAAAGGTTGAACCCCTTGATCGCCCCCCAGTTAACCCTTTCAAACCCTGTCACCAGTGTCACTAAGCAATCTTTTTTCTGATCGCCGTTTTAGTGTCACGGGTGACGCTAGGTAGCCAGTTAGTTATTTAGGTTCATTGTCAGCTTTTTATAGCATCAGGTACCCCCATATACTACCTAATAAAGATTTTAACCCCCTGATTGCCTCCTAGTTAACCCTTTTACCCCCTGTCACCAGTGATCACCATATAAGTGTCACGGGTGACGCTAGGTAGCCAGTTAGTTATTTAGGTTCACCGTCAGCTTTGTATAGCGTCAGGTACCCCCATATACTACCTAATAAAGGTTTTAACCCCCTGATTGCCCCCTAGTTAACCCTTTCATCGCCTGTCACCAGTGATCACCGTATAAGTGTTACGGGTGATGCTGGTTAGTTTGTTTTTTATAGCGTCAGGGCACCCGCCTTTTATTACCCAATAAAGGTTTAACCCCTTGATCGCCCGGCGGGTGATATCAGTTAGGTTTTAGGGTCAGTCAGTGTCTGCCTTGCCCCAGGCAGCGTCAGATTAGTGCCAGTAGCGCTAACATCCACGCACGCAGCATACATCTCCCTTAGTGGTATAGTATCTGAATGGATCAATATCTGATCTGATCAGATCTATACTAGCACCCCCAGTAGTTTAGGGTTCCCAAAAACACAGTGTTAGCAGGATCAGCCCAGATACCTGCTAGCATCTGCATTTTGCCCCTCCGCTAAGCCCAGCCCACCTAAGTGCAGTATCGATCGATCACTGTCACTTACAAAACACTAGGCCTGATCCCTACATGTTTTTTCATGACAGATAGTGAAGAGGAAGTCACTCATCCATCAGATTCAGGCTCAGAATACGATCCTGTAGACGGCAGGGGCTCCATGACAGATAGCTCTGACGACGGAGTTGTGGTCCCTGCCAAGGTCAGGCGTACCAGACCCCAATCTTCTTCTGTTGTTGTTGAGGTGCAAGAATCGCAGGGCTCTCATATGGAGCAGAGAAATACTAGTGCCGCTCAACCTTTTGTTGAACTGGCAAGCACCAGCGGCCTAGTACACCCTGGTCATACATCAGGCACTGCAGTATTACGTGGTGACGTGGTGAGTCCCACAAGTGCAGTTCAAGCTGGCAAGGTCGCAAGCACAAGTAGTGTCCCGCTGCCACCAAGAAGACAAAGAAAGGCCCGTCGTGCCCATAGTGTCCTTCCTACAGAATTTGCCAATCCTACTGTAATTGGGACGAACCCACCACTTCTGCAGCACCCGTTCTTCCCCTGTTCACTGGCCAACCCGGGAATTCAGGTGGAAACAGTTGATTTTATGTCACTTGATTTTTATTCGCTGTTTTTCATGGAAGATCTCTATAGATCTATTGTGGACCAAAGTAATTTGTATGCTGGTCAATTCATCGCCACTAATCCCTAGTTGTCCCTTGCCAGAGATTGGAAACCAATTACGGGTTCCGAATTGAAGACCTTTCTGGGCCTATCCCTCGACATGGGCATAGTTAAAATGAGCACGTTGCGGTCATATTGGTCCACTGACCCAATTTACCATATGCCCCTGTTCTCTGCCTCCATGGCCAGGGCACGATACGAGCAGATCTTGCGGTTCATGCACTTCAATGACAATAAACTCTGTCGTCTTCGTGGAGACCCTGGATATGATCGGCTCTACAAAATTCGGCCCCTCGTAAACCACTTCAACAAACGTTTTGCAGCCTTGTTTACTTCCGATCAAGTTGTCTGCGTTGATGAGTGCCTGATTACATTTTCTGGCTGCTTGCCTTTCAAACAGTATCTTTCCAGCAAGCGTGCCAGATACGGGGTCAAGATGTATAAGCTCTGTGACAGGGCCACGGGCTATACATGTAGTTTTAAGGCTTACGAGGGAAGAGATAGTCACGTAGAGCCGGAGAACTGCCCAGATTACACATGGAGTGCTGCCAAGATTGTGTGGGACTTGGTGTCACCCTTATTCAGAAAGGGGTACCATTTGTATGTGGACAATTATTACACGAGCATGCCACTTTTTAGTCACTTGTTTGATCATCAGATTGGCGCATGTGCCACCGTGCGACCTAATCACCGGGGCTTACCCCAGCGGCTTGTAGATTCCCGTCTTAGGCTGGGGGAGAGAGCCTGCTTCAAGTGTAAAAATTTGCTCACTGTGAAGTGGAGGGATAATAAGAATTTTTCGTTCTGTCCTCCCTTCACGCAGATACGACGGTCCAAATTCCTACCGCGACTGGTGCTGTAGATAAACCCCTCTGTGTCCACGAATATAACCAAAATATGGGAGGGTGGACCTCAACGACTAGCTGTTGGAGCCGTACCTAATTGCCAGACGCTGGTACAAAAAAGTGTCTGTGTACTTATTTCAATTGGCTTTGCTGAACGCTCATGTGCTATACAGAGCTACAGGACGAACTGGATCCTTCCTTAAATTCCAGGAAGAGATTATCAGAGCCCTTCTGTTTCCAGACGGTGCTTCACCTCACCTTCCCAATCCAAATGCAGTAAATCGGCTGCATGAGAGGCATTTTCTGAACGCTACCATACACTAGTGGAGTTTTAGTGTAGGGTATTGCACTGCACAGACTAGGACACACTTTCACAGGGTCTCCCAAGATGCCATCGCATTTTAAAAGACCCGAACCTGGAACCGAACTGTTACAGTTACAAAAGTGTAAAAAAAAAAGTAAAAAATAAAAAAAACAAAAATAGTTGTCGTTTTATTGTTCTCTCTCTCTCTATTCTCTCTCTATTGTTCTGCTCTTTTTTACTGTATTCTATTCTGCAATGTTTTATTGTTAACCTTTTTTTGTTTTCAGGTACACCATTCAGCTGCAGCGTGGATTTATTTATCTTGACAGCAACAGCAATTGCTCCCATGATACATAAAGCCATGACTCCAGCGCTGTAGGAGGTGATTTCACCACCACAGTTAAAAAAAAGAGAATATATGCCGAAGCATGGGGGCAGCAGGGGTGGAGGAGCGATTTGCTCCTAACTTTTGGGGCGCAGGTTGTGTTAAAAAATGCCCCGTACACACGGTCGGATTTTCCCGCGGAAAATGTGTGATAGGACCTTGTTGTCGGAAATTCCGACCGTGTGTAGGCTCCATCACACATTTTCCATCGGATTTTCCGACACGCAAAGTTTGAGAGCAGGATATAAAATTTTCCGACAACAAAACCCGTTGTCGGAAATTCCGATCGTGTGTACACAAATCTGACAGACAAAGTGCCACGCATGCTCAGAATAAATAAAGAGATGAAAGCTATTGGCCACTGCCCCGTTTATAGTCCCGACGTACGCGTTTTACGTCACCGCGTTTAGAATGATCGGATTTTCCTACAACTTTGATTGACCGTGTGTATGCAAGACAAGTTTGAGCCAACATCCGTCGGAAAAAATCCTAGGATTTTGTTGTCGGAATGTCCGAACAAAGTCGACCGTGTGTACAGGGCATTACTGTTATACTGTAATGTTACTTTGTTTTATTGTTAACCATCATTTGCTTAGCAGGTACGCCATTCAGTTGCAGCGCGGATTTATTTATCTTGACAGCAACAGTGCTTGCTCCCACGATACATAAAGCAGTGACTCCAGCGCTGTAGGAGGTGATTTCACCACCACAGTTAAAAACAAAATGGTGCATGTATGCCCATCATTAGAAGTGGGTGGATGAAGGGAGGTATTCTAATGGTGGGCATACTCATCGATCAATCTCTTTTTTTCGTGCAGCCCACAGGCTGCACGAAAAAAAGATTACAATATATGCCCAACAAGGACCAACAAAGTACTGGTATGTTCCTGGACTTTGAGTGGTTATACCAGAATGATGCCTGCAGGTTTAGGTATCATCTTGGTATCATTCTTTTCAGCCAGCAGTCGGCTTTCATGTAAAAGCAATCCAAGTGGCTAATTAGCCTCTAGACTGCTTTTACAAGCAGTGGGAGGGAATGCCCCCCCCACCGCCTTCCATGGTTTTCTCTGGCTCTCCTGTCCCAACAGGGAACCCGAGAATGCAGCCGGTGGTTCTGCCAGCTGACCATAGAGCTGATCAGAGACCAGGATGGCTCCAATCATGTCTATGGCCTAAGAAACCGGAAGCCAAGTACATTTCATGACTTAGATTTCACCGAATATAAACAACGCCATTGGGAAATTGGGAAAGAATTTTATCACACCGATCTTGGTGTGGTCAGATGCTTTGAGGGCAGAGGAGAGATCTAGGGTCTAATAGACCCCAATTTTTTCCAAAAAGAGTACCTGTCACTACCTATTACTATCATAGGAGATATTTACATTCCCTGAGATAACAATAAAAATGATTAAAAAAAATAAATAAAAGGAACAGTTTAAAAATAAAATAAAAAAGCAAAATAAATAATAAAAAAAAAAAAAAGCACCCCTGTCCCCCCCTGCTCTCGCGCAAGCGTTGGTCTGGCGTCATATGTAAACAGCAATTGCACCATGCATGTGAGGTATCTCCGCGAAGGTCAGATCGAGGGCAGTAATTTTAGCAGTAGACCTCCTCTGTAAATCTAAAGTGGTAACCTGTAAGGGCTTTTAAAGGCTTTTAAAATGTATGCAGTTTGTGGCCACTGCACGTTTGTGCGCAATTTTAAAGCATGTCGTGTTTGGTATCCATGTACTCGGCCTAAGATCATCCTTTTTTTTTCATCAAACATTTGGGCAATATAGTGTGTTTTAGTGCATTGAAATTTTTAAAAATGTGTGTTTTTTCCAAAAAAAAATGCGTTTGAAAAATTGCTGCGCAAATACTGTGTGAAAAAAAAATGAAACACCCACCATTTAATCTGTAGGGCCTTTGCTTTAAAAAAATATATAATGTTTGGGGGTTCAAAGTAATTTTCTTACAAAAAAAAATATTTTTTCATGTAAACAAAAAGTGTCTTCAAGTGGTTATAAGAGTGGGTGATGTGTGACATAAGCTTCTAAATGTTGTGCATAAAATACCAGGACAGTTCAAACCCCCCCCAAATGACCCCATTTTGGAAAGTAGACACCTCAAGCTATTTGCTGAGAGGCATGTCGAGTCCATGGAATATTTTATATTTTGACACAAGTTGCGGGAAAAAGACCATTTTTTTTTCTGCACAAAGTTGTCACTAAATGATATATTGCTCAAACATGCCATGGGCATATGTAAAATTACACCCCAAAATACATTCTGTTGCTTCTCCTGAGTACGGGGATACCACATGTGTGAGACTTTTTGGGAGCCTAGCCGCGTACGGGACCCCGAAAACCAAGCACCGCCTTCAGGCTTTCTAAGGGTGTTAATTTTTTATTTCACTCCTCACTGCCTATCACAGCTTTGGAGGCCATGGAATGCCCAGATGGCTCAAACCCCCCCTAAATGACCCCATTTTGGAAAGTAGACATCCCGAGTTATTTGCTGAGAGGTATGGTGAGTATTTTACAGATCTCGCTTTTTGTCACAAAGTTTTGAAAATTGAAAAAAGTAAAAAAAATACATTTTTCTTTTCTTTCTTCATTTTCTTCAAAAAAGTTTGTCATTTTCCCACAACTTGTGGCAAAATATAAAATATTCCATGGACTCAACATGCCTCTCAGCAAATAGCTTGGGGTGTCTACTTTCCAAAATGGGGTCATTTGGGGGATTTTGTGCAGGGCCGGACTGGGCATAAAAACCAGCCCTGGAAATAATTTCATAGCAGCCCCAGTGGCGTAGCGTTGGTTGTCCGCACCCAAGGCAAGTAATTTGCGCCACTAACCCGCGGACATTTAGCACTCCGAGTCCCTTCCACTCGTACAGTATATTTAGCATAAGGTACCCTTATGGTACCTCTTAGGATGTACCACTCTTTCTATTTGTTCTCCTTTTCTTCCCTATATATCGCTCTCTATCCATCTGTCATGTTCTTTCTCACCCGCTTTCTTTGTTCCTCCCCCTCTTTTTATTCCTTCTCCTCCTCTTTGTTTTTTTTTCCCTCTCTCACCTCCATATCTATACACACACATACACTGTACGTATTTACACCTATATGTATATTGCACCGAATAAATAATTGTCTTTTGGGGGAGGGTGGATTCCAATGTGAAATGTGCCTTGGCCATAGCGCCCACCATAAAGCATTCTCCCTCTGTACTGGTCCAGGACTGGGGGCTGTAATATAATTCTGCTGTGGCAGGTGGGGAAGTGTATACAGTGTGTGTGTGTATCATGTGTGTGTCCTCTCCTGCAGGGATTGCAGACACATTACAGGAGATGATCAGAGACTGCAGACATAGTACAGGAGATGGTCAGAGACTGCAGATATTGTACAGGAGATGGTCAGAGACTGCAGATATTGTACAGGAGATGGTCAGAGACTGCAGATATTGTACAGGAGATGGTCAGAGACTGCAGATATTGTACAGGAGATGGTCAGAGAATGCAGATATTGTACAGAAGATGGTCAGAGACTGCAGACATAGTACAGGAGATGGTCAGAGACTGCAGATATTGTACAGGAGATGATCAGAGACTGCAGACATTGTACAGGAGATGGTCAGAGACTGCAAATATAGTACAGGAGATGGTCAGAGACTGCAGACATACTACAGGAGATGGTCAGAGACTGCAGATATTGTACAGGAGATGGTCAGAGACTGCAGACATGGTACAGGAGATGGTCAGAGACTGCAGACATAGTACAGGAGATGGTCAGAGACTGCAGATATTGTAATGGAGATGGTCAGAGACTGCAGATATTGTAAAGGAGATGGTCAGAGACTGCAGATATTGTACAGGAGATGGTCAGAGACTGCAGATATAGTACAGGAGATGGTCAGAGACTGCAAATATAGTACATAAGATGGTCAGAGACTGCAGACATATTGCAGGAGATGGTCACAGACTACAGATATAGTACAGAAGATGGTTGGAGACTGCAGACATATTACAGGAGATGGTCAGAGACTGCAGACATATTACAGGAGATGGTCAGAGACTGCAGACATACAACAGGAGATGGTCAGAGACTGCAGACATATTACAGGAGATGGTCAGAGACTGCAGATATAGTACAGGAGATGGTCAGAGACTGCAGACATATTACAGGAGATGGTCAGAGACTATAGATATAGCACAGATGGTCAGAAACTGCAGTCATACAACGGGATATGGTCAGAGACTGCAGACATATTACAGGAGATGGTCAGAGACTATAAACATATTACAGGAGATGGTCAGAGACTGCAGACATAGTACAGGAGATGGTCAGAGACTGCAGACATAGTATAGGAGATGGTCAGAGACTGCAGACATAGTACAGGAGATGATCAGAGACTGCAGACATAGTACAGGAGATGGTCAGAGACTGCAGACATATTACAGGAGATGGCCAGAGACTATAAACATATTACAGGAGATGGTCAGAGACTGCAGTCATACAACAGGAGATGGTCAGAGACTGCAGACATATTACAGGAGATGGTCAGAGACTGCAGTCATACAACAGGAGATGGTCAGAGACTGCAGACATATTACAGGAGATGTTCAGAGACTGCAGACATATTACAGGAGATGGTCAGAGACTGCAGACATAGTACAGGTGATGGTCAGAGACTGCAGACATAGTACAGGAGATGGTAAGAGACTGCAGACATAGTACAGGAGATGATCAGAGACTGCGGACATAGTACAGGAGATGGTCAGAGACTGCAGACATAGTACAGGAGATGATCAGAGACTGCAGACATAGTACAGGAGATGATCAGAGACTGCAGACATAGTACAGGAGATGGTCAGAGACTGCAGACATGGTACAGGAGATGATCAGAGACTGCAGACATAGTGCAGGAGATGATCATTGACTGCAGACATAGTACAGGAGATGATCATTGACTGCAGACATAGTGCAGGAGATGATCATTGACTGCAGACATAGTACAGGAGGTGGTCAGAGACTGCAGACATAGTACAAGAGATGGTCAGAGACTGCAGACATGGTACGGGAGATGATCAGAGACTGCAGACATAGTACAGGAGGTGGTCAGAGACTGCAGACATAGTACAGGAGGTGGTCAGAGACTGCAGACATAGTACAAGAGATGGTCAGAGACTGCAGACATGGTACAGGAGGTGGTCAGAGACTGCAGACATAGTACAGGAGGTGGTCAGAGACTGCAGACGTAGTACAGGAGGTGGTCAGAGACTGCAGACATAGTACAGGAGACGGTTAGGGATTGCAGACAGGATTGATTCAGGAGATGGTCAGAGGCTGCATTTAAAGCTGAATTCAGTGTACAGGTATATAGTATTGCAGGGTTGCTCCACTCTATTTAAACCATCTCTGCAAGATCAAGTCAGTCATTTTCCTTTGAAAGCACAAGCAAGTGACAGAAGAAAACATCACATCCAGTTTCCAAAATACAAATTTTCTTGCAAACACTGAACTGCTCAAGATTAGATGAGGACAGTAACCATTTAATAGGTCTGTGAAGCTTTTAGCCTGATCCAGCAGTAAATCCTCAAAAAAAAATAAATAAAAAAACCCCATCAAACAATCTGAATCTGTGCAGCACTTACAGAGCTCTGGCTAAATAGCTGATTATAAGCTGAAATGGTTAACAGCCATGTGTCCCTGGTCTCATAGAATGCTGCTGCAGGGTCTTCCAGAGATCTTATCAGTGTGATCAGACAATGTGCAGATCAGGTTAGGCAGATAAAAAAAAGTAACCAGGGAGACATGAATGAAGGGAGACACTGCAGCTGGTGTTACTGTGCTCCAGACGATCCTGTTTTTTCCTTTTAGCCAGAGTTATGTGTCCTGGAGAACTTGCATTATTGTAGTCATACCTCCTTGTATCCCCCTCCTGGCATCCCCATTCAGTCTCACTCCAGCACTTACAGTCAGTGTGAGCGGGGGAGGGCTACACTGCCTGCTGATTGGCTGTGGATGGACGGGAGGAGAAGCAAGTCCTCCCTTGTACTCCCCTAAGCAGCGCTATTGGCTGTGGGTTCCCTACTACGAGAAATGATCAGTCCACTGCCCAGAGAACACACAGTGTCTATGCTCCCTCCCACCTGAATTATCCTCCTGCACACCACAGACCTGCCTGCCGCACGATAGCCACGTGCTCCTCTGTCCCTCCGCTGCTAGAATTCATTTCCTCAGCCAGCCCCGCCTCCTCTTCACAGCTCCTAGCTGACAGCGGCCACAAGGCAACCAGCCTACCGGGAGATCTCCCGGTAGGCTAGTCCGGCCCTGGTTTTGTGCCATCTTGGAATTTTATGGCCTTCAAAACTGTGATAGATAATGAGGAGTGAAATCAAAAATTTACGACCTTAGAATTCCTGAAGGCGGTGCTTGGTTTTCGGGGCCCCGTACGCGGCTAGGCTCCCAAAAAGTCCCACACATGTGGTATCTCCGTACTCAGGAGAAGCAGCAGAATGTATTTTGGGGTGCAATTCCACACATAACCATGGCATGTGTGAGCAATATATCATTTAGTGACAACTTTGTGCAAAAAAAAAAAAAGTTTGTCATTTTCCCGCAACTTCTGGCAAAATATAAAATATTCCATGGACTCAACATGCCTCTCAGCAAATAGCTTGGGGTGTGTACTTTCCAAAATGGGGTCATGGGGGGGGGGGGGTTGAGCCATCTGGGCATTTTATGGCCTTCAAAACTGTGATAAGTAGTGAGGAGTGAATTTAAAAATTTACGCCCTTAGAAATCCTGAAGGCGGTGTTTGATTTTCAGGGCCCCGTACGCGGCTAGGCTAACAAAAAGTCCCACACATGTGGTATCCCCGTACTCAGGAGAAGCAGCAAAATGTATTTTGGGGTGCAATTCCACATATAACCATGGCATGTGTGAGCAATATATCATTTAGTGACAACTTTTTGTAAAAAAATTTTTTTTTGTTATTATTCAAACACTTGGGACAAAAAAAAGTAATATTCAATGGGCTCAACATGCCTCTCAGCAATTTCCTTGGGGTGTCTACTTTCCAAAATGGGGTCATTTGGGGGGGGTTGTACTGTCCTATCATTTTAGCACCTCAAGAAATGAGATAGGCAGTCATAAACTAAAAGCTGTGTAAATTTCAGAAAATGTACCCTAGTTTGTAGACGCTATAACTTTTGCGCAAACCAATAAATATACGCTTATTGACATTTTTTTTACCAAAGACATGTGGCTGAATACATTTTGGCCTAAATGTATGACTAAAATTGAGTTTATTGGATTTTTCTTATAACAAAAAGTAGAAAATATAATTTTTTTCAACATTTTTGGTCTTTTTCCGTTTATATCGCAAACAATTAAAATAGCAGAGGCAATCAAATGCCAGCAAAAGAAATCTCTATTTGTGGGGAAAAAAAGACGCAAATTTTGTTTGGGTACAACATTGCATGACCGGGCAATTAACAGTTAAAGCAGTGCAATGCCAAACTGTAAAAAGTTCTCTGGTCTTTAGGCAGCCAAATGGTCCGGGGCTTAAGTGGTTAAAGAGACAGCATCATTAAAAAAAATGCTGGAGGCACCTAGACAGTGGATAAAATAAGACATGTGTTGTCCCCAATAATATATGAGGTAGGGATCATCAATATCTAATTCAGTCACTTAAAACTTTACTGGGCTTCCCCATTAGACCCCCTTCTGCTCTCATCTAAGAAAGAGACATTGCACATTCTTACTGAAGCTTGAAGCCTTTTGTATTAAAATGGAGTTCTGTTTTTTCACCATCCCGAACTGATTTACTAACTGGTATTTATTACGTCTGTAGAATGGAGACCCTTTGCAGAAACGCAACAAGGTTCACACTTATTGTCATATGCACAAAGGTATATAGCGCACCCTCTAAGGAGCTGCAAGTAGAATGGGATCACCCACCCTGCACAGCCAGGCACACCGAATTTCCACAGGCACTCCAGAGTCAGAGAACAGTCTGTGACTTTGTTTTTTGTTTTTTATTGAGAAATAATAACTTAGGAAGGGATGGGAGATTAAGGGATGTCCACTTGACTTCAGAACAACTTCAGGGACAACTCTTCCTATAGACAGTATCTATATACAGTGTCTATGTACAGCTCCTCTTCTTCCTTCAGCACACACTTGCTTACAGAACCCACCTGGACCACTGTGAATTATCCAACAGTCACTCAGTCAGATGAAGCAATAGCCCATTACAGGCATGAACCCAAGGCCCCTCGGTTGTGTAGCAAAGATTCAGTGTCCTGCCTACATTCCTCCTGTGGCTATTAATCCCAGCACCACCTCTTCAGGCACTGAGAATCCACCTGGCTGCAGCTGGCCCTTTCACTAGCCCTCCAGGCTAACTTCTCCCCACAGTTCTCCAGACTGACACTCACCAGCCTACCCGGCTGACTCTCAGGAGATCTCCCAGATGTGCTGACCTGCTCCTGCTGTCACCTTTACTTGCTCCCGTGCCTCCAGGAAAGGTTTCCTCTGTGTGTTTTAGGGGAAATCTTCCAGCACCCGAGCCCCAGGCCCGAGGTTAACCCCCCTCCCCAGACTAGGGGGCACCCTCAAGGGCCACTGACAGCCTTCTCAGGACTCTATCTCCATTTTCCAAATGACTCCCCTTGCTCTATTTATGAGGTAAGCTCTACCGCCTGCCGGCCCAAAACCAGTGATTGGCTGAGGCCACATAAATATGCATGGCAGCCCCTCCTTACTCCCACCCTCCAGCGGTGGTAGTTTTCTACAAACTTCCAGACCAGGGGGAAGGGTCAAAGAGAGCTGCCAGATGAGTCATCCACCCCTGAGTCACTGAACCCTGGCCCAGATACACAGCCCAAGCGTGGCCCTCAGCCAAGCTAAAATGTTCCTAGACTAACAACTACGCTAACATTACTTCTAGCACACACTAGAGGGTGCTACAGATAGACAACACACAAATAGACAATACAGATGGCAAAATACAAAATACAATCAGTGCCTATTCAAAAATCTTGTAGCTGTAAGATACAAACCTGGATGTGCGCATGCTGATAAGACCTCATCTACTTACCAGAAGGTAGAATAGTGGCTCTGCAGGACGAGAAAAGTCCATTAAATAATGACTGATTTTCTAAAATAATGTGGGAAAGGTTACAAGTATTGGACAACTGGTGAGATAGTGAACAATATCATTCCATACATTTCAGTTCAACCCCAATTCCTGCACCTTCAGACCTCCGATCAGCCCTATTTCCTGCACCTTCAGAAATACAGGGGTTTTATACTCATACATGCTGCCGCTGATGGTTCCACTAGGAGGAGGATGAGGGTAGGCAGCTGGCCTGATTTCTGTACCTACATTGGTACTATGAGGAGGGCTGGTACATGAATGTCAGCAGTGTTAGGGGGGCCTTTCTGAAATTAAATGGAGGTGGGTAAGCTGAAATTTAACAATAAAGAGAGAAAAAAACAAAAGATTGTGACTTTATGTGAGGACATTGAGTTGAGGACATTGAGATGTACCTCCATCATGTTACCATCATATATTAGCTAGTATATGGTCTTTTGGATTCTACAAATTTGAATACATTATACACCTTACTGTGGAGACACGTATCAATGAGTCTGGCAAATTTATGATGTTACTATTGTGATACCATTATGCTGCTATGTTAACATGCTATCATTATGTTATGGAATTTACGTTTCCTTATTTTTATCTTATTATATTGTATGTATTATGTCATTATGCATTATAAATGGTCACATTCACGGTATATTCACCAGACATCATTGTGCCGTGCTCCCTCGCTGGCTGTATGATTCATATAAAGTCCCAAACCTGGCTCTTAATGATCTAAGCTGAAATTTAGGTGGGCAGGCCAGGCTTTGTAATATAGAGCTTAATGAGCTGTCAATTACAGCCTATAGCAGCGGTGCTGTATTTGTAGGGAACATGGGCTCAATGGGGGATCCTACAGTGGGCCAGTCATAGCATGCATGCATGCCATGTGGTGATCTTTTGGGTGCCACTGAAAATTGCATTACAGCAGAGATTTAAAACCTAAGAGCGGACAAACAAGCAATGCCAATTTCCTGGACTGCTAAAAAGACTGAATGCTGGTGTAACTTGGACTGTAGCTGGTAACTTCTTCCTTTGTTGCTGCTGTATTATCATTCTGCAATACGTACAGGGATTTACTGAATATTCATTAATGCAGAAGCGCAGAAGCCAACTGACACCACTTTGCAATGCTTGTCTATATAGGTTCGCCAGTGCAGGCAGCAGCCATCTTGGCTGGGTCTGGATCAAGCTTGGAAGATGGCGATTGGCTAATGCAACAAAGAAAGGAGTAGTGTGTCTTCAGCCTGCTGAGAGGAAAGGAAAGAACAGTCTTAAAGGTAGCACAGGGTCAAAAAAAGACTGGGCTGCTGGCCAAATGGAACCCCACCATAGCTGACCGCAGTTGGCTGAGAAGCAAAAATACTGCTTATCACAAGAACTTGCCTCAGAGACCAAGAACCTTCTCCCTGGTATTGAGTGAGGTATGATTTGGATGCTTGGTGAGATCAGACTGCACTAGAGAGCATTCTTACTGCTTTTATGGAAGGAAACGAGGGACTGTCTGATCACGATTGAAAGAGAGACATCACAGGGGCAGGAGGCGGAGCCTAGCAGAGCAGACATGCATTGTTAGAGCTCCACATCGCTGAGGAGAGAAGAGAAGGACAAAGCGGAGCCTGCAGGCTCAAAAGGTATCCATTTGAACCTTTTTGCCCCAGGGAACAAACTGTGAAAGTTTGGGCAGGAAATATGGTACTGGGAGGAAACCGTGGCAGAAATAAAAATCACCTCACAAAGAGCTCACAGGCACTCACTGCAACTGAAGCAGCTCCAGTCACCTCACAAGATACAGCATCAGGGCGCTCTCACAGACAGAAAATGTCACAGCAAGACTCTCCATTTGAGTCAGATACAGAACAAATCCTCTCACAAACTTCTCCACAAGCCTCCTCAGTATCCCCAGTAATATTATTACAATTTGAAAAGATGCTTCATAAGGCTTTAAAACAAACCTCAGACCAAATAACAAAAAGCCTAACCAAAGAAATAAGAGAGCTGGGAAACCGCACCGCAGCCTTAGAAATAAAAATGGATGAAATTGAAATTACAACCCAAGAAAATATAACAGAATTGGAACAATTAAAAAAAGAGAATTTAATACTTCAAACTAAGCTCGAAGATTACGAAAATAGAGCCAGACGTTCAAACTTGCGCATAAGGGGAATACCTGAAACTGTGACAGACCTGCAATCTACTATTACTGCTCTATTACAAGAACTAAAGCCAGATATCCCTATTGAACGTTTAGAACTGGACAGAGTACACAGAGCCCTCACAGCCAAAAAGAAAGATGGACCCCCACGTGATATAATCACAAAATTTCATTATTACAGAACGAAAGAACAAATACTAATTGCTGCAAGAGAAAAAAAGGAACTTAATTTTCAAGGACACAATTATCAAATTTTTGCTGACCTATCCCAACTTACTATTACTAAAAGACGATCCATGAAACCCCAACTAATGGAACTGCAACGCCACAACATTATGTATCAATGGGGCTTCCCCTTTTCAGTCAGATTTAACTACCAAGGTACAATTTACAGAAGCAGATCAGCAGATGAACTACAACAAACCCTTTTAAAATTAAATCTGACAGAACCCACAAGCAGCAACTCTCCCACACGCAGAAGAATGGCGTCATCTTCACCTTCAGGCAGCACCCAGAAAATTTCAGAACAAAATGGGAATCATCATTCTCACAAAAGAGGCCGTTATGCCACATCATCCATGAACCAAGAAGATTCAATGGACTGACATCCTAATTCCTGATATCTCTTCATTTATTATACTAAGAGATGGTTCTCTATAAAAAACCTATATTTATAACTGAATGTAACTGCATTCTGATAGTCACACACTGTGTGGGATCATGTTACATTCCAGTTATATTTCTTATTACTTCTGATTCATATAGCCTTAGAATATATAAGTGAAATAAGGAAATTCTTGTTCAGTTATATATTATCAGGTAATAATAGATTTATTACTTTTTAGGACAAATATGTTCAATAATCCAGAAGTAATGGAAGCTTTTTCTTTCTTTTCTTAAAACAAATATATTATTATCTAACTAGTTCCTAGAATTATGTTTTTGTTTATTCTAATCTGAAGCAATACAACCTCAATTTTATGAGTTAACATATCTAAACAGTTGCATATGAATAAAATATGTAATTGTTTACTCTAAAATGGTTAAAATCCCAAAATAATTCAAACTGGTTATCTCTCGCCTTGACTACTGCAACTCACTCCTCATTGGCTTACCTTTAAATAGACTATCCCCCCTTCAGTCCATCATGAATGCTGCTGCCAGACTCATCCACCTTACAAACCGATCAGTGTCTGCTACCCCTCTCTGCCAATCCCTCCATTGGCTGCCACTCGCCCAACGAATTAAATTCAAAATACTAACAATAAGTTACAAAGCCATCCACAACTGTGCCCCCAGCTACATCACTAACCTAGTCTCAAAATACCAACCTAAACGCCATCTCCGTTCCTCCCAAGATCTCCTGCTCTCTAGCTCCCTCATCACCTCCTCCCATATCCGCCTCCAGGACTTCTCCCGAGCCTCGCCCATCCTCTGGAATTCCCTACCCCAATCTGTCAGACTGTCTCCAAAGTTATCCACTTTTAGGCGATCCCTGAAGACTTTCCTCTTCAGAGAAGCCTATCCTGCCTCCATCTAACAACTGCATTATTTTCTCCATTAGCTCATCCCCCACAGCTATTACCCTTTTGTATAACTTGACCCTCCCTCCTAGATTGTAAGCTCTAACGAGCAGGGCCCTCTGATTCCTCCTGTATTGAATTGTATTGTACTTGTACTGTCTGCCCTAATGTCGTTGTAAAGCGCTGCGTAAACTGTCGGCGCTATATAAATCCTGTATAATAATAATAATAATAAAACTATCTTCATCAATACCAAAGTTATTAACAGTACCTTTCTAACTGAATTATTTAGCCTAGGGCAAGACTAACCATATACAACCACCCTGGAATAAATAATTTCAACAAAAACTATATTCTGCACTCCAATCAATGAAACATCATTTTGATGTCTTTTGACATAGCACTTCTCTCCTGTAAGCGGAAGATCCGTGTACCCCCATTAGCCCTCCTCATTCTCCCAATCATATTATGTGGGAGTGTGACGAAGGCACTTATTCCCCTGAGAGAGATATTTACTCTCTTTCACGGGTAAATTGTGATTACTTGCAAAAAATAATTTATACAATGTATCATTTAATCTCATATGTTTTTTGTTTACTCTTTACTCCAGAATTCACTGGTTTCTTTTCTATCTATTCATCTCTTCAGTCCACACAGGTTGATCTGCGCAGTCAGCTCTGCATAACAAAAAGTAAGTCAAAACTATTTGATCTATTGCCATGGCACCACTGAATATACTTTCCCTGAATGTTCAGGGAATAAATGTCCCTCAAAAAAGGACCAAAGCCTTCCGTACTTTCCATAACAAGAAGGCTCACATAGTATGCCTCCAAGAAACACACTTCACCAAAGATTCTACTCCAAAATATATTTCTCCTTTTTATCAACAAATTTACACGGCTTCTGCCTGTACCAAGCAAAGGGGAACTCTAATTGCATTTCACCGATCCACACCATTCACCTTATCATCAGAAATTAAAGACCCAGAAGGTAGATACCTGATACTCATGGGTTATATAATGGATACAGCAATCACTGTGATTTCCTACTACGCTCCTAACAAACAACCTACACCATTCCTCTCACATATATTACAAGTGATTAATACACACAAAATAGGAACAGTGATAATGTGTGGGGATTCGAACCAGGTCCTCCTCCCATTTCTAGATAAATCACCTTTTACACCATCCAAAATAACCTCTAGATTACCTTTTTCTCAACTTCTTTCCAAATACAATCTGGTAGATTCATGGAGAGAAAGTAACCCAATGAAAAAGAAATTCACTTATTTCTCGCACCCTCATCAAACCTTCACCAGAATAGATCATATTTTTCTAACAATAGGAATGATACCAGAAATTATTGCATCAGATATAATTCCGATTCCGTGGTCTGACCATAATGCAGTATACACTACTATAGCCTCAGCCATACCAAAAGCGCATGACCCAACGTGGTACTTACCGGACATAATGCTCAAACACCCACTACATCAGATGGCCATTGAACAAGCTTTAAAGGAATACATATCAATTAATAATACAACAGACATCTCCCCAATAACACTGTGGGAAGCTCATAAGCCTGTCTTGCGTGGTACAATACAAAGACAAATGGCACTATTTAAACGGGAACGCAAAAATCTAGCAAAAAAACTAGAACTCAATTTTAATGCAGTCTACATATCATTTCAAGATAATCCATCTCAGAGTACAAAATCTCATCTGGAAAAATCTAGATTGGAATACGATCTATTTCTCACTGAGTCAGTTGATAAATCCCTAAAACGCTCCAAACACAATTTCTACATGAATACAAACAAACCTGGTACATATTTGGCTCGGGCATTAAATTCAACTAACAAATCTTTCAAACCAATACGTTTGAAATTATCAAAAAATGTTTACACTTGTAATCCAGTTAAAATAGTCCATAAATTTCACTCACATCTCGCAACTTTATACAAGACAAACAATGAATTTAATCCTACAGAAGCTGAATCCTTCTTCTCAAAAATAAACTTACCTGAGTTATCTCAGAATCAAAAAAGCAGTTTGGATGAGCCTATAACTATAGATGAAGTTGCTAACGCCATAAAAGACCTAAAACTTAACAAAAGACCAGGCCCAGACGGCTACTCGGCTTTATACTATAAAACATTCTCAGAAATACTCTCTCCCATTCTCACTGAAACTTTTAACAAACTTCTAGATGGACATTCTTTTCGGCAAGAAACACTAATGGCAATTGTTTGTATGATCCCAAAACCCCTTTCTGATGATACTTCCTGTGTGAATTATCGGCCTATCTCTCTGTTAAACCTCGATATTAAATTATTAGCAAAAATAATAGCAAAACGCCTCAATAGCATTATAGGGAAATTAATACATAGAGATCAAGTAGGCTTCATGCCAAATAGACAGGCAGGCGATAATATACGCAGGGCAGTGTTATTGGCACATATTGCTAAAAAACGGAAAATCCCTTTATGTTTTCTATCTCTCGATATTAAGAGGGCATTTGACACAGTATCCTGGCAATATATGCAATATTCATTACAAAAATGGGGTTTTGGACCCCACTTTTTAACATGGATCAAAGCATTATATAATAAACCCAAAGCCTATATAAAATATGCTGGATACAAATCTGAAGCCTTTAATATCGAAAGAGGTACCCGACAGGGTTGCCCATTATCTCCCTTATTATTTGCCCTTATACTCGAACCCATGGCCCAATACATCAGAACAAACCAAACTATAACTGGCATTGAAGTAGGAGGTATTACACACAAATTATGTATATTTGCAGACGATATATTACTTTTTCTATCATCACCACAGGTCTCTGGTCCTAACTTAATACCAGCTCTTGATGGATTTGCAGCCCTATCCGGCCTTATGATTAATCCTAAGAAATGCCTAGTGCTTAATATTTCACTCACAAACATGGAATTGATCCCGGCTAAGGCTGCACTCCCATTCACATGGGCAGAAAAATCAATCCCATATCTTGGAATTCATTTAACAGCATCTCATTCTGACTTATTCTCAACCAATTATCCTCCTGTATTAAGACAGATCACAAATCTAATAAAACAATGGTCGCAACTTCCTTTATCCTGGATAGGGAAAATTAATGCAATCAAAATGACTATTCTACCCAAATTGCTTTATCTATTCAGAGTCCTCCCTATTCCAATTCCTTCCTATTTTTTGAGAATAGTACAAAAAAGAGCAACTTCGTTTATATGGGGCTCTTCTAAACCACGTATACCTATACACACACTACATCTTCCCAAAAATAAAGGAGGCCTGGGATACCCTAATTTTACTAACTACTACAGAGCAGCACATTTGGCCAGTCTGTCCAAATACCATGCAAAACAGGAAATCCCATTATGGGTATTTATAGAGGCTTCAGAAAATGACCCTCTATTAATATCAAATTTATTATGGCTTGATCCTAAAGACCGCTTTAAAATTCATAATCCCATAACTAAACACTTCTTATCTCTCTGGGATAAACTAAAAACCAAAAATCAGTTACAATCTCTACATAATCCTCTCCTTTCTTTTATCAGAAATCCGGCCTTTTATCCGGCATGGATCTACCCAAATTCTTTTAAAGCTTGGACAACATCAGGCATTCAGACACTAAATGACTTCATAGCATCTAAATCATTCCTTTCATTCCCATCGCTTAGAGAAAAATATGATCTACCAAACTCTGAGATATTTAGATATCTCCAAATCAAAAATTTCTATACACCATTCCTAAAGGGGGATACACCATTATCCCAATTATCCATTTTTGAATCAATCTGTACAAAAGATCCACTTGCTAAAGGTACAATTTCATCACTTTATAATCAATTATATGGAGTAGCAAATCTTAATAGACCCTCTTACGTTCAGAGGTGGGAGGAGGACCTGGGACGAACTTTAGAAGACACGGACTGGTCTAACATATGGCTCACATCTAAGTCATCTTCACCCAACATCTTAGCACTGGAGACAAATTATAAAGTCCTAACTCGCTGGTACCTTGTACCCGCTAGAGTGGCAAAATATTCACCTAATACCTCAGCTCTTTGTTTTCGAGGATGCCCAGAAATAGGCACATATTTACACATATGGTGGACGTGCCCAGTAATCCAAACCTTCTGGAAGGAAGTTTTCGTGATTGCATCTAAAATATTTAAAAAGATAATACAACCAGATCCATATTTAACTTTACTTAATCTAAAACCGGAATGGTTAACACTCTCTCAATTCAAACTTATGATCCAACTAATAACGGCTGCAAAACAAACAGTGGCCAAGGCATGGAAATCTCCTACATTGGTACTAGCAGAAACAATTCACAGAATGAATAATACAATGTCCCATGCTAAGATGGTAGCCATCGATCAAAATCAAATTCCAAAATTTGAAAAACTTTGGCACCCTTGGATAAAACAACAGTTCCTGTCAAATTTCAATGACTCTGTCCTGTTGCCATGGTAACAGATTAAATGACTTACAGAGACACCCATTCTAAGGCTTCAAAGAGAACTAAAAAGAATAATAAACTGACGAGCGGGACAACCTTGTGGACCATACCTCTACCTTTCAACCCTTTTTCTTCTTTCTCTTTCCTTTTCTCCACCTTACGATTAAAGCTCATTATCAGAATTTATTTGACCTATATACACTCTACTTGTAAACAATATGTATAGTAGGTATAAATCATTTAAATACCTACAAAAGTAACTAAGGAAATGATATATATCTTTAATTTAGGTTTACGTGAACCCAATGTTTAATATTTGAAATTTCATGATATTTACCTATATAAACCCTACTGTAAAACAATGAGCTTACTTTATAGATCCTTGTAAACTTACTTTATGTATCTTTATAACATTGAATACTCAATAAACTTCTTTTGACAAGGAAAGAGAGACATCACAACAACTCCTATTCCTGTCTGAGGACTATAATTGAATCAGAGCATGTGTGTGCTGTCTTGCCATTAAAATACAACTGCCCGGGGGCGTGACCGGAAGTTGCCCTGCATGGACGCTTGAACCCTTGGCTCTCCACTAGCCCACAGCTCTAAGGCCTAAAAGGGGGATTTTTGGCCACATTTTATGAGAGGCAGCAGGAGAACCAGATCCTCTAAGCCTAGGGGATCGTCTCAGCCGCCATCTGGCTCCACCGCGACTCTCCGCGAGTACTTTAAAACGCCCTCCATGTCCGAGGACGAACAGGACAAGATGGCGCCGACGGCTCCTACTTCCTCCACGAGGCAGCCACAACAACGGAGCTCGGTATCGCCTCCATTACCCCAGCGAGCGGCGGACCTGGAGCGGGAGATGGAGGGACAGACGAGCAGGGGATTAGCAGCGGTGAGTCCACCCCCACCTCTCCCAGCACAAGGGAAGCATCTATGCACGCCCCATGACTCTATACCAGGCCTCACTGCAGCCTCTTACACGCAGTGCTCAGAGGCCTTCCCACAGCTGCTGCGCTTGGTATCCGATCCATCCCTATCCCTAGGAGGAACGGCATCCCCCACACCATCATTGCAGCCTAATGAATTCCCCCCACTGCCAGACCCAGAAGGAATATGGGACCATGGACATATGCTAGAGGCACAAAACGGAGGGTGCACCCCCCAACCAGTGTTTGGTCCCCCCTTTGACCCCCCTCAACAGCAGAGACAAGCCCGCCATAGTGCCTCCAGGCCCACAGAACAGGGGATAAACCAGACAAAATCATACGCCCAGGTGGCAAGTTCGCCGACCCTGACCCCTATGGAAGCCCGGGAAGGGGGTCCTCCTTCTTATTTACAGAGGCCTTCACGGGGGGACACGAGGGATCCCCAACCCCAGCTCTGGGACTCTTGGAAACCTGCACCCCCCCCACACTCCAAAGGGAATCCTCCCCACCGCACAGCCCACAACACCGCATGGGTTACACCCCGCGATTCCAACAACCCACCTCATGGCAAGACTGCCTTCAAGCTATCCCTACCAAGGAGGACTTTAAACTTCTCATCGAGGAGGTTAAATCCGCCTGTCGGGCGGAAATCCAAGTGATACATGCCAACCTTAAACATCTATCTGAGAGGGTGGAGATGGCGGAGGAGGAAATTCAAGAGACCAAACTGGCGGTACATCGCACTCAAGTGCAGGGGGCCGATCATCACATAATGCTTCGGAACATGCAACGCCATATCGAAGATTTGGACAATCGGGGGCACAGAAATAACATTCGAGTCAGGGGTCTACCTGAGTTAGAAGGTCCTGAAGACCTCCACGAAACCCTGCAACTTTTATTTAACGACCTCCTAGGGGACCCCCCAAACAAGCCCATTGAAATAGACCGTGCTCACCGCGCCCTGCGTCCCAAAGGGCCCGCCTCCAGACCCCGAGATGTTATATGCAGGGTCCACTCCTTCCCCCTGAAGGAGGACATTATGCGTAAAGCCCGCACCACAAAGAAAGTGCTCTTTGAAAACACGCAAGTCCAGCTATTTCCAGACCTTTCCTGGATCACTTTGCAGAAACGCAGACTGCTCCAACCTCTGCTCATTTTGCTTCAAGAAAACGACATAACATACCGATGGGGATTCCCCTTCAGCCTCACTGCTCGTCGGCAAGGAAAATCAGCAGTACTGCGCTTTCCCGAAGACCTGGATAACTTTTGTGACACTTTGGAGATCCCCATCCCTCGTCTGCCTGAATGGGACTTAGTGGACTCACCAACACCACCCCCTGTGGTTTGGCAGAAGATCCCACCAACTAAACGTCCTAGGGACCAGGACTCTCCCAGAGGCTCTACCAAACCTAAACCTAAAAAAGGATGACGGCCTTGCTCCCAACTCCTGCCCCTCTCATCACAGTTACATGTATTCCCCCCCAGGCCCCCCCGCCTATTACTTAGTTTTCATTATTGGGCACCTTCTTTTGGAGACTTGTCAGTGGTGGTTCTTCGGATCACTAGTCCCCCTAGAGGTTCACCTCACTAGAGTTGCCCATTGTTACCTTGGTTTAAGAACTTAAACACAGTTGATTTTGTCTTGAGTGGTTCACTATGCCCCCCCAGGACTGGGCCCTTGTTGGGGGCTCTGGCCGGGGGGACTTATTGGAACTTACTGGAGTCTGGGTGGTACTTACTGCCCGGGACAGCAACGAAATGTTTATTTCTAATTGAAATGTTAATAACCAATTCTCTCCTTTTTCTTTTTCTGTTTTTCCTCTCCTCACTCTTCTTTCTCTCTCTCATCCCCACCCCTCCCTCCTTCCTGGCTCGCCGCTGGTCTGGGACGGTCACCTGGTCGCACCTCATGCCCGGATATCCTCGCTTCCTGGATGTCGTAGAAAACCCACGGCTGGATAAGCATATAATCGTGTGCACACAAACACTAATGACCATGGCTAAGCTCATGTCGTTTAATGTCCACGGTTTGAATTCAAACAAAAAAAGACATCTTGCGTTGGGGGAGCTCAGGCGATCTGGGGCAGATGTAGCTATGTTGCAGGAAACACATTTTAACAGGGGGGAAGCCTTCACCTTCGCATCTAAACAGTACCCCCAGGTTTACCAGGCATTTCGTTCCCGCAAACGTGCAGGTGTGGCCATCCTGTTTAAAAGAGGCTCTCCTTTCAAATGCTCAGAGTCCTTAATTGATCCGAGGGGGCACTATATTATTTTAAGGGGACAGTGGCAAATGCAGGCGGTAACTATCTGTAATATTTACGCTCCCAACACTCATCAGATACACTTTCTAACTAGGGTCTTTGCACGCCTGTTCAGGTTACCCAATGAATATCTGATCATTGGTGGAGATTTTAACTTGGTTCACTCGGTGGGTCTTGACCGCCACGTGATCAATCCCACAGCCCCTCAGACCCGAGCTCTCTGTGACTCTAAATTATTCTGCCAACTAACCAGACGTCATGCCCTATTTGATGCGTTGCGGGCTTTACACCCGGGTGATAGACAATACACTTTCTTTTCTGCCCCTCACCGTATGCATTCCTGCCTAGACTATTTTTTCGTTAACAATGCCACTCTACGCGCTACCAAAACAGCTCAGATCCTACCCATATCCTGGTCCGATCATGCCCCAGTTATTATATCAATAGAAATAGGCACCCCTACTCGCAAACCCAGTAATTGGCAGCCAAACAACTTCCTTCTCCAACATGCCCCATCTAGACTGGAACTAGAGACAACTTTACAGAATTACCTTTTAGAAAACAATACCCCCGAAGTCTCCCTCCCTACTATCTGGGAGGCCCACAAGGCAGTCCTCAGGGGATGGTGCATCGAGATCTCTTCGGCTATGAAGAAAAATGCGACGGCATCTAAAATTTAAGCCGAGAGAGATCTTAAGGCTCTAGAACTCCGACTGCAAGCCTCGCCATCCCTACCTCTCCTTAAAAAAGTGATTTGCCTCAGAAACACTCTCCGAGACTTAGCGCTGGGACGGGTGGAGAAGGCACTGCTCTGGCTAAAACAAACATATTATGATAAAGGCAACAAAGCCCATACCCTTCTGGCACGTAAATTAACCGAACACTCTCACATGTCCACCCCTCACCAAATTAAAGATAAGAAGGGGGCACTTTTATCACACCCCCAAGACATAGCTCGGGCCTTCGGGGAATTCTACACAACCCTATATAATAATCCTGAAATCCCCCAGGATCCGCTTCCTCCCGATTTGAAAGATCGCATGCGACAATATTTGGAGGACAGTGGACTTCCCAAAATCCAGGGGACGGACCTAATGTCACTTAACGCTCCAATCACAGAGGAAGAACTAATGGCCACTATTAAAATCCTGCCCTCACACAAATCCCCTGGACCAGATGGTCTCCCTTATGAGTACTACAAGGCATTTCTCCCGATTCTCCTGCCCCATATGTGCAAGATGTTTAATGCCTTCTTTCAGAAAACCACTATTCCCGTGGACATGCAGAGGTCGTTCCTCATGTTAATCCCCAAACCTGACAAAGATCCTTCAGTATGTGCCAGTTATAGGCCAATCGCACTTCTAAACTCTGATTTAAAAATCTTCACTAAACTCCTTTCAATGCGATTGAACCTGATACTTCCCTCTCTAATACACAAGGATCAGGTGGGATTTGTCCCCCTGCGTCAGGCAGGGGATAACACGAGACGAATTATTGACCTGATAGATGTGGCGAACAGGAATAAGCTAGAGGCATTAGTTCTTGGTTTGGATGCAGAAAAAGCTTTTGACCGCCTTGGCTGGTCCTTCCTGTTCGCCACGTTGAACTGCATGGGATTCCGGGGTCCATTTTTGCAACCCATTAGACATCTGTACACCAATCCCTCATCCCAGGTAAAAACTCCCTTTGCCCTCTCGCAGGCTTTTCCGATCGCGATTGGGACCCGCCAGGGGTGCCCGCTCTCACCGCTATTATTTGCGTTGTGTGTCGAGCCTCTGGCGGCGTCCATTTGAAAAAATCAGAACATACACGGGATCTCGTTGAGAAATAGGGAATTTAAGTTGGCACTGTTTGCCGACGATATCATACTCACCTTGACCCAGCCTAGGATTTCACTTCCCAACTTGCACGCTGAACTTGACCTATATAGATCTCTTTCGGGTTACAAGATAAATGCAGCCAAATCAGAAGCTCTACCCATTAATATCCCAACACAGGAGACCAAACACTTGGAACAATGTTTCCCCTATCACTGGAAAACATCATCCCTGAAATATCTGGGAGTTCAGATAACTCCTTCTTACTCCACTTTATACCGAGCTAATTACCCCCCTCTTTTCAAAACCATAAGGGACCTCCTTCAAAAATGGAAGGCTCATCATATCTCCCTATTGGGGAGGATAGCTTCTGTTAAAATGGCTATCTTACCAAAGCTGCTTTATCTTTTCCAAACACTTCCCATCCCAATACCACAGGCTGAATTGAGGAAACTCCAGGCAGATCTGATACGCTTTGTTTGGAATTACAAAAGGCATAGAATACCAAAATCGGTCATGACGGTGGTGCGATCAGACGGAGGGTTGTCCTTCCCTGACCTAACTAAATACTATCAAGTCACCCAACTGCGAGCCCTGGCCTCCTGGTTCACCCAACGTTCTTATAATAGGTGGACAGAAATTGAAAAACTATGGATGGCACCAGTCCATCCAAATAGCATGCTATGGAATGCGATGGTGAAGGTAGATTCCTCTAAGCTCTTGGGCCCCATGCTCCATCTCAGTTCACTCTGGCGTAAACTATCACGGCTTTACAAACTATGCTCAGAAAGCTCACTTCTCACGTCATTCCTCTACAACCCCAGATTGCCTGCAGGTCTTACACACCAGATGTCTTCTCCATGGGCGACAAGAGATCTGTTCCACTTTGGTCATTTGGTGCATCCATGCACGCGTAGACTGCTTTCCTTCACAGACCTCCAGAAAAAATTTGATTTACCGCGGCAAGTGTTCTATGGATACTTGCAGATTAGGCACTATGCTCAATCATCTGCCCCGAACTTACAATTTTCGGCCCCAACTCCTTTCGAGGGCCTAATATTGGAGGGTTCGGCTAGACGCGGACTAATTTCCGATATCTACCAGATACTAAATTCTTACAACATTACTGACCAGGGTAAACACGCATACATGCTCCGCTGGGAGAGGTTTTTGGGCGAGGAAATTCCAGAACCTACATGGAAGACAATTTGGTCTCAGGCAGCTAAGAGTTCACTCTGTACACTGTACAAAGAGAACGCCTATAAAATTATTTTCTTATGGTATATGACACCTGACGTTCTTCATGCCATCTACCCCTCTAGCTCGGACAGATGTTGGCGGTGCCTGAAAGACAGAGGGACCTTATATCACATCTATTGGTCATGTCCCAAAATAGTTCTTTTCTGGACGGAAACGCAATTATTGTTAAATCGCCTGTTGGGTGTGCAGGTTCCTAGAACCCCGAAACTATTTCTTCTTGGAGTGTCCGGATTACGTATATCTCGACATTCCAGGAAATTGCTTGGCCATGTTCTTACAGCAGCGAGATGTCTGGTAGCCCTCTACTGGAAAAGACAGATTCCACCTACTCAAACAGACCTCTATACCAGAATAAAAGACATAGAGCTAATGGAGAAAATGACAGCCAGACTACAAAATAGATTGGAGACACATGATAAGGTCTGGGAGGATTGGCACAGGCGGGAGGACCCACCCTAGGCCAGCGGCTAAGCCCCCTCCCCCTTCCCCCTCTCCCTTCTTATCCCTCTTTTCTTCTCTTCTTCTTTATCTTCTTTCCTTTTGTATAATGCTAGATTATATTCAGATCAACAACAATATCTGCTGGTTGACAGTTTTAGAGGATACGGAATGTGTTCTACTGCTACTGTACTTGGATGATTATATTCTGAAGTATATTGATTACCTGATAGATTATCCACCAGTTGCACTTAGTTATACGCGACACTACTGTCCTATGTATGTATATATCTTTATGTTCAATAAAAATTGTTATTTGAAAAAAAAAAAAAATACAACTGCCCAATGGAGGGTGGTTAAGCTACTCAGAACTGCCCTCTTTTGTCTATGGACATAGACAACAGCCTCATTTTTGAGTAGATTGGATAATGAAATAACATTTATTGGTCACATACAGACAATTCTGGCACTACAAATTTAGAAAAAAATCTAATTGCAATTGTTTTCCCTTGATAAGGCAGAACTGATGTTGTCTCCCCAGTTCCTCCCCCTCCCTTCTGTAAAGGCTTAACACAATGGCTGTCCAACATAACTGTTTATTTTTAGGCCCTTCAAAGTCTTAATAGTTCATATTTAAGCAGTTTAAAGTGGACAGAGCAATAAAAGATAATTGCATGCTGCCCTTTGATGTATTTACAGTTTGCATGATGCTGCGCTTTGCATTAATTATCTTAAATGTTTGTGTTACTACTGTGATCAGATAGAGTAGGCATTCTTAACCAGGGTCCTGGGGAAGGGGTTCCTTGAGGTCTGGCTAATTACCCTACCACATTGTTCGCATAGTTCCATGTCCAGCTCCACTTGGTAGAGCCAGTGGCATAACACCAATGACTTTTTTAGCTGGCATTCTAATGACCACTATAAGTGGTCATTCTTTCCCAAAATTAAGGGGCATTTACCTAACAACCCCTGATGGGCTAACCTTAGCAGGAATTCTCCTGCACCTGAAAATTACTTTAAGGGTTTGTCTGGTGTAAACATTTAGTTAAGGCGAAGACAGAGAATAACATTTGTGTGCTTTTCATAACAATTATATTTTTTATTCATCACTAAATGTTTTTACTTTTAATTCTTTTTGGCTTGACTGCCATATTCAACTTTCAGTAAAGACTGGCAGCCATTCACCACTCTATAATGTACACTTTTCTCAAGAAGTCCTACAAAGTCTTTGCCGACCAGGGGACCCATGTTATTGAGAAGTATTAGTGATCCAGGGGAAAGAAGTCCAAGTTCTGTCAAAGACTTCAGTCCTTCAAGGTAGCCATCACTTTGAAAGTCCATTAACACTAAGTCTACCTTCACCAGATCAAACTTGCTGTGTAAGGTGTGGATTGCATTGACTGGATGTTGACACAATAGTTTAAACTGAAAGACAGAAAAAATGCAGTTATGGACAAAAACCAGGAAAAACCTGTCTTGAGAGGACTAAAATGGGGGGGAACAGGAGAAATTGAAAATATTTGTAGAGGTATAGTTATAAAATATATATAAAAAAAAAACTTTACATATATTGATATCCAACAGGTAGTGTTTATGATATAAATGAAATATTAATGTAAAATCAATTTTTTAAAATTAAAATAATAAAGAGATTTACACTTACCTGCTAACTGCAATGGTATTGCAGAAGGAGGCTGCTTACCTCCTCTTCATGGGTCCACTCCTCCTCTTCTTCTGTGTGTGCCCCCATAGCAAGCCACTTGATATGGGGGCACGCATGCGGGTTCATTCCTAGGCCAGGCTGTGTGCATCCAAAGACACACACAACACGGCTTGGCCTCGCCCCCTGCTCCCTCTTCATTGGTTTTGATTGACAGCAGAAGGAGCCAATGTCTTCCACTGCTATGAGCAAAGCTTGTGAGAGCAGGAAGAGGAGAGAGAAGACTCGCAGCCCAGCACACAGCGCTGGATTGATAAAGGACTCAGGTAAGTGTTGGGGGGGGGGGGATTCCATTACCATGGAGTTCCTTTTTAAAGTCTATTTATTCTACTGGCAGGATCAACAAGTAATAAAACAATGTTACAGGAGGGGACTAATGCTATTGACAGGCAGTCTGAATCATATATGACATTTTTTTATTTTGGTTATAGCTAGCATTCTTTCAATACTGGGCCTGTTGTTTATTTCCAGCTGGGGATATGCGTGGAGTTTGTCTGCTTTCTGTTTGCATGAGTTTCCACCTAAAAATCTATAGGTAGGCTGAAATTTGATGATCTGACTCTCCTGGCTGTAGGCAGTGCTGGGACAAGGTCACCTAGCACTCAGGGTAAAAATTCCAAAGTGTTAGCATCATGTCACAGCAAAAATCCCCTCCTTTCTCTCCCTCCTCTCCCAAGCATAATTTCCCTCTGAAAGCCAATATTATTCCCATATAAAAATGCACCAATTCTCCCTCTTTGTAACTCAAATCCTCGCCTCCTCAATTTCCCACTCCTAGCACAATTCCTTCCCCCCAAAAAACACCCCTCCTAGCATAAATCCTCTCCCCTCCAATTTTTCCCTCTTAGCACAAATACCCCTAAATCCCCCCCCCCAAACATAAATTCTATCCCCTCCTCAAATCCCCTTCCAGGACACAAATCATCCCCAATGCTGGCACAAATCGCCTGTCAAATACCTCTGTCCAATCCCACTCACCCACCCTTTGTGTGCTCAGTACAATTTCCCCCTACCTCAACTAAACTTACAAACTGAAAATGCTACAGGGATGGAATCCTGCCTTGCTGTGCCCCCCTCTCTCACATGAGTTTGCTGCGCCATAGGCAGCAGCTCCTTCTGCCCACCCCTTGTCCCGGCCCTGGCTGTAGGCTTGCTAATCAGTCATGGCTACTCCTAAAACTCTTCTGAGAAAATTCTGCACCCAGTTCTGTGGAACCCAACAACTGCTATTGAAACAGGGCAGAGCACATTAGGCAATGATTTTACTAAGTGTCTGGCGGATTGCTTCATGCATTGAGAACATACGGTTTGCTATATCCATGTGTTGATAAACCTCAAAATTAAAACAATGGTTTATATTACCACATCAGATGCTAGGGTAGTGTTTTTCAGCTAGACATGTACAGAGCCACCAATGTAATTACCTATAACCATGTTACTTTAAAGTAATATTATCAGCAATATTTCATCATCATTCTTATTATTTGGAGATTTCATTTATGTTTATTTTTATTTATTTTTATTATTATTTTTAATTTCATTTTTATTTTTTATATTTTATTTTGCATTTATAATTATTTTTATTTTATTTCATTTAATTTTTAATTAGTTTTCATAGTCATATGTTTTTTATTTTTAATGTCCGCAATTATTGTGTGAATTAATATTAAATTTTAATGTTTTTTAATAAAGGGAATGCTTATATACATTTTTTATAGGGATTTACCATGATGTAATGTTCTTACTTGGATTGACGTCAGTTGGAACAATTAGTATTATAGGAATCATGTAAGGAATCCATATCTAACCAATATCATGGCCGCCAGTCTCCCACATGGGAATCAACCATGTGGTAGAGGAGACTTGTTTGTCCTACCGACAAAATGGCCGCCAGATGGAATTTGATTGGCTTAGAAAAGGGGGAGGTGTCCTTCCCCCTGTATTTATAGATGGCTCTTCTAACCGGAAATTAGGTCCTTGATGATGCCCTGTGGGAGGGCGAAATGCGTTGACGCAATTTCCAGTTCCGAGTCCAATAGACATCACTTCCGGTTGTCGGTGGAATGCACGCCAACAGCGGCGTTTCCTATTGCAATCTCTTGATAATATATGCCTGTTTTTACTCTGCATTTTATAAGTATTCACTCTATTTGCGCAATAAAGATATTGCCAAATGGTACTTCACTATAGTTCCCTCCTTTTTGTCTCATTTTGGGTACTATTATCCATGGATGATTATCTTGATGAGCATGTGAGATCTGCTTTGTGAATCGATGTAAATCTCTTCCCTGGCCACCATTTTAAGCCTGAAACAACCCCTAGACTGAAAAGCTAAGGGTCCATTCCATCCGGTGAGTGGGGACACAGGAGGGGGTGTTGCACACCTCGAATTTTGGAGCACTTTGCACTTTATGGGCTGGAGCACATTGTTCACTAATATATGGACATTCACTTATTAATTAATTATTACGTGATTATTTAGGTTATTGTTTATTATTGCGAGTGCTGTAATAAATATATGTTTCTGTTTTGTCAAGTGAATAGCACCTTGTGTACAGCAGCTGCAAGATATTTTGTAAAAAATCTTTTCACAATTGTTTTACTTCTAGCGCGAGTATATATATTTAGAATATTTTTTTTACAATATTTGTCAATACCTGATTATTTTTGAATCCAGAAACTAGGATCATTTCTTCTGCTGATTCCGCCATGCTGTCCTCTTCCTCCACAGCATACACTTTCCCATCTGGAGGCAGTAAGGAAAGCACCCTTATAGCTGAATACCCACATTGTGTGCCGAGCACAAGAACTATTAGTGAGGAAGACTGCTTCACTGCATCTGCTAAAAAAATGTCTGGACAAAACATTGGGAGTAATAAATCAGACTGAAGTGCACCAGTCATCTGGGCTGCCATTTTATAAATTTACTTTATAAATCAGATTGAAAAAAAAAGTTAACCAGAAATTTCTGGAAGTTGTGACAGCAATACATTATGGCCAATTCAGCTCACATAACAACCGCTCAAACAGTGTATAGGTATAGTAGTCCTAGTGGGCATAGGTAGAGATTGACGTGAGAGAGTAAGTGTAGCACCCTCTAGTGTGCTACTAGTGTTAGTGCAGGCAAATGTAAGTTATGACTCATGGTAAGTTTTGTGGGACAGGGTTACTGCAGGTCAGGTTGGATCGCTCTGCAGAGGCAGATCTCTGGTACTTCCCCCTGGATCTGGAATCTGATAGAGCTTCTAGAAGTTAGTGGGTGGAGAACAGGAGGTGCTGATCTGCATACTGGAGAGAACTTGGCCAATCCCCAGGCAGAATGTCCTGGCAGGGTGGGTAGGTCAGCCCTTGAATCTAGTGGAGCCATGCCAGCAGAGGAATCGGGTGAAAGATTAGGTGCTGAGGAGGCTGTCGGTGGCCTAGGAAGGGTCCCCTATGTCTAGAGGGGGCCTTTGCCTCAAGACTGGACACGGGCTGGCTAAGGAAGATCCTATCGGTTTGAGCAGGAATCTTGCCTGAGAGCAGTGGGAGCATAACCCTTTTATGCCTTACCCTGGGAAATCTTCAGAGCAGCAGCTAGAGAGGGCTGGTAGTACCCGCAAGCAGTGGAACTGGTAGCAGTTCTACAGAGGAAAGGAAATACTCCTGCATGCAGTTTTGCAGCATTTTGGGCCATTTTCCAAAGGGGACTAAGAGCTCCTAGTCCGTAAGGGACTTTTGCTACTGATCCTTAAAAACAAAGTGTATCCAGGAAGGAGAACAGTCCAGGATCTTTTCTAAGTACATAGGAAGGAAGTTGTTCCCCATTTGTTGTTTTTGTCAAGTTGGACATTCCATAAATTCCTCTAGCCCATCCAAGTTGTTACCCCTAATCAAACAACTAAAACAAAGCCAAGAAACTGACTTCTTGTGTCTGGGTGCAAGTGTAAAATGTGTGTTGCCTGGCTGTGCATGAATTGGGGAGCCAGATACCAGCAACCCTTGCGGGGCTAGTGCTGTATAAGCATTCAGCTTTGAGTTTGCAGGTTTTTATATGGGGTGAATTATTGTTAAAGTGAAGCTGTACTTTAATGCTAATTTAATGCAAAGCAACAGCTACACAATCCACAGCACTTGCCTTTTCTTTTCTCCTTTATTGCTCTGTTCAGCTACTGGGATTGAGGACAGAAAGCCCTAGCCACAAGTTACAACTTACAGCTTACACAAGGTTGACTATACTCCTGCTCCTATGTGCCAAGCGCCAGGCCAGCACTGTCACATGAGAGGAAGGGGAGTGCTCTCCATATCTAGAAAGTACTGAGTATACTGTATTACTTGCTCCCAACAACAACTATCACAGTTTAATCTTTAGACTGCAGCTTTTTCCATGACAGGTTTTATCTAAATTGTGACAGTGTGACAATAATAATAAGCTGGCCACACATGTTGAGGTGTTTGGTTATTCCCGCGCTATCAGGTATATAGCAGATCGAACTATTGGGAAAAGCTGCCTGCACCAGGTACGTGCCGGACCCTGTGGATAAGTAGTGGTGTAAGTAGGTGGTGCTGCGCTAATCCTAAGTGAACTAACTCAAAATAAATCCTGTTATGTGATGTGTATCATATAGTGCGTCAAATAATAAAAAGGTGTAGTAATTCCTACCTAGCCCATGTAAGACCAGTCGCTCACACAGCAACAGGTCATATAAATGAAAATATAATCATCAATGGTGAAATAATAAATGAATATCAATACATATAAATTGATAACAGCAATGTGAATAAATACATATGAATAAATACCAACAAAGTGAAAGTGTCAACTTCTAATAAAGTGCACAGATGCAAAAAATTATGTGTAATACAACGTGTATCAGACATGCAACACATAAAGTGACTGTGTGCAACAGTGCGGCCAAAAAATGCAGCACAGAGAATGTCCAACCAATCAAAAGTCCTCCAACACACTTCCTTCAGCCCGTGACAGCAATATACTATCCTGCATCACTTGCAGTGTAGTGCTCAAATATACCAGCACTACACTGCAAGTGATGCAGGATAGTATATTGCTGTCACGGGCTGAAGGAAGTGTGTTGGAGGACTTTTGATTGGTTGGACATTCTCTGTGCTGCATTTTTTGGCCGCACTGTTGCACACAGTCACTTTATGTGTTGCATGTCTGATACACGTTGTATTCCACATAATTTTTTGCATCTGTGCACTTTATTAGAAGTTGACACTTTCACTTTGTTGGTATTTATTCATATGTATTTATTCACATTGCTGTTATCAATTTATATGTGTTGATATTAATTTATTATTTCACCATTGATGATTATATTTTCATTTATATGGCCTGTTGCTGTGTGAGCGACTGGTCTTACATGGGCTAGGTAGGAATTACTACACCTTTTTATTATTTGGCGCACTATATGATACACGTCACATAACAGGATTTATTTTGAGTTAGTTCACTTAGGATTAGCGCAGCATCACCTACTTACACCACTATTTGGCCACACATGTTACAACCTCCTTTAGAATTACAATTGTGTACTGCAAAAGGCCTAACCAAACAATACAATCACTTTATATCTAATCAAATAAGCCCTCACACTACATAGATTTTAGTATATCTTAAAAATATTGTACAACTAGATTGTAAAGCATGCACCTGGCTTTAGTATGCGAGATGGGTTTTCACAACATTTCTATCAATGTGCATGCCACACATACCTTGATCTGGAGTAAAAAGCATCCTCTTTATCATGCTGTTCTTTATGGCATATTCCCTAAAAGTATGCAGTACACTGTCGGGCTTTCCATGGGTAGATTCCATCAGCACATATCGACGAAGGGCTTGCTGTGTCTTCTCATCTATGGTCCATTTGGACCGTGGCTGATTACGGTATCTGTAGAACACCCAGGCACACAAAGGCACCACAATGCCAGCGGTGAGGACTGGGAAGGTGGAGTCCATGGAGACTGTCAGGTATGGCAGGCTGGCAAGTATAATATAAATATTGCTGATCATATGTATGAAATTAAGGCTATGCATTTGGTAAAAAAAATGTACACATAATTGATATTTGTCACTTTCAATGTGGCCTAAAAGTAGAATTATGTGCCAAAGAAAAAATAACATATGCTATAGTTTGTCATTACCCTTAACACAACAGTGTTTGCTTTTCGGAGTCCTGTAATGTAATATAATATTATATTTTTATAAATGAGAAAAAATGCAGCGCTAAGAAATAATAGGAAATTAGGGTGTAGTGAACCAATTAAGTAAGAGATGCTGTACTGAACAGTAAAGCATATGTGCAAAAACCATAAGTGAAATGAACAAACACAGTATAAAGTGTCCACATATGGTAAATGGATGATTCCAAACTCAAATTATTAAGAGGAACTGGTATGGACCAAAAAATGATGTGAAACTAGAAAATAAAGTCAATGGTGCGCGGTGTAGATCTGTGACTGAGTCAACAACGGGGTACAGAACTTCCGTAGCTGTAAACCAACATCTCGATATGGGACATCAGAATGATAACATCAGGAAGTAAGATAAGATGGGTACTCTTACCAGATGACGTGGACTCCACTGTCATATGACATGGAGTCAATGGTGCATGGAGCCAAACCTAGGCTGGAAAACGATATCCGGAACGGTGGAACCTCTGTCTCACTTCTCGACTTCTCTGGTGGGGTGAAGAAACATCAGGAAGGGCCGCCAACTGGATATCAGCCAATAGACCTCAAGGATGTGTTCCAAGGAGAAGCCGGGGACAGATTTGATCCAGACCCCGTGACGGAAGTAGGGCTACTGGAAGGCAGTTTCTTGCATCGGGATAATATGCAAAAAAAAAATAAAAAGCTTCTGCATAGTGCAGGTAAACCAGGGATTTTTATTTCTAAAAATACCATACAAAAAATGGATAAAAGTGATCACAATTAAAATAAAATCAAAGCAGCGTAAGGAAGGGGAGATCGCCCGACGCGTTTCGACCAAGGGGGTCTTCAACAGGGGCATGAGCTTCTCCCTTCACGCTGCTCCTATATATAAATATCTAATCCAATAAGATAACCCCTATAGCGAATCATAGTGGAGCTACAAAGGTCAAGTAATCAGGAACTGGATCCTGTTGATTGCTAGACCAATCAGAATCATGAATAAAACAGCCGGTGAGTGTAGGACCCAATAGCGCAGTCTAATAGTGAGACCAATCAGAATCATGAATAAAACAGCCGGTGAGTGTAGGACCCAATAGCGCAGTCTAATAGTGAGACTGATGCCTGGAGACCTCCCCACCGCATGGCAAACAATAGTAGACATCACTTCCTGGTAATGCATCACTTCCTGGTCAAACAATGGTGGACATCACTTCCTGGTAATGCATCACTTCCTGGTCATGTGATGTGGTGTGAAGGGGCGGTGTCCCGGCCCCCTGACCCAATCAACAACCACCAAAAGGTGCACAGGATGGGAGAGGGTAGTCACGGAAAGTGAATCTCCTCAGCTCAAGTCCCGATCACATGATCGGATCTGGTGCTGTCACATGGCTAAAAATGTGATGATCGGATCTGGTGCTGTTCACACCACATCACATGACCAGGAAGTGATGCATTACCAGGAAGTGATGTCCACCATTGTTTGACCAGGAAGTGATGCATTACCAGGAAGTGATGTCTACTATTGTTTGCCATGCGGTGGGGAGGTCTCCAGGCATCAGTCTCACTATTAGACTGCGCTATTGGGTCCTACACTCACCGGCTGTTTTATTCATGATTCTGATTGGTCTAGCGATCAACAGGATCCAGTTCCTGATTACTTGACCTTTGTAGCTCCACTATGATTCGCTATAGGGGTTATCTTATTGGATTAGATATTTATATATAGGAGCAGCGTGAAGGGAGAAGCTCATGCCCCTGTTGAAGACCCCCTTGGTCGAAACGCGTCGGGCGATCTCCCCTTCCTTACGCTGCTTTGATTTTATTTTAATTGTGATCACTTTTATCCATTTTTCGTATGGTATTTTTAGAAATAAAAATCCCTGGTTTACCTGCACTATGCAGAAGCTTTTTATTTTTTTTTGCATATTATCCCGATGCAAGAAACTGCCTTCCAGTAGCCCTACTTCCGTCACGGGGTCTGGATCAAATCTGTCCCCGGCTTCTCCTTGGAACACATCCTTGAGGTCTATTGGCTGATATCCAGTTGGCGGCCCTTCCTGATGTTTCTTCACCCCACCAGAGAAGTCGAGAAGTGAGACAGAGGTTCCACCGTTCCGGATATCGTTTTCCAGCCTAGGTTTGGCTCCATGCACCATTGACTCCATGTCATATGACAGTGGAGTCCACGTCATCTGGTAAGAGTACCCATCTTATCTTACTTCCTGATGTTATCATTCTGATGTCCCATATCGAGATGTTGGTTTACAGCTACGGAAGTTCTGTACCCCGTTGTTGACTCAGTCACAGATCTACACCGCGCACCATTGACTTTATTTTCTAGTTTCACATCATTTTTTGGTCCATACCAGTTCCTCTTAATAATTTGAGTTTGGAATCATCCATTTACCATATGTGGACACTTTATACTGTGTTTGTTCATTTCATTTCACTTATGGTTTTTGCACATATGCTTTACTGTTCAGTACAGCATCTCTTACTTAATTGTTTCACTACACCCTAATTTCCTATTATTTCTTAGCGCTGCATTTTTTCTCATTTACCAGTTATTGTTTGTCACAATGTATGCAGCTGCTGGCTCACATATATTTTATTTTTGCTATTAGAGCGCAGTGTTTTCATATTCTCTTGCATATTATATTTTTATGACCTGATGACCCTCTCCTTTGTTTCAGCTGTAGCTGCCACTTTTGCTAGACACTTTGGCCTGTTACAGAAGGAGGAAAAATAAAGTCCCAGTCTCAACAGTCGATCAACCAACTGTGGGCATTTACTACAGTGGACTGGACAAAAATGCATCGCTGCCTATAGTTCACACAGAAGGGTGACAATGCTCCTGCAGAGTTGGTAGACACCCTATTAACTTCTTCAGGACTGGCTGTTGTAATGAAATGGTCGTCGGCACACTTGCTGTTCAGAGAAGCTGTTTTTAAACACCTGTTTTTCTGTTCTCGGGTGGAAGCACAAGCACAGCGGTTGTGTCATTGAACAGTGCAGATCACAGAAAAAAGGTACAGAATCAATGAAAGCGGATCTGTATCATGTGATGGTTGTAGCCAATCACTCAGGTGATCAGATTAAAATAAAATAAAAACTGGGGATGCTCTGCTGACCACGCCCACATTTAACCACACTCACAAAGCCACACCCCATTACAATCAATGTTTAAACCGTATAAACAATATGTAAATGTTAACAATACTTATAATTGTAATGCCATTTTATTCTCCAGGTTGTCTGAAAAAAATATATAATGTTTGGGGGTTCTAAGAAATTTTCTAGCAAAAAAACCTGATATTAACTTGTAAACACCAAGTGTAAAAAATAGGCCTGGTCCTTAAGTGGTTAAAGTGATACTAAACACACATGGTTTATTTTACATTATCCCCTCTATTTCTGTATGTGGATGATGCACTGTAATTTTTTTAATAATAAAAAAATCTAAGTATCCTTTTTCCTGATCGATATACAGCTGACACATGACCCAGACCTCTCCCAGCCTGTCTGCAGGGAAACATAGGCAGGAGGAGCTTCTAGTCCTCTGCTGCTGGCCACATGTTCAAAATAAAAAAAGAGCCTTTACAATATAGAGTAAAATAAATAATATCAATAAACTGTTTTAAATTGTCATACAAATATATATTTGAAATCAAATCTTTATTATTTTTTGGCAATAACATGGTGTGGGTGGATTTCTGCCAGTCACAGGCTCTCCAGTCTATGTCTTATGCCCTGTACACACGGTCGGATTTTCCGACAACAAATGTTGGATGTGAGCTTGTATGTGTATGCTCCATAGAACATTTGTTGTCGGAATTTCCACCAACAAATGTTTGAGAGCAGGTTCTCAAATTTTCCATCAACAAAACTTGTTGTCGGAAATTCTGAGCGTGTGTACACAATCCCAACGCAACAAAAGTCCACGCATGCTCGGAATCAAGCAGAAGAGCCGCACTGGCTATTGAACTTCATTTTTCTCGGCTTGTCGTACGTGTTGTACGTCACCACGTTCCCACATTTGTAATTGTTGGCCAACATTTGTTTGACCGTGTGTATGCAAGACAAGTTTGAGCCAACATCCTTCTTAAAAAAATCCACGGTTTTGTTGTCGGAAAATTCTGTTGTGTGTAAGTAGCATAAGGATAAGAGGGAGGTGAAGCCTCCATTTATACATGTACTATCCTCCCCCCAATTGTGTTTAGCTGGTTAGTGGGCATGAACGAGGAGGGAGTGGGCTGTCATTTACCATTGTGTATATGCCCATATGTGTGACTCTATAGTCACATGGGCTGCTCAGAGGAAAGTTTCAGCATAGAAGCTTACTGAAAACTGAGCATGTGCAGAGTTGCCACCACAGCTGCAAAATCCCTAGCTGAGATGGGGACATGAACAGAAGGTGAAGATAGCAGCAGGTTTTTTGCAGAATAAAAAAAAAAAATCTCATAGTGACTGAGTAGGAACAGCATGACATACAGCATTTATTGATAGTATGATGTGGGGTTAGTGACACTTTAAAGGATATGTAAACGTTTGTTTTTTTTTAAAAACAAACCTGTCATACTTACCTCCTCTGTACGGTTGGTTTTGCACAGAGTGGCCCTGATCCTCCTCTTCTGGGGTTCCTCAGCGGTGCTCCTGGCTCCTCTTCTACTCGAGTGCCCCGTCAGAGAAGTGCTGTCCCTCGTGGCACCCGTGCAGGCGCGCTCCCGTGTTCTGCTGCTGTGTCCATTGACACAGAGAGCAGGACTTGGCTCTGCCCCTGGCTCCCCTGTCATTGGATTTGATTGACAGCAGCTGGAGCCAAAAGCTGCGCTGCTTTCAATCTATCCAATCAGGACTCAAGACACCTTCTGGATCAGGTGTGCTCATCCCTGGCACAGGAACGATCGGGCTCAGGTAAGTAAAAGGGGGGCTGGTACACTACAAGAGGTTTTTCACCTCAATGAATAGAATGCATTGAGGTGAAAAACAGCAAGGGTTTACAGCCCCTTTAAGGACCCATGAATACAGGGCATTAGCTACCCTCTTCTAAAAGCCTTTCCTCTTGTCAGCCAAAAATGCTTGACGTGTGTAAATGCGCTTAGATGCATTTAGGCATGTCGAACGCTTGGGCATAAAATCATTTTATTGACCAGTATTCTGGCCATTGAAACAAATTAACACTCAAGCGCTTGGCACGCCTAGTGTTAACACGCATTTGGAGTTTAGTTGCCAAGACGCAGCTGCTTCTGGACTCACTGGCAGTGGAGGAGGGGGTCAGGTTGGGGGGGGGGGGGGTTGCCTCTAAACACTCTAAGGGCCAGTTCACATCTCATGCAGTCCAGTGCGTTTTTTTTCTGCATCAAAAACGCATAGAAAGTAGGTTATATGGTTTTCAATAGCATAGCTCACACCAGTGCTTGCAGTTCCAGTGCGTTTCAGTTCCAGAAAAAAAAAGAAGAAAATGTTGCATTTTTAGACATGTGCGATTAGTTTCGTACGAATTTGTGAAAATTCTTACATTTGTAAGTATCCGAAATACGAATGTTTATGCATACGAATTTTGTACAAAATACGAAATTTGGTTTACAAACTTCGGATAAATTTATCACAACGAACTTTCGTTATTGTTACGAAAAGTTAACGAAACAAAAAGGTAAAAACCCAGGAAGTCAGCACAGCACAGGGATGGTGGGAGCCCCTTATAATGATAAATGTATATAACGAACATTCGTTATTGTTACGAAAAGTTTACGAACCTAACGAAAATTCGTATTTTGTACGAATCCGAATTGAATTTCGGACACGAATTACGAATTACAATTACTTTTAATACGAAACGGAACGGAACAAAACAAATTTATTGACGGCGCACATGTCTATTTCGTACGAATCCGAATTGAATTTCGGACACGAATTACAATTACTTTTAATACGAAACGGAACGGAATGAAACAAATTTATTGACGGCGCACATGTCTATTTTCCTGCACTGGAACGCTGTAAAAAGCATTAAAAACTCACGGGAACGCACCTAAACTCACTGGAACAGCCATGTTCTTATTTGAGGTTAAGGAAAAAAGAAGGGGGAAAAATTCACTGGACTGCATCAAAAATGCACCAAAAACGCACATGCAAAAAAGCATCTGGAGCACATCCGGACAGCGTTTCTATGGTGTGAACTGGCCCTAAAGCCTCGTACACGCGATCGGATTTTCCGACGGGAAATGTGCGATGACAGGCTGTTGGCGGAAAATCTGACCTTTGGTAGGCTCCATCAGACAATTGTTGGCCAACTTTCCGTGGAGAAATGTCGGATGGCAGGTTTATAAATTTTCCGCGGACAATGGTGTGTTGTCGGATTTTCCCAGCGTGTGTACACAAGTCCGTCGGACAAAAGTCCAAAGTACAAACATGCATGCTCGGAATCAATGCTCACCAAACATGACATTAGCTGAAGGTGCCCAAAGGGAGGCGCTAAAGAGATGAAAAACCACGTAGTACGTCACTACGTTTATGTTTGCTGGCCAACAATTGTGTGCCGTTTGTATGCAAGACAAATTCCTGGCCAACGCCCTTCGGACAAAAATCCGACGCTTTGTCTGCAGAAAATCCGATCGTGTGTGCCAGACTTAAATGTGTGCATGGACATATAGGCTAACATGGAAGGGCATTTAGAGGCAAATAAAAAACATCAGATGCCCCTAAAAACAGCGTTAAAAACATTGTGTGTGCATGAGCCCTAAATTACAATACCACTTCTGTTCTGTTGCAATTGTACATGCTATGCTTTTTTTTTTTTGTTATTTGCTATATTTTTTTTTTCCACAAAAGTGGAATTACCTTTTAAAAAAGTAGGGAAGCTAAAGCACAACCATGACAGCAAACCAACTAGTCGTTTTAAAAGGAAAGGTCAACTATGGCAGCCTACATAACTCTGTCATAAGTCTACACAGTATGGTTGCCACCTCATCCCTTTAAACCCGAACACATATTAATTCCACAGGCTCTGTGGCTGATTAAGGTGGTAATTAAACTCACTTGGTGCCTTATCTGCATTTAATTAGCCTCAGAACCTGTGGAATTCAAAGGTGTTCGGGTTTGAGGCTGGGTTCACACTGGTCCGACAAACGCTCCGACATTGGGAGCTCATGTCGCATGACGTGTGAAATTTAATGTTTCCCTATGGGAGCCGTCCTAACTGGTCCGACACAAGTCGTTCCGACTTTAGAAATGCTCCCTGTACTACTTTGGTCCGACTTTGATCCTACTTCAGTCTATTGACTATCATTGAAGTCGGATCAAAGTCGGATTGCCGTCTTGCATGATCCGACTTTGGCACGCGACTTGTGCTCAGATGTTCTTGAGGGGGAACTCCGCGCCAAATTTTAAATAAAAAACCGGCATGGGTTCCCCCTCCAGGAGCATACCAGGCCCTTGGGTCTGGTATGGACCTTGAGGGGAACCCCCTACGCCGATAAAAACGGCGTGGGGGTCCCCCCCAATCCATACCAGACCCTTATCCGAGCACGCAGCCCGGCCGGACAGGAATGGGGGTGGGGACGAGCGAGCGCCCCCCCCCCTCCTGAGCCGTACCAGGCCGCATGCCCTCAACATGGGGGGTTGGTGCTTTGGGGGAGGGGGCGCGCTGCGGCCCCCCACCCCAAAGCACCTTGTCCCCATGTTGATGAGGACAAGGGCCTCTTCCCGACAACCCTGGCCGTTGGTTGTCGGGGTCTGCGGGCGGGGGGCTTATCGGAATCCGGGAGCCCCCTTTAATAAGGGAGCCCCCAGATCCCGGCCCCCCACCCTATGTGAATGAGTATGGGGTACAGCGTACCCCTACCCATTCACCTAGGAAAAAAGTGTCAATTTAAAAAAAAACACTACACAGATTTTTAAAGCATTTTATTAGACAGCTCCGGGGGTCTTCTTCCGACTTCGGGGGTCTCTCCGGTTCTTCTCCACGCTCTCCGGATCTTCTGCCGGGCTCCTCCGCTCTCTTCTGCTCTTTTGCCGCTCTTTTGCTAAAGCGGAGGAGCCCGGTCTTCAATCTTCTGCCTTCTGCCTTCTGCCCTCTTCTCCTGATGTTGACACGACGCTCTCTGGGGCTAGAATGCTCTCTGTGCGCTCTGTCTGCTCTGACTTATATAGGCGGTGACCCCGCCCCCTTATGCCGTCACAGTCCCTGGGCATGCTGGGACTGTGACGTTTTAGGGGGCGTGGTCATCACCCGATGACCACGCCCCCTAAAACGTCACAGTCCCAGCATGCCCAGGGACTGTGACGGCATAAGGGGGCGGGGTCACCGCCTATATAAGTCAGAGCAGAGCGCACAGAGAGCATTCTAGCCCCAGAGAGCGTCGTGTCAACATGAGGAGAAGAGGGCAGAAGGCAGAAGGCAGAAGATTGAAGACCGGGCTCCTCCGCTTTAGCAAAAGAGCGGCAAAAGAGCAGAAGAGAGCGGAGGAGCCCGGCAGAAGATCCGGAGAGCGTGGAGAAGAACCGGAGAGACCCCCGAAGTCGGAAGAAGACCCCCGGAGCTGTCTAATAAAATGCTTTAAAAATCTGTGTAGTGTTTTTTTTTAAATTGACACTTTTTTCCTAGGTGAATGGGTAGGGGTACGCTGTACCCCATACTCATTCACATAGGGTGGGGGGCCGGGATCTGGGGGCTCCCTTATTAAAGGGGGCTCCCGGATTCCGATAAGCCCCCCCGCCCGCAGACCCCGACAACCAACGGCCAGGGTTGTCGGGAAGAGGCCCTTGTCCTCATCGACATGGGGACAAGGTGCTTTGGGGTGGGGGGCCGCAGCGCGCCCCCCACCCCCAAGGCACCACCCCCCATGTTGAGGGCATGCGGCCTGGTACGGTTCAGGAGGGGGGGGGCGCTCGCTCGTCCCCACCCCCAGTCCTGTCCGGCCGGGCTGCGTGCTCGGATAAGGGTCTGGTATGGATTGGGGGCGACCCCCCACGCCGTTTTTTCGGCGTAGGGGGTTCCCCTCAAGGTCCATACCAGACCCAAGGGCCTGGTATGCCTCTGGAGGGGGAACCCATGCCGGTTTTTTATTTAAAATTTGGCGCGGAGTTCCCCCCTAAAGATTCATACCAAACACAGTGCCGGCATTGGCGGGGATCCAAGTCGGATCCCCGTTCATTGAAAGTCGGACACATGCCGGCTTCATGTCGCAGGGCAAAGTCGGATCCAAAGTAGGACGGCTGTCGTGTCGCACCAGTGTGAACCCAGCCTAAAGGGATGAGGCGGCAACTCTACCACACAGTCACTTACTGAGATTCTGTGACTACAAATTGCAGTGTAGTTCCTAGTCTTCCTGCTTTCCCCTCACACAACTGGACTAGGTGAATATGTGTGTGATTATGAAGAATCTTCAAGGAGAAGTCTATTATGAAAAGATTTTGAATGTCTCCCTTACCAAGCTGGAGACTTGTGTAGCCTTTGGTCAGGAGGCGGCTGTGTCTTACAAGTATTACGTTTCCTTCCTGCTAGTAAATATATAACATGCCAGAACGGTATATCACAGGTAGACGCTATGTGTGGGAGGGGACGTGTAGCTTGTGTAAGTGGAATGGTAGACCTAACAACAGGTTCTAGTTTTCTCTGCAAAAAACAAACTGTATCTAAGGTAAATATGATTCCTGTTAATGCTTGCATATTATAGAACGCAAAACAATAAAAAAAAATAATAGCTATATACTCATGTAACCTTTTTGTTCTGAATACAGGGTTTGTAAAAATGTTAAAATACATTTTTTTACTATTTCTTTTTTTTTTTTTTCAGGAAGGGAACCTCCAAGCAACACAGTGCTGTTTCTCAAGTCAGAGTGGCAATAGAAGGCCAATGATTACAAGGAATGTTCTAGAACTCCAGCATTCTTTGCAGTTATTGCGCCATATTTGAATCCCTGGGAGACAAAAAAAAAACAAAACGAAAGCATCCAGCCGTCAGAAACATTTCTCTTTGCACAAGGAGTGTAAAGCGTAACTCTACTTTTCCTGAGAAAAAAACAGTCGCCTCTGGGTGATTATTGTACATGACAAGGATTTTAACAAACTGTGTAGAAGATTCCTATCTGTTTCTGCTCTGAGGAAATAGCAGTTTAACCACTTCAGCCCCAGAAGATTTTACCCCCTTCCTGACCAGAGCACTTTTTACAATTTGGTACTGCGTCGTTTAACCGACAATTGTGCAGTCGTGCGATGTTGTACCCAAACAAAATATGCGTCCTTTTTTTACCCACAAATAGAGCTTTCTTTTGGTGGTATTTGTTCACCTCTGCGGTTTTTATTTTTTGCGCTATAAACAAAAAAAGCGGCAATTTAAAAAAACAAAACTATTTTTTACTTTTTGCTATTATAAATATCCTCAAAAATGTTTTAAAAAAAAATAATTTCTTCATCCGTTTAGGCCAATATATATTCTTCTACATATTTTTGGTAAAAAAAACAAAGAAAACACAATAAGTATATATTGATTGGTTTGCGCAAAAGTTATAGCGTCTACAAACTATGGGAAAGATTTATGGCATTATTATTATTTATTTATACTAGTAATGGCAGTGATCTGCGATTTTTAGCGGTATTGCGACGGACAGATTGGACACTTTTGATAAATTTTTGGGACCATTAAAGTGGAGTTCTGCTTAAAAAAAAAAAAATACATAAAAGTCAGCAGCTACAAATACTGCATCTGCTGACTTTTAATAATCGGACACTTACCTGTCCCAGGATCCAGCAATGTGGGGGAACGAAGCCCCGCTCGTCTCCCCCTCCTCTCTGAGGCACCGGCATTGTAACTGTGGGCACCCGGCTGTGGCTTCACAGCCGGGCACCCACTGCGCATGCATGAGCTGCGTGCTGTGACATGTCCCAGATGATTGCCGAGAGGGAGGGGGGAGAGGTGGTCTCCCTTCTGGTGCTACGGTGCGCGGTCCTCTAAAAAGAGGGTCCCAGCTCCCCCCCAAAAAAATAATATGCCAAATGTGGCATGTCAGGGGGTCACCTCCCTTAAAGCAGAAGTTCCATTTTTGGGTGGAACTCCGCTTTAACATTTATACAGCGATCAGTGCTATAAATATGCACTGATTACTGCGTAAATGTCACTGGCAGGGAAGGGGTTAACACTAGGGGGCGATCAAGGGGTTAAATGTGTGTTCCCTCAGTGTGTTCTAACTGTATGGGGATAGGATTGACTAGGTTAGGAGACATATTGTTGTTCCTACTTAGTAGGAACAAACGATATGTCTCCTCTCCCCTGACAGCACAGGGATTTGTGTGTTTACACACACAAATCACCGTGCCTGGCTCTCGTGCACACGATCGTGACCATCGGCCACGTGCATTGGATCCCCTCTGGCGACTCTTAAAGGGAACCCCTTATGTACGGGATTTCGTGCAGCGGTGCCATTGTGCCGCAGTAAATGTGCATGAGCTGGTCGGGAAGCGGTTAACTATGTCCATTGAGTGGGTGGGTGAATGGGAGGGACTGTTTCATTATATCAACTGGTGCAATCTCAGTGTTCTAATGAGAAAAGTAGCAGTGTTGCATCACTGTAGAAGCAGTTAACCCTTGAGGGGTACCACACCAAAACTAAAATTCCTATTGTAGAGGATACTAGTGGCTCTATAGGTGTAGTTAAACCAGTGTGACCTAGGGCCACATCACGCCAGCTATTGTGTTGCTGGCGGTAACTTGCTAGTAATGGAATCGCTGAAGCGCGCTCTTACCTTTTCCTACAGTGTCACTCCCTTGCTGACATACGATTCCTTCCTACTTGCTTAAGGAGGAAAACTCACTAAGAAGTTTAAAGTGAAAAAAAAAAAAAAAAAAAAAAAAAATTTTTTTTTTTTCATTTTCTATAGAGCAGTGATCTCCAAACTGCGTCCCAGGAGCTGGATGTGGCCCTTTACTTGGTTTTATCTGGCCCATGGGGCACTTATCTTCCCACTGATATCAATAGGGCACTATACCTCCCATTAAAACCAATGATGGGGTGTTGTTTATGCCCACTGATGTAGGGGCATTTTCTATTTCCACTGGCCACGCTAAAGCCTAAAGAACAGTAAACTGACCTTTTGCTTAGAAAGTTAGGACACCCCTGCTATAAAGTAAGGGAGGGTTATAATCCCTGACAGTTTTTCTGCCATCTGTGTCCCATTTGGGAGATTTCCCTTCACTTCCTTTCTCATAGCCAAAACAGGAAGTGAGAGGAAATCCATCCAGAGTGGGAGCATCCCTGGTTTTCTCCAGAACTAGTATCCCCACTGGAAGATTTTCCTTCTATTCCTGTTCTGGGAACAACCCAGAATTTGGAATTTTCTTTCACTTTTTTTGTGATAATGGTCATCAGGAGAAACAGGTTGAATCTCTCTCTAAAGGTGTGCACAAACAGCATTAAAGAGATGACAGGTGTTCTAATCCCTCTCCACTTTATCCAAGACTAAAAAAAAAAAAAAAAATGTACTTTAAGTTATATTTTAAAGTAGGCCTAGCATTTAAAAAACGGAAAATTGTATACTCACCTTTCCGTAATTTTCCTTTCCTGACGCCTCTCCATGGTAGCACACACTGGGTTGTGACTCCGCCCCCACAACCTGACAGGATTGGTTAGCTATAAATTTGAAGGGGAGACACCCCGCTGCATTCTCTGTAAATATATCACCATAAGACTGGGTGGGAATCTGTGTACTGCCATGGAGAGGCGTCAGGAAAGGAAAATTACGGAAAGGTGAGTATACAGTTTTCCGTTTTCCTGACACCTCCATGGCAGCACACACTGGGAAATAACTCGCCAGTCGGGTGGGTGCAAGAAAATAATATTTATTCCTTATAATGTGGAAGAATTGGCTCAACAACAGATCTACCGAAGTCTGCCTTAGCCAAGTGAGCAGAATCCACTCTATAGTGAGAAATGAAAGTGTGTCTGGAGGACCAAGTTGCTGCTTTGCAAATCGTCCCTGGTGAAACCCTGCATTACGCTGCCCAGGAGGTAGCCACTGCCCTGGTCAAGTGAGCCCTGATGCCTTCGGGAATTGCTAGATGACGCATGGAGTATGTCTTCTTGATGGACTTGACTAACCAGGAGGCGATAATACGTGAAGTAGCCACTTGACCTCAGATCCCACAGAGAAATTGATTCAGATGGAGTAAAAGGAGGATTGGTGAAGGCATCGAGAACTACTGAGAGATCCCATGATGGAAAAGCTGGTTTCTTGGGAGGTTTGATTTTCAGACAGGCTCTCAGGAATTGGATTACCAGCGGATGTAATGCCCATCTAGTGCCTGTTTTGGCCGACAAGGCGGATACCTGTACCTTAAGGGTACTTGAACTTAGACCTTTGTTGATTCCTGACTGGAGGAACTCTAAGATTTGAGAGGGTTCTGGAGCAATAGGATCCCATCCCTTCTGCTGTGCCATGGTAAAGAATTTGTTCCAAATTCTTGTATAGGTGGTGTTGGTGATACTTTTCCTGGCTTGCATCAGGGTTGATATTACTTCCTGAGAGCAGCCTTGTTCCCTTAACCTAACCCTTTCAACGTCCATGCCGTCAGATGCAACTTCTCTGGAGCTGGGTGTAGAAATTGGCCTTGAAATAGCAAATCCGGGGTTACCGGAAGAAGGACTGGAGGTTGAAGGCTGAGCTGCAATAGGGTCGTGAACCATGGTCTTCTCGGTCAAAGAGGGATTACGATTACCGCGATTACCGTGGCTGAGGATCTCCAAAGCCTGGACAGGAATCTCGCAATTAATGGAGTTGGCGGGAATATGTACCCCAACTTGAAGTTCCATGGGTGAATTAGACAATCTATCCCTTCGGCTGAAGGGAACGATGCTCTGGACAGAAACCTCCGACACTTTGTATTCGCAGGTGTGGCTGCTAAGTCGATCTCTGGCATTCCCCATGTGTCCGTAAGCAGAGAAAAGGCCTGGAGACTCGGGGACCATTCGTTGTTCGAAAGAGTCTCTGGACTCAGGTAATCGGCTAACATGTTCTGTGCCGCAGGAACATATATTGCTTTTAAGTCTGCTAGGTGTGCCTGTGCCCATTCCAAGATAGGACGGACTTCCTCCATCAGTGTGAGACTCTTGGTACCCCCTTGCCTGTGGATGTAGGACACTGCCACCTTGTTGTCCATCTGGATAAGCACGTTCTTCCCTCTGAGGACTGGTGCAAATGCCATGAGGGCCTGGAAAGCTGCCCTGAGTTCCAGTATATTCGATACTATATCCTGTGCCTGGAAATGCCATTGGCCCTGCGCTGCTTGATCTTGACAGTGAGCTCCCCAGCCGCTCTGACAGGCATCCAAAGTGACTATTATCTGGTCTGGAAGAACTATCAGCTTGTATTTCCTGAGGTTGGTCAAGTGTGTCCAAATAATGGTGGACTCGCAGACCCTTTTCCCTGAGGAATGCAACCAAGGGTAGGAGAACCTTGGTGAATGTCCTGGGAGCCGACGAGATGTTGAAAGGGAGGCACTGGAATTGGAAGTGGCTTTTGTTGATAGCGAATCGGAGGAATTTTTGAAAGGCGGGATGAATTGGAATATGTAGGTAAGCGTCCGATAAATCTACTGACAGCATCCAGTCGCCCAGGTTCACTGCCAGAAGTATGGACTGCAAGCTCTCCATTTTGAAGGCCTCTATTTTTATGTTCCTGTTGAGATTTTTTAAATCCAATACAGGGCGTAAGTCTCCGGTTTTCTTCTTTACCAGAAATAGTGGTCAATAGAACCCCCTCCCCTTTTGATCTGATGGAACCTCCAGGATTGCTCCTTTCTCCTTCAATTCCACTATATATTTTAATAGTAACTTCCTCTTGATTAGTGAAGATGGCAGTCTTGTTGATTGGAAGTGATTTTCCGGAAGTTTGCCCATAAACTTCCACTTGTGTCCAAATTTGATTGCCCACCACAGGCCCTTTATATGGCTTGACCAAATCTGTACGAAGTCCTTGAGCCTGGCGCCCACCTGTGCTGGGTGGGCAGGCGAACCTTCAAAAGGACTTCTGCTGCTCCCCTGCCGGGGTAGGTTTGGACTTCTGCATCCTTAGGAAGGAAGGTCTTGTGTTTTTCCAGTCCCTTCTAAACTCCCTACCGGACGGTAGGATCTAGCTTCCTTGTATTTCTCAGGAAGGTTGCGCCTGAAGGACGGACTCTTTTGGGCCTTGGGTCTCCTGTTTGAGGGAATTAATCCCGACTTCCCTCCTGTTACCTTGGAGATAGCGGCGTCCAATTTAGACCTGAACAGGTTTGAGCCATCGTATGGAATTCTGCACCAGTTTGTTTTAGATGCAGTATCGGCCATCCATGGTTTCATCCAGAGGGCCCTTCTTGCCGTGACTGAGGCTAGCATTGATCTTGCTGAGGATCTTATAATATCAACTGAAGCTTCTGCCACAAAGTCGCCTGCCAACTTGATCTCCTGAAGAGAAGAGATTATTTTGTCTACTTCAGCACCATCTTGGAGATCCTTCTCCACCTGGGTTGCCCAACCTGATATGGCTTTAGCCACTGCTGCTGTGGTAATTGCTGGTCTGCAAGCGCCCCCACCTGTGGAATATGCTTTCTTTAATTCCAGATCCAATTTTCAATCAAGAACATCCCGAAAGGAAACTGCGTCTTCAATAGGCAGAGTGACATGGCGTGCAAGACGCATCAAGGAGGAGTCAACTACTGGGGCGTTCATCAATGAATTGACTTTTGACTCCTTCAGAGGATGCATCTTTGTCAGTCTGGTGAGACTGGCCCGCTTATCAGATCTTTCCCACTCATCTTTAATTAAATCCTCCAGTTCACCTATAAAAGGGAAGTTTTCTGGTTCTTTTTTTTAAATTTGGGAAATATTTCCGAACTTTCTGCGGTTCCACTTTATCTTCTTCCCAGCCTATCACTTCCTTGACTGACTTTGCGAAAGGCTGTACAAGGGAAAAATCAAAACCTTCTGACATGTCCTGGTCCTCATCACCTGAGGAGGATTCTGATGCCTGGGGTTGATGGTCATCCGCTACCGATGTGCTGGGCGTAGGCCTATCCATTAGTGGTGCCGTTGTCTCCCTTATGGATTCCCGTACAGATTCTCTTATGAGCTCCGTAGCCACTCCTGCGTCTAGTTCTTTGTCCTTTGCTGCTTCATTGAAGCAGGATCTGCAGACTAGTTTATCTGGCAAGGCCGGCGCACCGCATACCCAGCAAGCGTTTGCTGCAGGACGGGTGTGGCGTCTCTGGCGGTGTGATGAAGGTGATCGTCAGCGGTGTGACCGACTATGACGGGAGCAGCTGCGTCGTGAGCGACTGTGACGTGAGCGATTATGTCTTCGGTGGCGGGAAGAAGATCTTGAATGGCTTCTGCGAGACTTCTTGCTTGACGCATGACTTGATCTCCCTTCACGCCTGGAACTTGCGGCTCTTGACCTGGTAGGGCTGCCAAAAATGCAGCGTTAGTGGTTCGGCTCTCTTTTTCTCTCCCCTTCTTCAATACTTACCAATGACGGATGGCCTCTTACCTCGTTTGCTGATGGTGGTCTGCGCGGGCAGTGGTCTCCATAGTGATAGCGACAGGAAGTCTGAAGAGTAATAAGAAAAAGAGATATATATATATATATATATTTTTTTTTTTTTTTAATTTCCCTTTCCTTCCTTTTTTTTTTATTTAAAAAAGCTGTAGACAGTCTAGATTAGTTGATCCAACTTACCTGGGTTTGCTGAGTTGTTTTCTGGCAAAGCAGTGCAATACACGGCAAAATCCAGCTCTTTCTAATAATCCTCAGCAAAAACACAGAAATGACTGTGTTTTTAAACTTGGCGCCGCCGTCGCAGCAAAATGTCGCTTCCGCGCATGCGCAGAGCGTCCCGAACGCCTCTGCGCCATCTTGGAGAAGGGCATAACCTTCCCAAGGCAGTACCTAGCTCTGAGCACAATTGCAGAGCAGAGCGGCCATGACGGTTCCACAGTGGTGGAAAACAGGTGCCAGCAATCCCCCTAAGCAGGGGAAAAAAACCTATATTCACAGAAGAAAAAGGTACAGACAAAATAGAAAGGAGACCACTGCAGTATATGAAGCTTCTTTAAAGCTTACTGTGCCAGACGTCCAGACGCCCCCTGAGACCACCAGACCGGGGGTTCCCTCCATAGAAGCTCCTTTAGAGACTGTACAGGAGGGACTTCCAAACAGAAGAGGCTTGAACCTGCTGGGGCTATCCGACGGACTTTGGGCGGACTTCCGACGGACTTTCCAAGCAAACGGACTTGCCTACACACGATCACACCAAAGTCCGATGGATTCGCATGTGATGACGTACGACCGGACTAAAATAAGGAAATTGATAGCCAGTAGCCAAAAGCTGCCCTAACATCGGTTTTCATCCGTCGGACTAGCACACAGATGAGTGGACCTTTCGAAAGGAACTGGGTCCAGCGGAGTTCCGACGTAAAGATTTGAAACATGTTCCAAATGTACGTCAGATTTTCGACCGAAAAAGTCCACTGCAGGTCCGATGAAGCCCGCACACGGTCGAATTGTCCGCTGGACTCGGTCCGTCGGACCAGTCCAGTCGGAAAGTCTGCTCGTGTGTATGCGGCATTATAGGAGCCGCTGGTAGTTTGCCCAGGCACAAGGTAGATTCACACAGCCAGGTGCACATATACTTTCACTTGTTGTCTTCAATGACCAGTCTAGGGGTTTTGTTTTTGTTTTATTTTTGGAGAACTTGGATAGGGAAGGGAAGTTTGTGGGATACTCCAAGAAATAGAACTATTCACAATTGAGAACATCTAGCTGATTTCTCGGTTAAGCTCTGGTGAAGTCCCTACTGTAAGCAGATAACAGACTTCCTCTTAGAAATAGCTCAAAGTAGTTTCAGGAGTGAGCAAAGTCCCTCAGTAGTAGTAGTAGTGGTAGCAGGGCAACGCTCCTCAGGTACAAGCCAGTTACGGCAGACTGCTTGGCAGTCCAAAAGTAGTAGAACTGAGCAAAGTCCTATGCAGTAGCAAACAGTTGGACAAGCTCTTTAGAACACTAGCCAGTGTTCCCTTGTTCAGACCCTCAGCTGACTATATAACACATCAGAAGGGGTTAAAAGTACAAGTCTATAGATCTTTTAGGTTTCCTGTACTCCCAAAATGTCCAGGGACAGCTGGCAGCCTCCTTCCAACTTCCAAGCGACACTCTATACCAGTGATACCAAACCAGATCTTGAATAGACAGCCCCTTACAATTATCAAGTCATCGAACATTTTTGTATGAATGTTCATTCTTAAATCTAATTTTTCTGTATGGATAGCTTTACAAATGGTGGATGTGCGCTAGTATTTTCATTGGCCATACCGTGGACATCCTGGGAGCCTCTGCTGTTGGATAACTAAAACTTCCCAGCATGCCCTGCCTGCCAAACACAAGCTATGTTCAGAGAATGGATAAGTCAATTATTTAGATTTTCAGATGTTAAGAATAGCATCTGTTTGACACTGAATAGATAGGAAGACATTCCATTAGAATAATACTTAGCTTTAGCACAGTCTGACTTTTGTTTTCCTCAAATACAGTATCAGCCATTGTTAGAAAACACTCGACATACCTTAAACATATTAGCTTGTGGCGCAGTGTTTAGAGAAGCAAGAAAACAAAGGGAAGAGGTAATGACCACTGCCTTCCTGTTGGTTTTGTTTTGTAGTTAATAGTTGTCGGAAAAGCGTAGGTTTTTACATCCCGTTGCAGCTTAAAAAAAAACAGCAGCATGGAGTGTGGTTCAGAACTTGGACTTCAGGAATGCTCCTCACAGTTAATCATTGTGAAGCAAACGGATTCATTGTGAAGCCAGATTCAGATGTGAGCCCCCATTCACATTGGGCCGATTTGACATGTCAAATCGCATGCCAAATCAGAGCCTATTGCCGGCAACAGCACCATCCGAATAGGTGCGATGCAGACTTTGCGGCGCCGCACTGATTCCCAAAAGTATTTCCTGCACTACTTTTGGCAACTTCAGGGGCGATTTCAATAGACATCTGTGCATGAACCCACACAGATGTGTCTCAAAACGCCCCCGAAGTTGGACTGAAATGGTGGTTTGAAATTGTGCGAGTTCATCTGAACTCGCATGATTTCAAACCTGCATTCAGTGTGAACCTAGGCTTAAGGTCAATACTAACAAAGGCATTTGCTCCCAGTTTTTAATACCAGCTGGTGATTTAATCACCAGCTAAAGTTCTGTAGCTGTTGGGTACCTCATCCCTAACTGTTCCTGGCTCTCCTTCCCTCCTGGAACTGCACAAAGCAAGGGAGTCCCACTTCTCCGGTTAATTTTTGTAATATGACAGTTGAGTAAACAGCAGATCGGGTAATCTCTGTCCCACATCTGCATGAACTTAGGCTGGGTTCAATGTAGTGCGAAGCGGCTCACGGCAGTGGTCCGGTGTGTCCCTGTTCACCGTTTCTGGCCTGATTTTAGTCCACATTTTTGGCTGAATTCAGACCTGAAACGGACCAGAAGACGCACAGGACCCCTGTGTATTTTTGCTCCACAGCCGTCCTGGAGCTGTGTGAATCAGCTCCATTGAGAGACGGTCACAGTCTCCTGACATGCGAATTGGATACGGGGAAACCTGCATCTAATTTGCAATAGTGTGAACCCACCCTAAAGGTAGATGGGGCATCAGGGGTCTAATAGATCACTGATGTCTCCAAGAAGAGCACCATTTCTTATTTTTTATCTGATCTTTCTGATTTTTTGGAAAATGAAGACAATTAATAAAAAAATTAAAATTCCCAAAGTTGTAAATTTAAAGTATTTGGCCATAGCGTTGGTGTACTTACAATTACACCCCAAAACACATTCTTATACTCCTCCTCTTACATATAAGACTTTTTTGCTGCCTAGATGCAAAGAGGGGGCCCAAAATCCAATAAGCACCTTTAGGCTTTTAAGAGACATAAATAAAGATTCTGATTTCCTGGCTACCTATTACATTTATTGAGGCTCCGAAGTGCCAGAACAAGAGAAACACAAACAAAATGATCCCATTTTTTGCTGCCTAGATGCAAAGAGGGGGCCCAAAATCCAATAAGCACCTTTAGGCTTTTAAGAGACATAAATAAAGATTCTGATTTCCTGGCTACCTATTACATTTATTGAGGCTCCGAAGTGCCAGAACAAGAGAAACACAAACAAAATGATCCCATTTTGCAAATTTAGATCCTCCAATGTTTTTAATTAGAGGCATGATGAATCTTTTGATGATCACATAACCATAAGTTTCTGGAAAATTTAAAAAAATGTTTACACACAGCTGTCAGTTAATAAGATATTTTTCACAAACCGCATGGGCATACTCAAAATTACACCCCAAAACAAATTCTGATAATCCTGAGTATGGGGATACCACACATGAGACTTTTTTGGAGCCTAGCTGTATTCAGGGGCTCAAAATCCAAACAGCACCTTCAAGCTTGCAAGGGGCAAAAATGATGCATTCAATTTACTGACTACCATTCATTTTGGAGGCCCTCAAGCACCAGGACAGTAGAAACGTAGAAACACCCACAAAATTACCACATTTTGGAGAGCACACAAAGACGCATAATAGGTCTTTTGAATATTTCCTTTTTTGCCACTTTTTGGAAAATAAAGAAAGAAAATGACTTATTTTCACATAAAGTTGTCAGTTTTACTTATTTTACTTTTGTTAAGAAAAAACATTCCCCCCTGGGTAAAAAAAGTTTCTGATTTTTTTTTTTTTTTTTTTTGCATATTTGTCACACTTAAATGACTCAGATCATCAAAAATTTTTATTACACAAAGATAACACGAGTAAATACAAAATGAAGTTTAAGTTTTCAAATGATGGTTTCATTTATTAACCGCTTGCCGCCCGCCCGCCCACCATCGATTGATGGCAGCAGAATGGCACTCCTGCGCGAATGGCCGTAGCTGTGGGGGGGTGCTTTAAGGAGTATAGGGCGCTATGGCTGTCGGCTACCCACGATTGCTCCTGAGAAGTAGAGAACGGAGATCTGTCAATGTAAACAGACAGATCTCTGTTCTGTCAGGGGTGAAGAGAGCGATCTGTTGTTCCTACTGCTTAGGAACAAAAATCGGTCTCCTCCCCCCAGGCATCCCCCCACAGTTAGAATCACTCACAAGGACACACAGTTAACCCCTTGACCACCCCTAGTGTTTAACCCCTTCCCTGCCAGTGACATTTACACAGTAATCAATTACTATTTATAGCTCTGATCGCTGTATAAATGTCAATGGTCCCAAAATAGTGTGAAAAGTGTCTGCTGCAATGTTGCAGTTGCATTAAAAATCGCAGATCACCGCCATTACTAGTAAAAAAAAAAATAAATAAACAAAAATGGCATAAATCTATTCCCTATTTTGTAGATGCCTAGAACTTTTGCACAAACCAATCAATATACTATTAGTGCGATTTTTTTTTTTTTTTTTTTTTTTTTTTTTTTACCAAAAATGTGTAGAAGACTACATATCGGCCTAAACTGAGGAAGAAATTTGTTTTTTTATATATTTTTTGGGGATATTTATGATAGCAAAAAGTTAAAAATATTGCTTTTTTTTCAAATTAGTCTATTTTTTTTTATAGCGCACAAAATAAAAAACGCAGAGGTGATCAAATACCACCAAAAGAAAGCTCTATTTGTGGAAAAAAACAACATCAATTTTGTTTGGGTACAGCGTCGCACAACCGCGTAATTGTCAGTTAAAGCGATGCAGTGCCGTATCGCAAAAAATGGCCCGGTCAGGAAGAGGGTAAATTCTTCGGGGGCTGAACTGGCTAAGGCAAAAAAGCTGCCCAAACCTGCCTGGCTTTATGTGAAAAAATAATTGCACCCTAAACCTAATAACTGGTTGTGCCAGCTTTGGCGGCAATAACTGCAATCAAGCTTTTGCGAAAACTGGCAATGAGTCTTTCACATTGCTGTGGAGCAATTTTGGCCCACTCTTCTTTGCAGAATTGTTTTAATTCAGCCCTATTGGAGGGTTTTCCAGCATGAACGGCCTGTGTAAGGTTATGATACATCATCTCGATTGGATATAAGTCCAGGCTTTGACTAGAAAACTCCAAAACCTAAATTTTGCTTTGTTTGAACCATTTTTAGGTGGACTTGCTGTTGTGTTTTGGACCATTGTCCTGCTGCATAACCCACTTGAGCTTGAGGTCACAAACTGTTGGGCGGACATTCTCATTTAGGATTTTCTGGTAGAGCTCAGGATTCATGGTTCCATCAATTATGGTAAGTCGTCCAGGTCCTGAAGCTGCAAAACAGCCCCAGACCATCACGCTACCACCACCATGTCTGACTGTTGGTATGATGTTCTTGTTATGAAATGCTGTATTCATTTTATGCCAGATGTAACGGGACGCATACCTTCCAAAAAGTTTAATTTTTGTCTCATCAGTCCACAGAATATTTGCCTAAAAGTCTTGGGGATAATCAAGATGTTTCTTGGTAAGTGAGATGAGCCTTTGTGTTCTTTTTGGTCAACAGTGGCTTTGGCCTTGGAACTCTCCCATGGATGCCATTTTTGCCCAGTCTCTTTCTTATTGTTGAATCATGAACACTGATTTTACCTGAGTCAAATGAGGCCTGGAGTTCTTTAGATGTTGTTCTGGGTTCTTTTATGACCTCCTGAATGAGTCGTCGTCATGCTCTTGGAGTAATTTTTGTAGGCCGGCCACTCCTGGGAAGGGTTACCACTGTTCCAAGTTATCTCCATTTGTGGATAATGGCTCTCCTCGTGGTTCACTAGAGTTCCAAAGCCTTAAAAATGGCTTTGAAACTCTTTCTAGACCGATACGTGTCCATTACTTTGTTTCTAATCTGTTCTTGATTTTTTTTTAGAATTTGGCATGATGTGTGGCTTTTTGTGATCTGTTAGCATGCTTCACTTTGTCTGACAGCTTCTATTTATGTGATTTCTTGATTCAAGAGGTCTGGCAGTAATCAAGCCTGGGTGTGGCAAGTGAAATTTAACTCAGCTTTCCAAAAAATTGTGGTAATCACAGTTCATTCATGATTCTACATAAGGCCAGGCAGGTTTGAACAGCTTTTTTCCCTTAAGAAATCAAATGATAATTTAAAAACTGCATCTTGGATTTACTTGGGTTATCTTTGTGTAATATTAAAATTTGTTTGATGATCTGAATCATTTAAGTGTGAGAAATATGCAAAAAAAATCAGTAATTCCTACCTTTTGTTATTCTGAAGAAATCCATGTGTGTTTGTCTGTGCCTCTGATTTATGGGAGTGGTTTCATAATTATCAGTCAGCTGTGGCAGCTGCAGGGCACTAATGAGGAAAGCTGCTGGGCCTGCATCCCTTTAGACATGTTCCTATTGGAAATATATCACCAAAAATGACATTTTTGTTGCAGGGCATGCCTGAAATTTGACTTGCATCTTAGGCAGACTTCTGGGAAAATTGGTGAGCCAATCACACAAGCAGGAAATTATGTTTCTGGGGAGTGGTCAGTACACATTCTGTGTACAGAACAACTCCATGTAGCCATATCGCATTGCATTTATAGAATATTACACCGGCTGCAGATTGAAAAGGAAATGTAATTTTTAATATTAAATTACAATTTGACTTGTATTGCAATTGTACATGCTATATTATTTTTTCTTTATTTGCTTTTTTTTTTTTCCCCACAAAAGTGGAGTTACCCTTTAAGATAGTCCTAATACAGAGTATGGGCATAGTTAGAATTACACCCCAAAACATATTTTGCTATTCCTCCCAAGTATGGGGATCCTATAAATGTAAGACTTTTTCACAGCCTAGCCACATAGAGGGACCCAAAATGTAACCTTTAGGCTTTCAAAGGGTATAAACTATACATCTACATTGTAATTTCTACGTTGTAAGCACATTTTGGAGAATAAACTCTCCAAGATATTTTTAAGAGGCATGGGGATTTCTAAGATTTAATTTTTTCCCACAAGTTTTTGGAAAATGTGGAGAGAGTTTTTTTTTTTCGGGAGCACCGATTGCCGGCATCTCCGTGTTTACATGTGACCGGCTGTGATTAGACACATCCGATCACATGGTTAAAGAGCCGCGGCCACGGCTCTTTACACAGATCAGGGTCATGCCATGTCCTGGCAACACAGCCTCGATTGGCGTGCAAGAGCGGTTGTTCTGGGAAGCCATCATATGACGTCCACCTAGAACGAGAACTGCACCGCCCAGCCGTCATTTGACTGTGGGCGGGCGGCAAGTGGTTAATAAGATATTTTGCACATACACAGCAGGGGCAATTTCGCTTCAAAACAAACTCTGCTACTCTTGCCAAGTATATACCACATTTGTGAGACTTTCAATGTTTGGACTGATTATGCACCAGACATTGTATCTTGTATATCACAAAAATCAACCAACATTCCTCGTATCTATAAGCCAAGCAAACCTAGCATACTGGTACTTGGCTACCTCCAGGAATTACATTTTCACTGGCCAGGAAATACAGGATGCTGAACACAGTCTGAACTGGTGTGGCAATTATCAGGAACACTGTTGCTGGCTGCACTAGGGACACTATACTGATGTGGGGGCAGTCAGTGACATTGTTGCTGGCTGTACTGGTCTGGTCACATTGTCACTGCTGTGGCAACATTTAGAAATACTTTTGATGGTTTACACTGGTCTGGCGTGGAGGCAATCAGAACACTATTGCTGGCTTACACTGATCTGGTGTGGCAGTGATTGAGAACACTGTTGCTGGCTTACACTGGTCTGGTGATACTGGAACTTGTGTGGCAGTGATCGGGGACACTGTTGCTGGCTGCACTGGTCTGAAAACACTGGCGTGGTGGTGATGTCGGGTGACATTGGAATTTGTGTGGTGGCAATCAAGAACACTAACTGGCTTACACTGGTCTAGTGACACTTGGACTTTTGCGGCAGCAATAAGGAACATTATTGCTGGCTGCACTGGTCTGATGACACTGAGATTGGTGTGACAACGATCAGAAACACTGTTGCTGCCTTATACTAGTCTGGTGAAACTAATACTGGTGTAGCTAGTGATGAGGAACACTGTTATTGGCTTACACTGGTCTGGAGGTGTTCAGAAACACTATTGCTCGCTTATACTGATCTGGTGACAGTGGGACTGGTGTGCTAGTGATTAGGAACACTGTTGCTGGCTTATACTGGTCTAGTGACTTTATATGACTGTTATGTCTAGTGATCAGGCTGGCTTTGGTGCACTATAATATGTGGTGTTGCGATCACTGTAGGAAATACTCGGTTTCCTTTTGCAGCCAATCAGCGTACAGCCTTTGTTACCTTTGTAAATGCTGTGATTGGTACAATGAAACTGGCCCTGTATCCGGCTCTGCGATGTTGTATCCAATGAGGGTACCATTTTAAAACAGCCTCTCGTACATCATTTATGTACAATGGTGGAATGGCACTGTAGAAATACGCATCAATCTCCTACCATTTTTCCTGGCTTACACTGGTCTTGTTACACTGTACTGGCGTGATGGTGACCAGGAATAATGCTGCTGGCATACACTGGTCTGGTGACACAGGAACTGGTGTGGCAGCAATCAGGAACACTCTTGCTGGCTTACACTGGTCTTGTGAAAGGAAGACTGGTGTGGCGGTGGTCAGGAACACTGTTGATGGCTTAAATTGGTCTTGTGACACTGGGACTGGTGTGGCAACAAATAGGAACACTGTTGCAGTAAACCAGATCATTGTTTTTGGCTGCACTGATCTGGTGCCACTGTGAGTGGTGAGGCAGCGATCAGGGACACTTTGGCTGGCTGCAATGCTGTGGTGACTTTGTACTGATGAGGATTGTGATCAAGGACACTGGCTGGCTGCACTGGCATCAAGTATCAGCATAGTGAAACTGTGTTGGGGTGGCTAGTGACCAGGGACACTTGCTGGCTGCTTTGGTGTCATTGTACTATGAAGAAAAAAACAATTGCATATCTCCTGGGAAACACTCTGTTTTCTGTCACAGCCTATCGCTGTAAGAGGAAACAAAACTGCCTGCAACATGCAGCCATTGTTTAAAAGTGTGATCGCTATTATTGGTCACAGAAAATACACAGTACAAGGCCAATTTCATTGGCCCTGTACCCCAATCGGTTAGCCGCTGTGTACAAAAGGCATAGCAGGCACAGCGATCACAGGGCATGCATGAGCAGCTGAAGCAGGAAGACGTTTTCATACACCCTCCCAAACTCAGGAGTGAGCCGTCCATCCGGCAAGTGGTAAAGCTGAACTCCAGGCATAAGAATAGAATAGTTATGAAATGGTCTCCTGTTGAGATGCTTCCTGTAATAAACATGAAAAAAAATGACCATGATCATTTTTAATACCCAAAAATATATAAGAATTTTCTCCACCTAACCTATTTTCTAATAAGATAAAACCAATCTAAAAACACTTTTAGAAGATTGTGAAGGGTTAACATCATGTCCAGAGGCATATGCTTCACTCATGGGTTTCTGTGTTTTCACTTACACAGCTCCTCTCATCTGTCAGTTACAAGGTTACAAGTATAGTTTGTTTTCCATACCCAAAAGGCTTATCAGGAAGGAACAATAGTAACTGGAACTGCCTTGGGATCAGCATTCCAACCTGAATGCAGTCAGTTGGCATTTGTCCGCTTGACCTCAGACATGAGGTCGTTACCCAGTCTGGATAGAAAGGTCAAGTCAGGAAATGTTATCCTATGCCTATGCCACATGACTTATGATTCAATTACAGCTCAGTCATATAGCTGCAGCGTACAAAGGACTAGCTGCTTAAAACACCGCCGATGAATATACCCTATAACAGCCTTTCTCAGCTAGGGTTCTATGGAACCCTATGGTTCCTCCAGAGGTTACTAGGGGTTCCTTGAGCAGAGTTCAAGGAAAATAAAATTTTATAGCTATACCATTATCATGTTTTCTATGTATGGTTCTCCTTATCTCAACATCATCTATGTTCCTTCTCTTTTGCAGGCTTTGTTCTTCATTCTTTGAACAGTATTAACATGTACAGATGGCGATCCCACGTCCCTTCAGTCCAAGCTTTTGGAGATTTTAGTTATTTGCATAATTTTCCCCTTTTTACATTTATATTTACATTTATTATTTATGTTACTTTTAATTTTTTTCAAATACCGGACCTTTTGAGATTGTTTGGCTTAGATGTGCCCCTCTCCTTTTGTGGTGATGTGGCTCGTCGGTGCTCCCCGACACAGGGGGATCTCCGTGCCTCACTTTGTGGCAATTATGCGCATGTGCCGGGACTTTTCTTGTTCTCTGCACCTGTGCACTGGCCCTTTTTATTCTCACCAGTAGTTGCTGCCCACCTTCTGTGTCGGCGGCCATGTAGACGTCTGACGTCATTGCGTCATTTGACGCGGTGACGCCAGATGCCGCATCGGCCGGGGAACCACTGATGGAGGGTTTTCCATACACAGGTGTATTTGCTACACAGGTGTCTGGATATGCCTTTTTAGGCATCAGACGAGTCATCAGGCTACACCTTTTTGTTTTTTAACGTACTAAATATTTAACCACTTAAGGACCAGCCTCGTTTTGGATTTTACATGATTAAAACAGTTTTTTTTGCTAGAAAATTACTTAGAACCCCCAAACATTATATATTGTTTTTTTTTCTAACACCCTAGAGAATAAAATGGCGGTCATTGGAATACTTTTTTTTGCACCGTATTTGCGCAGCGGTCTTATAAGCGCACTTTTTTTGGAAAAAATTCACTTTTTTGAATAAAAAAAATAAGACAACAGTAAAGTTAGCCCAATTTTTTTTATATTGTGAAATATAACGTTACGCCAAGTAAATTGATACCCAACATGTCAAGCTTCAAAATTGCGCCCGCTCCTGGAATGGCGTCAAACTTTTACCCTTAAAAATCTCCATAGGCAATGTTTAAAAAATTCTACAGGTTGCATGTTTTGCGTTACAGAGGAGGTCTAGGGCTAGAATTATTGCTCTCACTCTACCGGTCACAGCGACACCTCACATGTGTGGTTTGACCACCGTTTTCATATGCGGGTGCTACTCACGTATGCATTCGCTTCTGCGCGCGAGCTCGTCGGGACAGGGCGCTTAAAATTTTATTTTTTTTTTTTATTATTTATTTTACTTTATTTTATTTATTTTTCACTGTTTTTAAAAAAAAAAAAAAAATTGGATCACTTTTATTCCTATTACAAGGAATGTAAACATCCCTTGTAATAGAAAAAAGCATGACAGGTCCTCTTAAATATGAGATCTGGGGTCAAAAAGTCCTCAGATCTCATATTTAGACTTTGATGCAAAAAAAAAAAAGTCGTTTAAAAAAAATGACACAAAAAAAAGTGCCTTTAAGAGAAGTGGGCAGAGCTGACGTAATGACGTCGCTCCGGCCGTCCTATGGTATGGAGACGGGTGGGGGCCATCTTAGCCTCACTCGTTTCCATACCGAAGTACTGACAGGTCCCGATCGCCTCCGCCGCTACCGATGGCTCCGGTAAGCGGCGGAGGGCACGGGAGAGCGGCGGGAGGGGGGGTGGCACCTCTCCCGCCACCGATAACAGTGATCTCGCTGCGAACCTGCCGCAGAGACCACCATTATCGTGTACAGAACCCGGCCCTAAAGATGGATACCTCGGTTGTGGCAGCAGCCGCTGCCGTTACCGAGATATCCATCTTTAAAGTAATGACGTATATATACAGTGGCCGGTCGTTAAGTGGCTGGGATTGGTTGTTTTTTCTCACCACTCCCACTCCTGGGCTATTTAACACCGGTATGTGTAACACATCATTGCTGCACAGCCGAGGTGGTCACTACCATGGCATGGACGTGAGAGGAATATCTTTGAAAAAGGTTAGAAACAAACATTTTTTTGTCCCTTTTTTTTTTATATACACCGCTTACTCACTTTTTGATTTACCATCTACCTCTTGCTATATGGTTTTATTTTTCTGACTGCCCTTTAGGGATTTCTTCTGATTTTTGATTCTGTGATTTTTCATTGACTTTTTGATTTAACCCTGGGAGATGACCCCTTGCTCATATCCCAGCAGTTTTTTTGCATACATACATACTTATTGTATATATGTATGTAGCGCTGGTAGATTTGCGATCTACCATATGTTAGGTAAATTTAGTAATTTGTTCGTTAAATAGGTTAAGTTTGCCTCTGTTCCAGCTTGGCTGACGTTGTGTGTGTTTCCAGACTGACCGGTGTGTGTCGCTGTTATTACTGGTCAGTGTTGGAAAGGCAACGTGTCGAAGCGTATGGATGCTCTTCTGTCCCGGAGACAACTCGGTGAAGGTGGTCCTCCGAGTTGCATTCTGGGCGAGGGTATTTATGGGACAGACGCCATATTAGGGGGTTCGTTTTACAGCCACCTGCTGGCCCTCCTGGCCGACAGGTATGCGTTAGAGAGCAATCTCGTGGTCCTCCGTTCCGGAGGCCCATGCCGCTGCGGCGTACCACAGCAGCCGAGGAATGGTCCTGAGCTGTCTATCCAGAAGGGAAGAAGCTGGACAACCGGGGAGATCCCAGGGGAGGACCCGTCATGGAAGGATCACGCAGCATGCTGGTCTGGAGAGGGGCCTGGTGACTCGGTTGGAGGACGTATCCTAAAAGTAACTATACAGCATAGTGTTGCCGGGTTGGCTTAAAGGTTCAAGCACTGTGACTGACATTCACTACAAGAAAAAATGGTACATCCTGTGGCAGAGGACCGTACAGGTTTATCCCAAACAAGTCTGTGGCAGAGACTTTTGTTCGTGCTACGTACTGGCTGCTAGGCAAGTGAGAGAGGCCTATCCAGGAGAGCAAAGAGTGTGTCCCACGAGGGGAGCGCATTCTATTATAATATCCAAATTCTACCAGGACATTTGTCAAGAACCTTACAAGAAGATATTTGAGTTTTTTCTGCAGTTTCCCTTCTGCCTCTTTCCTGCTACGTCCTTAGTAAATCGGTTAATAAAGCATTGAAAACGTATTTAAGCGTTGGTGCGTGTATCGTCCAGAGGTAAACTCAACAGAACCCTAGACCCGGTGCCGGTAAAACAGATGGAAGGGGAGTGAAGGTAACAAGCCCGCTTAAACCAGCAGCTCCACCGAGAGTTAGCGCTACATGTATATTTCTTTTTTTTTTGCCTGTTCGATTTGCACCCTCCATGTCTTTTTGGTGGTTCCTGTAAGCCCTGACTTTCCGCTCCACTATAGCGACAGAGTCCATTTTCAACCTCAAATAAAGATTCGTCTCACACCTGACTTATTTCATATTGAAGAGGGTAATGAGACCCCTTTGATTGGGGCACCTCATGGTTGCAATTTAACTTAGTGGACCTCCGGACGTGGGAATCCATCTACCTGCAATATTACTGTGCACCACCTCTTTGTAGAGCAGAGATATGCAATTAGCGGACCTCCAGCTGTTGCAAAACTACAAGTCCCATCATGCCTCTGCCTCTGGGTGTCATGCTTGTGGCTGTCAGAGTCTTGCTATGCCTCATGGCACTTTTAGTTCTGCAGCAGCTGGAGGTCCACTAATTGCATATCTCTGTTGTAGAGGAACATGTGATTTGTGAGTACCCACCTGTATAGTGTATACTTTTTATGTATGCCTGCCTTTCTGAAATAAATTTCTATATGTGCAAATTTACTGTTTATTCACTGCTTGGTTACTGATTTTATATATATATATATATATATATATATATATATATATATATATATATATATATATATATATATATATATATATATATATATATATAATCTTTTTTGATAGAAATATAACAGCACGCTCTGCCTGAACCCCTGAAGGAAGTACATATACCATAAAAAGAAACAAATCTTTTTGTGTTTTCCGAAACATGTAGGGTTTTTTGCTGCAGCTACAGTTTTCTTTTGACCTAAGGTCTTTAACCACTTCGCACCCTCGCTATAGCCGATTGCCGGGAGGGCGTCCCTGGATGTCCTCCTGTTTACTTCCATGATGCTCTCTCCCACGGGCACGCATCGGGGAAATTCTGTGCTGGTCGTGCCCCTGGGACACAGCCAGTCATGGATCGCTGCAAATGGCCAATCACAGCGGCCGTTTACAGCGCGATCGGAGCTTCCAACGAGAGATGATCTTATATGTAAACATATGAGATCATCTCTCATCGCCGGCTCTCCCTCCTCACACAGAGACAGCGTGCTGCAGCGTGAGTGTCAGAAGAAAAGAAAAACGGAAAAAAAAGTGAACACAGTACCTCAGTGCCATCTGTCCCCACTGCCATCAGTCAGTGCCATATGTCCCCAGTGCCACCTGTCAGTGCCATCGGTCCCCAGTGACACGTATCAGTGCCATCTGTCATCAGTGCCACGTATCAGTGCCATCTGTCATCAGTGCCACGTATCAGTGCCATCTGTCATTAGTGCCACGTATTAGTGTCATCTGTCATTAGTGCCACGTGTCATTAGTGCCACGTATTAGTGCCACCTGTCATCAGTGCCACGTGTCACCAGTGCCACATATTAGTGCCATCTGTCATCAGTGCTACGTATTAGTGCCATCTGTCATCAGTGCCACGTGTCATTGTCCTGGTGCTCCAGTGGCCTTCAAAAGTGTAATAGGTAGTCAACAAGTTAGATGTGTAATTTATGCTCCTAGAACACCTGATGGTGCTCCCTGCATGTTGGGCCTCTCTATGTGGCCAGGCTGTGAAAAAGTCCCACACATGTGGTATCGTAATACTCAGGAGGAGTAGCAGAATGTATTTAGGGGTGTCATTTGTGGTATACACATGCCATGTGAGAGAAATAACCTATTACACTGACAATTTTGTGGGGGAAAAAAATCTTCATTTTGCAAAGAATTGTGGGAAAAAATGACAACATCAAAAACCTCACCATGCATCTTACTAAATACCTTGGAATGTCTACTTTAAAAAAAAGGGGTTATTTGGGGGTATTTGTACTTTCCTGGCTTGTTTGGGTCGCAAGAAATGAGATAGGTCATCAGTACATCAGGTGTAATCAATTTTTTTATCGTTTGCACTATAGCTTGTAGACTCTATAACTTTCACAAAGACCAAATAATATCCACTAATTTGAGTTATTTTTACCAAAGATATGTAGCAGTATAAATTGTGGCCAAAATTTATGAAGAAAAATTTGTTTTTTTTCAAAATTTTCGTTTTTTTTTTTTCATTTATAGCGCAAAAAATAAAAAACCCAGAGGTGATCAAATACCACCAAAAGAAAGCTCTATTTGTATGAAAAAAGGACAAAATATTCATTTGGGTACAGTATTACATGACTGAGTAATTGTCAAAGTGTGAGAGCGCTGAAAGCTGAAAATTGGTCTGGGCAGGAGGGGGGTTTAAGTGCCCAGTTGTCAAGTGGTTAAATGTATCGTTTGCTGCAGCATATAGCAGCTATATTTCTATATTTGTGCTCTTGTTCCCATGAATGTTTTTAGATGTCTATATTGTTGTACATCGAATAAAATGTATATTTTTATACATTTTGTACTAATTTTCTATCTATCCTGTGTTGGTCCTCTGCCCACACTATCCCTTGGGGCATCTTCCTCTTTCCAATATAAAGGGAGTACTACGATATTCATTACCTGCATTTGTTTTCTGACCATTATTGTTTGATATCAGTAAAAAAAAAAAAATGAAAATATATTTGTCATTGTAAAGCTGGGGGTGGTAAAAATGTATCTGCTGTAAGTGTCAAAAACACTAGACTTCACATTCTTTTATTTCTAAATTATGCCTATATTAACCGCTTCAGCCCCGGAAGATTTTACCTCCTTCCTGACCAGAGCACTTTTTGTGATTCTGCACTGTGTCACTTTAACTGACAATTGCGCAGTTGTGTGACGTTTCATCAAAACTAAATTGACGTCCTTTTTTTCACACAAATAGAGCTTTCTTTTGGTGTCATTTGATCACCTCTGCGGTTTTTATTTTTTGCACTATAAACAAAAAAAAGAGCGACAATTTTGAAAAAAAAAAGCATTTTTTTTTTACTTTTTGCTATAATAAATATCCCCCAAAAATATATAAAAAAAACTAATTTTTTTCCTCAGTTTAGGGTGATAAGTATTCTTCTACATGTTTTTGTTAAAAAAAAAAAAAACGCAATAAGCGTATATTGATTGGTTTGCGCAAAAGTTATAGTGTCTACAAAATAGGGGATAGATTTATGGCATTTTTATTATTATTTTTTTTTTTTCAGTAATGGCAGCGATCTGCGATTTTTATTGTGACTGCGACATTATGGCGGACACATCAGACACTTTTGACACTATTTTGGGACCATTGTCATTTATACAGCGATCAGTGCTATAAAAATGCACTGATTACTGTGTAAATGACACTGGCAGGGAAGGGGGTTAAACACTAGGGGGCGATCACGGGTTAAGTGTGTCCTAGGGAGTGATTCTAACTGTGGGGGGGGTGGGCTACCACTGACATGACAGCAATCACTGCTCCCGATGACAGGGAGCAGTAGATCCCTGTCATGTCACTAGGCAGAATGAATAAAAAACCTTTGCGAGCCACATACGGGTTAATGCCTTATAAAATCAAAATATAAAATCAATCATAGGCCAACATCAGCAGCAAACACTAAATCACGTTCCATAATCGTGTAAGTGAGATATAAAGACAAAAATGTGTCTGCGCTAGATGGAAAATAATAATAATGAAAACTAATAATATTAAAAATATATATAAACATACAATAGTAAGTGCTAAGTGCAAAAAGTGAACATACATATAAATCAACGTGCTACAATAAATCAGAGATGACTGATGGTGCATACATCCAAGGTGCAAGGTGCTATATTGAACACACAAACTAAGTGCCCAATCAGAAGAAAAACAATAACGTTCCTCATATGAATCTTTGGGGTTCAACCAGTGTAAATCCAAAATTGCATAAAGTGCCCAAAAATAGTGTCCATAATCAGTGAAGCTCATCCATCACGTTCTTCAAAAGTGCAGCACCATAAAACATGCCTTAGTGCCCTCCAGTGATCCCCATAAGCATATACGCTCACCTTCCAGCGTGTGACACAGTGTTTAAACTCTGTCAAAATGTGCTTTGGAGCCACTCCTGTGCTCAAATGGAATCAGCTGTAAGGTCTCCAATGCTCCCAATTATGATTTTATGCAAGAGAAAAGAAACTCCATAGCGCAATATAGTTTAACAATAAAGAATATTTATTAAAATGTATATAAAACTCACCCCTTGCTGGGGTACTCACATGCTACAGGTGCGTCAGTGCACCCTTCTATATAAGCATAGACCAGCCGATCGTAACGGTATGGCGTGCGGTGCGGTGTGTGCCTCCAAATCTCCTGCTCTCTCTCTCTGCTGATATCCCCCTGTTGAAGGCACGTGATCCCGGTGCCGAACACGCGTAGGGGAGGGGCCTGGACGGAGCTGTCAGCAGAGAGAGAGAGCAGGAGATTTGGAGGCACACACCGCACCGCACGCCATACCGTTACGATCGGCTGGTCTATGCTTATATAGAAGGGTGCACTGACGCACCTGTAGCATGTGAGTACCCCAGCAAGGAGTGAGTTTTATATACATTTTAATAAATATTCTTTATTGTTAAACTATATTGCGCTATGGAGTTTCTTTTCTCTTGCATAAAATCATAATTGGGAGCATTGGAGACCTTACAGCTGATTCCATTTGAGCACAGGAGTGCCTCCAAAGCACATTTTGACAGAGTTTAAACACTGTGTCACACGCTGGAAGGTGAGCGTATATGCTTATGGGGATCACTGGAGGGCACTAAGGCATGTTTTATGGTGCTGCACTTTTGAAGAACGTGATGGATGAGCTTCACTGATTATGGACACTATTTTTGGGCACTTTATGCAATTTTGGATTTACACTGGTTGAACCCCAAAGATTCATATGAGGAACGTTATTGTTTTTCTTCTGATTGGGCACTTAGTTTGTGTGTTCAATATAGCACCTTGCACCTTGGATGTATGCACCATCAGTCATCTCTGATTTATTGTAGCACGTTGATTTATATGTATGTTCACTTTTTGCACTTAGCACTTACTATTGTATGTTTATATATATTTTTAATATTATTAGTTTTCATTATTATTATTTTCCATCTAGCGCAGACACATTTTTGTCTTTATATGTCACTAGGCAGAACAGGGAAATGCCTTGTTTACATAGGCATCTCCCCGTTCTGCGGCTCCGTGACACAAACCCATCAGGTTTTTTTTTTTTCACATCTCATCTCTCAAAACAGGAAGTGAGTGGAAATCCCTCCAAAGTGAGGGAATCCCTGGTTAATGAGGACAATACTAAGAACTAGTGTCCCAAATTGAAGATATCCCCTTTATTACAATTCTGGGGACAACCCAAAATTTGGAATTTTCTTTCAATGATAATGGTAAACATGACAATTAGAGAGGGTGACTCTTCTCAACAAGGGCACCGACAGCAAAAAACAAAAAAAAAAAAAAACCTGACAGGTGCTCTAACTAAAAAAAAGAAAAAGTAAGTTTGCCTTTAGTTATAACCGCTTCTGGACCACCCCACGCAGCGGCAGGGCATCCCCATACTGCGGAAGGGCAGGCCGGGGTCTGGGGCGCATGCGTGCGTCACCGGCTACCCGCTCTCGCTGTGATTAGACACAGCGGATCCGGCAGACGCGATGTCCACCAGGACCCGCCGATCATTCTGAGGAGAGGCAGAATGGCGGTCTGCCTATGTAAACAAGACAGACTGCCGTTCTGCCAGAGGGGAAGATGGAGATCTTGTGTTTCTGCTAATCTCTGTCTTTCCCCAGTCAACGCAACCCCCTCACAGTTAGAGAGCATCCTCTAGGGACACACTTAACCCTTTGATCTCCCCTGATGTTGACCCCTTCCCTGTCAGTGTCATTAGTACAGTGACAGTGAATTTTTTTTTTAGCACTAATTACTGTATTGGTGTCACTGGTTCCCAAAAAGTGTCAAGTGTCAGGTGTCTGATTTGTCCGCCACAATGTCGCAGTCCCGCAAAAAAAAAAATTATAAAAAAAAAAAACGCTCATTGCCGCCATTACTAGTAAAAAAAATAAAAATTCCATAAATATATCCCATAGTTTGTAGGCGCTATAACTGTTGCACAAACCAATCAATATACGCTTCCTCAAAAGAGGGAAGGGACCTCTGTATCCCATGATGTACTCAAAGAAAAGGATTTTACAGGTAAGTATGATGAAAAAATCCTATTTTCTTTATCGTACATCACGGGACACAGAGTTAGGCTATTATTCCCTACTTACTGGGAAGTGCCAGAGCAATAGGTCTTGAGGGGAGGGAGACACCCTGCCAAAAAAATTGCCATTAGACTTTATACAGCAGCTTGTAGTACACTACGGCCGAAAGGTGAATCCTCGGCTGCTCTAACATCCACCTGATAAAATTTTGTGAACGTATGCACTGAAGACCAGGTAGCAGCCTTACAAATCTGAGCCACAGATAACTGATGGCGAAAAGCCCAGGAGGTTCCCACACCCCTGGTGGAATGAGCTCTCACCCTAAAGGGAGGAGCCTTACGATTCAGACCATAGGCCTGAATGATCAATTGGCAGACCCAATGGGCAATGGAAGCTTTGGAAGCTGCCTGCCCCTTCTTGGGTCCTTTTGGTAAAATAAAAAGGGACTCTGATCCTCGGATCTTCACAGATCTAGACAAACTCTGACTGCCCGCACTATATCCAAGGAACGCAGTTGCCTCTCTTCCCCCAAAGGAGGCTGAGAGAAAAATGAAGGCAGAACAATGTCCTGATTCAAATGAAAGGCCGACACCACCTTTGGCAGGAAGGATGGAATAGGACGCAACAACACCTGTCGTGGTGAAGGGTTAAGTATGGTTCCACACATGAAAGGGCTGCCATTTCCGATACCCTTCTAGCCTAGGTGATGGCCATCAGGAAGGCTAGCTTGTGTGACAGCAAAACTAATGGAATTTCCTTGATAGGCTCAAATGGTTGTTTCTGTAACACAGACAACACCAAATTGAAGTCCTAAGGACACATAGGTGACCTAATAAAGGAAAGCAAATGAGTTGCCCCCTGCATAATGAATCGGACCAGAGAAGGGGAGGCTAAAGGCCGTTGGAAGAATACCGACAAGGCTGAAATCTGACCCCTGATTGTATTCAAAGCCAATCTGATTGCCACAGCCGACTGTAGAAAAGAGAATTCTTCCAATCACGTATTTCGAGGATGCCATTTTCCTGCTTTACACCAAGCAATGCAAGTCTTCCAAACCTTATAATAGATCTTTGTAGTGACCGCTTTCCTTGTATTCACTAGGGAAGACACCGCCCTAAAGGACCCAGTACTGGTGCTAGGACCTTTGTAAACAACCAGGGTGCTGTGGCAAGCCCAGAGAGATGCACCACAAACTGGAAATTATGTTCCTCTACTGCAAATCGCAGGAACCTCTGATAAGGTTGAAAGATAGGTATGTGTAAATACACATCCTTGATATTGATGGAGGCTAGAAAGTCTCCCATCCGGAGCGAGGCTACTACCGCGCGTACTGACTCTATCCGAAAGGACTGGATTATTATTATAGATACTGGTTCAGGGGTCTTAGATCCAAAATGGGCCTTGTGTCCCCGTTTGGTTTTATAACCGTGAACAGGTTGAAATAAAACCCTGCGCCCCCTTCGGATACAGGGACCTGTATAATCACTACTTGAAGCGCTAAATGATCTAGTGCCTGAAACAATAAGTTTATTTTTGGAGGCCCGAAGGAACGCTGGATCTTAGAAACCTCTGAGGAGTAAACCCCTGCAATTCCAGCTTGTAACCGCGGGATACTGTTGAGGTGACCCACTCGTCCTGAACCACTGTTCTCCAAATGTCCGCAAAGTGAAGCAGCCATCCCCCCATCCGATAGAGTGGGGGCATCCCCTCAAAAGGAGGGCTTGGTGCTGGGCTTAGAAGAGTTTTGGACCCAGAGTTTCTTCTGGCCCTGGGGCTAGCCCCTGGCTCTAGCGCTCTGTTGGTGGCTGGACTGCCTTAGGGCTGAGATAACTGAGGAAGCGGTCCCTGAGGTTTTAAATGAGGGACGCCTGGTCCTTCTCTTCACAGAATGTAGAGAGCTCTTCCCTCAGGAAAACTTTTGGATATATTTGTCCAAATCATTACCAAACAAGCGTTCCCCATGGAAGGGGAACCCTGCCAACTTCTTATGCCACGTACACACGAGCGGACTTTACGGCAGACTTTGTCCTGCGGACTCTGACGGACTTTACGATGGACTTTCCGAATGAATGGACTTGCCTACACACGATCAACCAAAGTCCGACGGATTCGTACGTAATGACGTACGACTGGACTAAAACAAGGAAGTTCATAGCCAGTAGCCAATAGCTGCCCTAGCGTCGGTTTTTGTCTGTCGGACTAGCATACAGACGAGCGGACTTTTCGACCGGACTCGAGTCCGTCCAAAAGATTGGAAATATGTTTCATTTCTACGTCCGTCGAACTTTTGGGGAAAAAAGTCAGCTGGAGCCAACACACAATCGAATTGTCCGACAGACTCCGGTCCGCCGAACCAAGTATGCCGTAAAGTCCGGCTGTGTGTACGCGGCATTACAGGGAAGCTCGGCCGACCAGTTTTTAAGCCACACAAGTCTGTGCATGTGTACAGACAGGAGAGCCCGATGAGAGACTTGCTGTATCCTTCAAGGCATCTACAGCAATACACAGTGCTTAAGGTACTGTATATCTGCCCTATTTTTAGCAGGATCCTCCTCTTGGTTAGGCCTGTCAGGCCATCTGACTTAATCACTTAGGGACTGGCAGACTCCTATTGCTGCGACAGCTGGCTTAATAGCTGAACTGGCCAAAGAAAAGGAAGCCACTTCCCGACCGCCGCACGACTATGTACGTCCTAAGTTTGAACGGGGATATCGTTGTTATGGCAGCAGCTAGCTGCCATAACCCCGGTATCCCCGTTTTCGTGCGGCGGCCGGCTTTCAGATAAAAGTGGTCCCTGCGGCGGATTCGCTGCGAGATCACTTTTATCGGTGGCGGGAGAGGGGCCCCATCGGAGCCGTCGGTAGCGGCGGAGGCGATCGCGTCCTGTGCCGTGGTGTGTCTGGAGACGAGTGAGGCCAAGATGACACTGCTGGGCAGAAGCGACGTCAAAACGTCACTTCCGTCCACGCCTCTTAAAGGCATATTTTTTCAAATGTCATTTTTCTAAATGACTTTTTTTTTTTTTTTTTATTGCATTTTAGTGTAAATATGAGATCTGAGGTCTTTTTGACCCCAGATCTCATATTTAAGAGGTCCTGCCATGCTTTTATCTATTACAAGGGATGTTTACATTCCTTGTAATAGGAATAAAAGTGACACAATTTTTTTTTTTTTTTTTAAACAGTGTAAAAATAAATAAAATATTGTAAAATAAATAATAAAAATAAAAAAAAAAATTTTTAAAACCCCCCTGTCCCGACGAGCTCGCGCGCAGAAGCGAACGCATACGCGAGTAGTGCCCGCATATGAAAACGGTGGTCAAACCACACATGTGAGGTATCGCCGCGACCGGTAGAGCGAGAGCAATAATTCTAGCCCTAGACCTCCTCTGTAGCGCAAAATATGCAACCTGTAGAATTTTTTAAACGTCGCCTATGGAGATTTTTGAGGGTAAAAGTTTGACGCCATTCCACGAGCGGGCGCAATTTTCAAGCATGACATGTTGGGTATCAATTTACTTGGCGTAACATTATATTTCACAATATAAAAAAAAATTGGGATAACTTTACTGTTGTTTTATTTTTTTATTCAAAAAAGTGAATTTTTTCCAAAAAAAGTGCGCTTATAAGACCGCTGCGCAAATACAGTGCAAAAAAAAGTATTGCAATGACCGCCATTGTATTCTCTAGGGTGTTAGAAGAAAAACTGTTTGGGGGTTCTAAGTAATTTTCTAGCAGAAAAACCTGTTTTAAACATGTAAACACCTAAAATCCAAAACGAGGCTGGTCCTTAAGTGGTTAAGGAAGAGACTGCTGCATCTACAGCTGGCATGCCCCATTTCTTAACAAACTTTTTCTCCATGGAATATAAAAGGGAAAACCTCTTAGGAGGAACGAAAATCCTGTCAGGATGTTCCCAATCAGCATACACCACCTGCTCCAGCAGTGGGTGCAAGGGGAAAGCTTGTTTAGCCTGAGGAGGCCTCAGGGACCCCAAAGAGGATCAGGGAGGCTCATAAACCTCTGCAGGAGGTAACCTAAAGGCAGAACGTACCATCTCTGTAAGAGTCTGGATCAAAAGCCTCTGCGACTGAGAGGCTGATACCAACTGGACATGTTCTGGCCCAGATTCCTCAAAAGCAGACTCATCTGCCTGGCCCTCAACAGAATTCTTAGCATTTAGCTATTCCCCTTCATCAACCAATTCCTGGATTTGGATCAGAGGATCAGGAAAGGGGGATCTGTCACGCTTCTTGCCACCTTGCGAGAAATAGGCAATCATGCCAGAAATCCTGTCCTCTAACCCGGCTAGAGCTGAGGACAGATCATCCCTGGTGACAAAGACTGAAGCAGCAGCGTTGGCAGTAGGCACAATACCAGACAGGCGCAGTGGCTCAGATTGCCTGGAAGCCTCTGGTCTCTCAGGAGATGCAACACTAGGGATTCGACTAGGCTTCTCAGGAGATGTTTCCATCTCGGTCACTACGGAAGGACACCTTTCTAGCACTTTGTTCCGTAAGACAACTGCTGGGAACACGGTCCTTTATTCTGAGAGTTTTCACCCAGCCCCATTGAAGAACTCGATCCCTTATGGACAGTACTTGCGCCTCCGGCGCAACTGCTCAAGTGGCGATCTGTTCAAAAAAGAAGCGGAGGGGCTCCAAAATCGAGTGCTAGCAAGGGGCTACAGTAGATCTTGCCTTAAAAAAACTTACAATCAAGCTATAGGACATTCTAGATCTCAGCTACTTTTTAAATCTAAACCCTCCCAAAGCCCCGAATGTAACCCCACCCGGATCATCATGCGTTATTCCCGGCAACATCAGGCCATTAGAAAAATCATAGAGCGTCATTGGAGCATTCTTACTGATGACCCCAAATTGCGTGGATTTGTTCAAGAAAAACCTACCATAACGTACAAAAGAGCTATGTCACTACGTGACAAGCTCGTTCAGAGTGAATACACCGATGACAATAAGAGATTAAAGCACTGTTCCACAGTGGGTTCTTTCCCCTGTGGACACTGCTCATACTGTTCACTCATTAAACAAGACAAAATCTTTGTTTTACCTAACGGAAACACATTCACACCTAAACAATTTGTGAATTGCCGCACTCGCGGAATAGTATATCTGATGGAATGTGAATGTGGTGCGTACTATGTGGGGAAAACCAGGCAGGAATTCTGGAAACGCATTTCCCAACATGTCTACAGCATGGAGGTGGGGAACCCGTACCTCCCCATTGGGAAGCATATAATTTTTACACACAACTACAGAGTTCCTAGAGTCACCTTTGTGGCCCTTTATAAAATAAAGATCCCTACTGGAGGTGGCGACTGGAACAAGTCTCTGCTGCAGAAAGAGCAGAGATGGATATTTCAGTTACAGGCCACCTCTCCACCGGGCCTAAATGAATCAGTTTCTTTTGCCCCTTTTTTGCAGGGGTTCTCATCTGGAAAGACACAATAACCTATGGGCAAGGGTCTCATACCCCATATGTGTTACAATACTCTGTGGAAATATGAAAAGATTCAATATCACCAATTTTTTCCTCTTTTTCCTCCCCCTGTTCCCTTTTCCCTCCCCTCCCCCTTCCCCTTTCCTCTCCTCCCTCCCCCCCCCCCTTTTTTTTTTTTTTTCCCTTTTTTTCCCCCCTCCCTTTTTCCTTGTTCCCCCTTTTCTTCCCCCCCCTTCCTTTTTTCCTTCCCTCTCCCCCTCCCCCCATGTTGATCTTAGTGGAGTTTCCACGATTCATTATATCCATCAGCGTTTCCAGCTCTGTGTATATTACTGCCTGGTTTTCCCTACGCACAACCACTAATGCTATCATTATCCTCTTTATTACTTTTAAATGCATGTGGTGTATACCTCTGTGCATGTTATGGGATTTAATAAAATGGACCACACACTTCGTAATGTTTTACTTTTGAGAAAAATCTAGCCTAGAAAACAGTTCGGAGTTCTTTACATGTAACAATATTTGTATTATACAATTTCTCTTTTCTTTTTTGTATATGTGCTATTTGATTATGCAGCTGCAAGAGGACAATGCTATTATAATTGTTAACCAGGCTGAAGTAAATAATGCTATGCAAAGTATGATGTGTTAAATACGGTCAGCCAGTAACCAATTCACACTACACAGACCATATATGTAGCACTTTATGAATAAGTGATGTGGACTGTCTGTGTTGTATTTTATTATCATTCCCACACAGCATTAAATCCATGGCCGTGTGGCTCTGTTCCCTGTTGCCTCCCCTCCAGTGCCTGCACTTCTCCTCTGGGGGGCGGGGTGCTCCTTTGTGTCTTCCTGGCAGGGTAAGACAGGAGACGCCTGGGCCCAGCGTCTACTATATGCGCCCACTAGGTGGCAACACCTCGAGTCGGGCGCTTCTCGCCCTGCCAGCGGCATCCCGGATCTCTTCCGGACGCCGTACTCACGCGCGTGCGTGTGACGTGGCGGCGCCTGCGCAGTTGCGGCGGAGGAGACGGGGATGCCCGAAGGTATTATCCTCTCCGGAACGCCGGGGGGGGGGGTCACGTCAGAGCGCACAGCTGTGCTGCTCGTCTCCCCCAATGGAGGGGGAGGAGGGAGGGATGCAATTCATACCTGCACCTGATGGGAGTTAGTCAATTGACACTCCCCATAAATATATGAAATTCCAGAGAAACTTTAGAGGATCCTTTGCAATTTGGAGATGCCAGGCTATGCACTCACTGACCTAACATATTGGTAAGTACACCCGGAATGACTGTAATGCTTCTACTTTCTTAAGCAACTTGGCTCTTTTTTCTAAACCACTGTTTATCTCGCCATGACTTCCTATTCATACTTTAATTTTTCAGAATCAGGAATATATCTACCCTCCCATTCAGTCCTGCTTGATTGGGTAATCAGTCCCGCCACCACCTCTGCACTTTGGCACTGTTTTTTTCACTGCTTGCTGGTTGTGCTGTGTATGTTTTTCCCAGGGTTTTTCTTCATTTTCTTTTTCTTCTTCTTTGATTGACATTCACCGTCTAGCCCTCACACACCCCTACGTTTTGCCTCATCCCCTCACTTTCCTACACTTTGCTATCCCCATCACCCCTCACCCCACACATCCCTCCCTTCCCCCCCTTCTCAGCACTTTTTCTCCCACTGTCACCATTTTTCTTTCCCCCCCTCCCCCCATTTTCTCATCCTTTTTCCCCCCTCTTTGTTTCTCCCTCTCTCCCACCTTCTCCCTCCCCTCCCCTCTTTTTCCTTTTTCCCCTCCCCTCTTTCTTTACTCCCCCCCCCCTTTCCTCGGTTTTCTCTTTTTTCTTTCTCTTTCCCTTGGTCTCCCCCCCTTCCCTCCCCTTTCTCCCCTCCCTTTCTTTCCTTCTCCCCCCCCCTTTTTCCATTTTCCTCTTTCCCCCCCCTCTTTTCCCACCACTTTTCATCCAGCTTGTCTGGTCCTCCCCCCCCTTTCACCCTCCACATTCTTTCACTTGGTCCATTCACTGGTGGTTTGTCGGTACCGTTACCCTACTGTTTTTCTCTATACATCCTTATGTTGCATGGGTAATGATTGGCAGCAGGGCATCTGTTATTCTCCAGTTCATTTCAGCCTCACTCACACACCCTTATTCACTTCTTTTCTTTCCTTCTTTCCTTTTTCACTTTTCCTTCACATGTTTTCTTTTCCCTCCCCCCCCCCCCCCTCCTCCCCTCTTTTTCCCCTTCCACTCCCCTTCTTCTCCTTATCTTCTTTTTTCTAGCAATGCCCTTCTGCACACCCATGGATTTATAATCCAAGAATCTTATAGAACTCCACATTTGGGGAATTTCCCAATCTATGTGGATGAACAAATTGACCCCTTGCTCTTCATTTATTATTTTTTCCTTTTTTTATTTTTTAGCATTAACGTGAACTTATCCGGGTGCAGCTCGGATTGCCCATTGCCCCTCCTTTTCCTTCCCTCTCCTATATGGTGGGCTGGTAGATGTGATCCCTCGCAAGACACATTCGGTCCACCACTCGCTCCCTAGGGAGTTGGTCCGACACGGGGGAGACAAGGGAGCAGAGGAGAGATCGCACCACCCTGAACACTCCACAATGTTAGCACAAATCCTGCAATAGGTAACTATGCAGCCCAGGCAGCTACATTATACGTTGTACATGTATAGGTTTGGTACTGTCGAATTTGATGCTATGTTTGATATATGTTGACCTTTTTATAGTGGACAACCATCCTCTGAAGAAGACCCGGGAAGGGTCGAAACACGTCAGGATGGACATATACAACTTCCGTTGTTCCACATACATCGTATTGTATATTGCCTCCATTTTATAGGCATTGCCTGTTGTTATCTAATTTTAAGGATTCAACACTTTAAAATCTTTGGTTGCCCTTTGGCACATTGTGTTTTGCATTGGTTTTAATTGTATATTTTGTCCGCTGCGATTGTACGCCATATCCAGTTCATGTCTCTAACAGTCAGCATTCGTTTTCAGTGACTTTCTTTAATATGTTATTTATATTTTTTGTACCAATAAAATTGAACTTTTTCAACTACTTACAGTGCACTTCATTGGCTGCTTTAAAGCCCCGATAGTATTTACACCACCCCAGAAGGGAGGCCCTTTAATAGGGCTCACGAAGGGGGGCATGGTCAAGATGGCGACCTAGCAGGATGTGAGGGACGGGAGCTCCGCATTTGACAGGCCTTATTATCCGCTCTTGAGGGTCTTACAGACACCCTGCTTACCCCACCGTACTGCGTCTGTGACCGGGCAAGTGAAGGAAATATTTTGGGGTGCAGGGACAGCGGCGTTTGGATCCGTGAGCGCCCCCACCGGCTGTGTCCACGTGGAGCGTCCTGACAAGCAGTGAGAGACAGGCGCTCCACACCCGACAGAATACACTGCCTGCTTCTGAGGGCTCTATGGACGCTCTCCCTGCCCCGCCGTACTGAAGCTGTGACCGGTCATGTGAGTGACACGCTTTAGAACACTGAGATAGCGGCGTTCGGCTTTGCAGATGCCGCCGCCGGCTGTATACCAGGGGAGAGTCCCGATAGGCAGTGGGGAACAGGCACCCTCATAGACTCCTCTGGGGGTCGAGGAGCTCCGCACCTGACAGGCTCCATCACACGCTTCTAAGGGATCTATAGTCGCCCTGCCTGGCCTGCCGTACTGAGGAGGTGCCCGGACACATGAGTGAGACTTTTTGGGGCATAAAGATAGCAGCAGTCGGCTTTGTAAACGCCGCCCCCGGCTGTATACACGTGGAGCGTCCTGATAAACAGTGAGGGACAGGCGCTCCACGCTTCAGATACCATAACCCAGTCCCCTGGGTCATACATTTACACTGCCCTAGCTGATAGGCTGGGACTGATTCCGGGCATGCGAAGTAGGACCTCCGGTGCACAAAGGAAATGGCAACCCCCCCAAAAAACATCGCCGCCGGCCCGGGACACAAGTGCAGCGACGCAATTAAACATGGCGTCCCAGACGGACCACCTGGAAACATGTGCAGAGTCGTCCCAGTTAGGAACGCACCAGTTCCAAACATTAATGCAGGCAATCACAGGCTGCCAAACTACCCTCACTACGAAAATAGAGCAGATGCAATCCGAAATGGGCCTTATAAGACGAGACATGGACAAATACCGAGATAGACTGACAGAGGCTGAGCGCAGGGTGGCGGACACTGAAGATACGATCCGGGATCATGGTGCCTCCCTTGGCATACGGCAAGTTAAAATTAAAACGCTGGAATCCCGTGCTGAGGACCAAGAAAATAGAAATCGCAGAAACAACCTCCGCCTGGTGGGACTTCCAGAGGGAGTGGTAGGTCGAGATCAGGAGGCCTATACGGAGCAACTGCTGCGCACCCTCCTTCCACAGGAACCTTTCTCTACCCACTTTGCGGTGGAATGCGCCCACAGAATGCCATCGGCTCGAGGTCCGCCTGGACCACCGCCACGTACTTTTATTTTCCGCATGCTCAACTTTAGAGACGAGATTTAATCCTCAGGGAAGCCAGAAAAGTGGGGGAACTGCGCTTCGAAAATACGAAGATCATGCTATTCCCTGATTACTCGGTTGAAACGCAGAGGCAACGCCGGACATTTGACCAAGTCAAGGCCCAAATGCGCACCAGGGGGCTCAAATATAACATGCTATTTCCAGCTCGGCTTAGAGTGGTGGATGGTGAAACTACAAAATTCTTTACTTCCCCGGAGGATGTGTCCAGATGGCTTGAGTCCTTACCACACAATGATTGATCTTTGGAGAACACCAAAAATACCCCTTCACTTGACTCGTATTGTCTGGCGGTAAGAAACACAGCTCTCTATCTTTGCAATCTGCTCATTGTATGAAAACATGTGCCCGGGGTTGGTGGCTCACCGGACCTCCCTGGTGACAGGATCTCTAATGTGACATTGATGTTCTGTTGGGTGTCACTATGGAAATTTGAATACTACTCTGCTGAACTGGCCTGTACTCAGGGGTTGGGGGGGACATACTAGCTTTTGGTTGTCTTGCGACATCTGACTTTCTACTGGTAAAAATTCCCCCCCCCCCCACATGACCCCCCTGGACATCGAATTATAATGCTGGGGTGGGAGGGAGGTGGATGATGGGATGACACGGGTGGATGGTTATCCTTTCTTTTTGTCTTCACGCCCCTGCTTTCAGAGACTTGTGAGTATAAGTGACACTAATATCTTTATTTGAAATGTGCTCCGCCTATGGAGATGATGACCGGATGAAGGGCTTAAGGGTGAAATGTCTTCTCATTTGGCTAGGTCTTGATTATAAGCATACTTGTTTAATACCTACTGACTAACACTGTTTAATTCCTACAGGTTAAGATAGTAGCTCCTGAAACTAAGTTTGTACCCTTAGAGTGATCTAAGTGTAAGTAGTTATTTCAACACTGCAGGGTTGTTCTGTTCCCCCTCCCTTAAAATTAAAAGAAAAAAAAAATTTATATCAGAAATGGCCTACAGGCAATGCGTGCAGCGGAGTCCCTGAACTCCAATAAGGAGATCAGGTCCTAGGCTTGTCAGTTGATACACACTGCCCCCCTAGGAGACTTCTCCAAGTTTGAGTTGGTTTATGGTTGTTATGGGTACTCAAACACCCCAAAGTTCAGTTAAAGGGGTGTGGGGTGGGATGGGAGGGAAGTTTTGGTTTTTTTTGTTAGTTCTGTTACGATTTTTTTTTTCTTCTTTCACTTGCATACTTGAATATATCTCAATGCAGACGATTTTACAACAACAAGAGACCAGGTTACGCTGTGAAATCTCCTCATATGCTCCCTTCCGGCGGGTTCCTTACGAACCCCCCTTTGGTGGGTGGGAGGGTGGGTGGGAAGAGGTCACACTGGGGGCCCAGGGGTATATGGTTCTCCGCTGATTTTATCTGTTCTCCCGAGAAATGGCTCCGATAAGGATCTTGTCCTGGAACGTCAGAGGTCTTAATCATAAAATTAAGCGCTCTCTAGTCTTTGATTATCTTAAAAAATCTACGCCTCATATTTGCATTTTCCAAGAGACACACTTAGTGGGAGGTAGAATATTAGGTCTGAAGAGACCGTGGGTGGGACATCATTACCATGCCACGTACACTAGTTATGCTAGGGGGATTAGCATATTGATCCATAGATCTCTCTACTTTGAACCCCTTGATATTCTTATAGACCCAGAAGGCAGGTATGTGCTGATACACGCTGTCATAGACACGATAGCCATGGTTGTGGTGGGTGTGTATCTGCCGCCTCCGGCTAATAACACCCTTTTACAAAAAATAACTACTCTGATTGCTCAGTTCCCCACTGATAATGTGATTCTTACGGGGGATTTTAATATTCCTCCGAACCCTTCTTTGGATAAACTGTCCCCAGACCCTGCCACTGACTCGGCGCTGTCTCGTTGGTCTCAGGTCCTGAGATTGGAGGATGTTTAGTGTTGGAAACACCCATCGATTGCATGTACACATGTCATTCCTCCTCCTAGAATACACTATCCCGTATTGACCTTCTGTATGCCACTTTACCCATGCTCCCCAAAATTGTTGGTATTGAGATACTTCCGAGGGGGATATCTGACCACTCCCCGCTGTTGTGTACGCTGAAGACTAACTCCACAAACAGATAGAATATGACGACTGTCTTGTTTTGGATTGAACATCCTACCATAGAAGTTGAGATGGTCAAGGAGATTAAACAGTTTTGGTTATCTAACGCCAACTCCTCCACGCCACGGACTGTATGGGACACTTTTAAGGCCTATATCAGAGGCCAGGGAACGTAGGAATGATAAGTTATTAGAGGAAGCAGAAGCTAGGGCCCAAGACTTAGAGATGAGATTTACTCTTACCTCTAACCCTATTATAGCACAAGACATGAAGGTAGCCTATAGGGAGGTGATGTTGCTCAGGGTGGCCAAAGTGAATAAACGCCAGCTAGCTCAAACACAGAGAATATTCGAGCAAGGGGAAAAAACAGGCAGGCTTCTCGCCTGGCTGGCCAAAGAGCAGTCTTCATCTATCCAAAAAAGCGATGGGACCCTGTAAACATTAAAGGGGTTGTAAAGGTAAAAATTTTTTCACCTTAATGCATTCTATGCATTAAGGTGAAAAAACTTCTGACAGAACCGCCGCCCCCAGCCCCCCCGTTTTACTTACCTGACGCCTCGAAAGTCAGCTTCGCGTTCCCGACATCTGTTCCTCCGCTCACCCTGGCCGCTGATTGGCTGCAGTGGATGGATTGAAAGCAGCGCAGCCATTGGCTCGCGCTGCTGTCAATCACATCCGATGACGCGGCGCGCCGGGGGGCGGGGCCGAGTGATACAGCGAGCGGCTATAGCCGCCGGCTGTAACACGGGAGCGCGCCCGCAAGCACTCACCACCGTGCGAGGGAGCTCGCATTAAGGTGGTGAATGCTTGCGGGGAGGAGCTGAAACAGCCGCCGAGGGACCCCAGAAGACGAGGTTCGGGGCCACTCTGTGCAGAACGAGCTGCACAGTGAAGGTAAGTATAACATGTTTGTTATTTTAAAAAAAAAAAAAAAAAACCTTTACAAACGCTTTAATGCCTGCTTTGCTACTACATGACTTTATACTCTTCTAGGACACAATACTCCCCTGAAGAGCTCTCAGACTTTCTAGATAGGGTAACGTTCCCAGTCCTTACAGCCGCAGGGAGGGAGGGCCTAGAAGCCCCAATAACTCTGGAGGAGGTTCAATGAGCCTTGATTTCCATGCAGACAGGAAAGACCCCAGGAGTGGATGGTCTCCCTCCTGAATTTTATAAACAGTATATGGGTGAGATAGCCAGTAGGATGCATGCAATGCTAATGGAGACTTTGCGAACTGGGGAGCTCCCACTATCTATGGCACAAGCCATTGTAGTGGTTATACCCAAGCCAGGGAAGGACCCCCAACTATGCCCCTCATACCGACCCATATCCCTGCTTAACTCGGATGCGAAAGTACTGACCAAAATTCTTGCCAAGCGTCTAAACGAAGTAATTCTCACCCTTATTCATGAAGACCAATCAGGTTTTATGCCAGGTAAGGGTACGGATATAAACATCCGCAGGTTGTATACGGTCCTGGCCTCGGGGAAGGAAGATGCTGAGGACGAAATTGTGGCCTCTCTGGACGCAGAGAAGGCCTTCGACTCTGTGGAGTGGGGCTATTTGTGGGAGGTCCTTCACAGATTTGGTTTCGGTCCAATCTTTATCTCCTGGGTCAAGATGGTGTACAAGGCCCCGATGGCCAAAGTACGCACAGGCACTGTACTCTCTCCAACATTCCCCTTGTGCAGGGGAACCAGACAGGGGTGCCCTCTCTCGCCGGGACTTTTTGCCCTGGCGATTGACCCTATGGCCACCCTCCTCAGGGCTACACCTGAAATCCAGGGGATCACAAGGGGACCCATACAAGAAAAGGTGTCGTATGCCAACGACACCTTATTGTACCTTAGAGATGATGGTACTTCCCTACAGCCAGCCCTTTCAGTAATCAACAGCTTCGAAAAATTATCTGGCATATGTATAAATTGGGGGAAATCGGTCCTGTTCCCTCTTCATGCTAGGTCCGCCTCCTTGCAGACGGACAGCCAGCTTCGTAGGGTTCCCCAGTTTAAATATTTGGGTGTAGAAATTCATCAGGATTTAAAAAAATATATAACCTTTAATTTAAACCCAGTGGTCCATCACTTATCCCAAAGATGCGCCACGTGCAAATCTCTACCCCAGTCGGCCGAGTTAACTTAATAAAAATGTCGGTATTACCCAAATTTACTTATTTATTCAGACAAACCCCGATCTCTATACCGATATCCTTCTTTAGACACTTGGACAGTATCATTACCTCATTTATTTGGAATGGGAAGGCTCCTAGAATAGCTAGATCAACTTTACAATTACCAGGTACACTGGGGGGACTAGCCTTGTCCTGCTTCCTGAAATATTACTGGGCAGCGGTCTTAGTAACGGTAAAATGGTGGTTCTCAGAGGACCCGACCAACCCCGCTTGCACCACTGAAGCAGCACTGATTGGTTCATATGCAGAGCTGGGAAATCTGGTGTATAGAGGCCCTAGGTCCAACCTCCATGTGACTCTCCCCATGAGAACGACCCTTAAGGTGTGGGATACAGTTCAAAAACAGCTCATGGGGTCCAGGGATTGGTCCCCAGCAACCCCCTTGTGGGGCAACCCCCGTTTGCCGCACTTTCGCTCCATCCCTGACCCGATCGTGTGGGCTAGATATGGGGTCACGACCCTTGGGGATATAGTATCCCAGGGACAACTAATTTCCTTTGATGCCCTGAAAAGAGATAAAGACCTCCCTAATCCCATGTTTTTTAGGTTCCTTCAGTTGCTCCACGCTTTCAGGTCCCAATTCCCTGGACCGCTAACTCTAGCTGGGTTACTTATGGAGGTTACACTTAAATCCCCAGATAAGGGGAAAACACTGTCCACACTCTACAATATGTTTGCATCCCTTGACACATCTAGAGTCTCCCAACTCTGCGAGTTGTGGCGGAGGGATGTTCCGGAGCTGACACATGAGGACTGGGAGGAGGGAATTCAGCAATTTTTACCCCTTACAATCTCGGCTAGAGATAGGTTCATGCAGTTGAAGTTTCTCCATTGTGCATACTACTCTCCAATTCGCCTAGCTAGAATCTACCCCGATAGATCAGCGAGATGTGGCTCAGATAATGCTGATTTTTTTCCATGTGATCTGGTCCTGCCCTGGAGTGGAGGACTTTTGGAAAAATGTACTTGCCGATATTAATTCTATTGGGAAACTGAAGATCCCCTACAGCCCGATCCCTCTTCTGCTAGGTATCTGCGACTTCCTTGAGATCTCATGGGGGAAAAAGCTGTTTGTCTTCTACACCACATTGTATGCTAGGAAACAATCGTACTGCAATGGAATCAATCTCAGCCACCCACCAGACAGCTCTGGCAGTCATTGGTAAATACAGCATTGAAACTATATAAAATGACATACATGGATAGAAATTGCCCCGAAAAATTTGGGAAGATTTGGGAGGCATGGGTGAAGGCAAAACATCTAACTATTGACTGAGGAGTATGGGTCAATGCCCACTATACCTGACACAAACCCCCTTCCACCAACAACAAATCTCTCTATGTCTCTTTTGGTGAATGTGAGATAGGAGTGCATCTGCCAAGGGTGATCAGGCTGACCACCCACACCTCTACCTTAGATGGATATCGTACTGAGTATGCCTGTAATATCTTGTTGAAATCTGACAAAACATATGTTCATATACTGCTGCTTTTGCTGTTAAATCTCTACATCTGTTAAGAATGGTAGGAATACTTTCTAAAATGTCTGTATTGCTGTTCAACCCAATATAGATTGTTTGTTTTGTAAAAACCTAAATAAACATTTTTGTTAAAAAAAAAAAAAAAAAAATAGGGCTCACTAAGCCCCTATGCAACAATCCTGCTAAGCACCTTAGCATACCAACCAACACCTGGTGACTCACATGACCCGGGTAAGGAGGAATGAACTGCTGAAAGTGAACTGGTTCAGAGCCTGCTCTGTGTCCTGCAGCTGTCCCCTGAAAGCACCGAATGTCAGCCACCTTTTGCTTTAAATAAGATGGCTGTGCGCCGGGACGCTCTGCGCATGCACACATAGTCACGGCAGACGTGCGCAACTATGTACGCACACAAGGTTCTATGTGCACCATGGCGAATCCACGTACACCATACTTAGAGCTACAGCACATGCCCAGCTCTGTGTGCGCACAACGTTGAGTGGCGAAGCCACGTGCACTATGGCCGACCAGCACAGCTGCAAATTCGCGTGCGCTATGGCGAACCCCCGTTCACGGACCCATCCATAAAAAAGGCAGCCAAGACAGCGAGAAAAGGTACTTCTACCCAAACACCAGCAGCTAGCCCAAGCTCCCCCTGCGGACACCGCCACACAGGTGTCCAGCCTCTTGCTAGTTTGACAGATTGTTACAATACATGGAGCACCCCACAATAAGTAAATAAGGGGTTTCACTTAGCCGTCCAGGCGAAGGGCAACTTTAGAAACAAAGAGCCCAATCTTCACCCATCACGGCGGGTTCTGTCACTTGGGGACCTTCAAGGACAAGGTACCCTTTTCATGTTTTAGAGTCCACTCCCTTGGACCTGTACAGCACCCTGCAGGAATGCTTTAGCTCTGTAGTGTCCAGGATTCCACTACGCAGGTTCCAGCGCCTGAAGGTCGCGTTACAGGCAAAGCCTCGCAGGATCGTTGCGTCTTTCTTTGTGAGGCCCGGGTACCATTGAAGCATATAAGCTTTTTTCGAATGGATCCGATCGTTCAATCCCTTGATTTATTTAAAGTGGTTGTAAACCCTTACACACCACTTTTACCTACAGGTAAGCCTATGATGAGGCTTACCTGTAGGTACTGGAAATATCTCCTAAACCTGCATGGTTTAGGAGACATTTACTATACATGCCTGCGCCGACGTCATTGGTGCATGCGCACTGAAGAAAGGGCATGATCGTGCCATTTCTAAAGGGTCCGTGCTGTGACCGACGGCTCCTGCGTGACTCCAGCCAGTCACAGAGCCGGAGTCCAAGGCCCCGGAAGGAAGAGGGGTGAAGATGGACACGGCCACCAGCAGGGACATCGCAGGCTTCGTTGCAGGTAAGTGCAACATAATGGACTAGTATGCAATGCATATTAGCCCACTATGCTTTTACTTTGCAGGGGAAAAAAAGACGAAGCAAAACCCATCAGGGTTTAGTTCTTCTTTAAGAACCATTTTGGGACTCAAAATCTGGAGCTCGAGAGAGATCTCAAACAAACGTGCCCATCCACCTTGCAGACACTGGTAAAAAACTGTAGTAGGAAAGGGATGGTCGGCACTCAGGATGACATCCAAAATAGTATTTCTTTATTAAATACATGTACAGAGCTGTAAAACAGTCTACACGTTTCAGACATTAGTCCTTAGTCATGACTGATAAAAGACAAAATAAGTAACATTTAAGAGAAGTATGGGTTTCCTTTTTTTTGCTTAACCCTAATCCTTATGAGCTGCTAGTATCTAATAATCCTTCCTCTCCTCTGAGAAGTGCCCCATTTCTGCTAAAACAGAGTTAATTACCTGTAGGAGGGTCTAAAGAATTTCATACAGCGTCATACGACAATGGTCTGGCTCTGGAGTCTGGATCCACCCACTTTCCTGTCATCTTGTTTGATTGATGTCTGCTCGTTCCCGAGACTTCACACAACACACAGAGCTGCTCTCCCCCTCCCTTTTGCAGACAGAATGATCTAACACATGTTCAGGAAAGCAGCACTCTTCAGCGAGTGTAGAAGGCACTGGCAGTGCTCTGTATATTATATTCTACTCTCCTGGTAAAGTTATAATACAAAGAATACATTTTTAAAGTAAAATCCAGCACTGGCTTTTGTCAGCATTGCCTACATGGTGAGGATAGGGATGACATCAGTAGCAGTGGTGGGGATAGAGATGACATCAGTGGTGGTGGTGAGGATAGGGATGACATCAATCCACTGCCACTGATGTCATTCCTATTCCCACCACCACTGTTACTGATGTCATCCCTATCCTCACCACCACCACTTTTACTGATGTCATTCCTATCCTCACCACTGGTACTGATGTCATCCCTATCCCCACCACCATAACTGATGTCATTCCTATCCCCACCACCACCGTTACTGATGTCATCCCTATCCCCACCACTGATGTCATCCTTATCCTCACCACCACCTTTACTGATGTCATTCCTATCCTCACCACCACTGTTACTGTCATCCCTATCCCCAACACCACTTTACAATAAAGGAGACGCTGGGGACATATCCGGGGTCTAAACGGGGATATTTCACTTTAGACAACAGGGAATTGTCAATTTCCATCTCCCCTGCAGACCTGCTATGTACAGTACACAGGTATGCTCTATACCCATAGCACTATGTTCATTTCAGAGAACAGACACAGGAAACAGGTTACTATGCTCCTCATCAGGTCTCCTCTTCTGAAATAACACAGTGACTGTAGAGAGCTTACCTGTGTTCATTGCTGGACATGAGCACCCTCCCCCCATTGGCTGGAGGAGAAGCCCACAGACTTGGAAATCCTCTGAGTGAGGGGGAGGAGGGGGGAATTTGGAGAACAAAGGAACATCAAATCCTAGGGGAGAGGTGTTGGAGTCTCGCAGAGGAGAGCTTGCTGATAACAGCCAGAGAAAGGGGAGGACTTCACTGCTTTTGTCACGCTGCTTCTGGGTTTTAGCTCGGGACACGCATGGAAACAGAGGCATGTGAAGAACATGCTCGTTCTAGATAGCAGCCTGGCAGTGCACCTTTTCACCAAACACACCCACATTTCCTCCAGAAGGAGGGAGTGAAAGAGTGGCTGAATGGTGGAGCCCCCTGCAAACTTTTGAACTGAGAAAGAACAGTTAGAGGCTGATTCTGGAATCTTCTGAAGACTATTCTGCAAAAACTATAGGACTGAGGAAAGTAAGAAATGCAATGCAGGTATGATGGTAGCATGTACCACCTATTTTTGCATTCCCATACTTCTCCTTTATATAGTATATACAAAAGTAAAGTCAGAGAAATGTTCCGAGATGCATGTGTGTAAGGGCCGTATGGTGCAGCCCACATATTGCACTTTACATTTATCACATTGGATTAGATATACCACATGATCCGAACCACAACCACAAATGTACTGTGCAATTTTATGTGTTTCTCCTGTGGCAAAAGATGTATTATTCTTATTAGGTCTATGAACCCGACAATATCTGCATGTACTGACCCCACAGCGAAATGATCCTGGATAGGAGAGCCAGGTTTTGTTGGTGACATGAAAGTTGACATGACTAGGTACCAAAATTTAACGCAAAGTGGGGGCCTACGGCTACTAAAACCAATTCCTTTGGATAAGAGAGAAGTGAGAAGGTTGCAGCACCTATACACTTGTTTTAAAAAAAAACTGAAGTATTTCCTATATGGGAGGGGACGGGGCGGACTTCCTGTCTAAGACTTTGGTCTACCAGTGTCCATTCACCTAGAGATGGCATACAACCCAGTAAGGAATAATAGCCTAACTCTGTGTCCCGTGATGTACCATAAAAGTAAAAAATAGTATTTTTTTTCAAAATGGTCTGTCTTTTTTTATAGCACAAAAAAAAACAAAAATGCAGTGATCAAATACCACCAAAAGAAAGCTCTATTTGTGGGAAAAAAGCACATCAATTTTATTTGGGTACAGTGTCGCACGACCGTGCAGTAACAAAGTGACGTATTGCAAAAAATGGCTGGGTCATGAAGGGGGATAAAGCTCCAGGGGCTGAAGTGGTTAAAGCAGAACTCCGGGATTGGCCAAAAAAATCCCCCATTAGTACACCCTCTATACAAAACACTAAACAGTTCTTATATTTGTGAAATTCCTTACCATTGAAGAGAAAAGTTTAATAGAATTTTCAGAAAGTCATCTCTGTAATTCAAAAAATGCAGCATCTTTTTTGCCAAGGAGGTGTTACACCAGGGATTACATTTTACCCTCTCTTCTCTCTCTACACCAGTGGTTCTCAACTTCTGTCCTCAGGACCCACTAACAGGCAAGATTTTAAGTATTACTTTGAGGAGATGCAGAATAGAATACTGCAATCACTGAGCAGCAAATTATATCACCTGTGATGTATTTCAGTTATCTTGCAAACCTGGCCTGTTGGTGGGTCCTGAGGACAGGAGTTGAGAACCACTGCTCTACACTATAATGAAACTTCCCATCATGCTTTGTGAATTGCAGTGAATGTGGGTGACTTTGTGACTGAGCCCACAAATGTTACCTGTGTACTCGCCCACTTTACAGCAAATTACGCCCCCACATTCTCCAGCCTCAAAGACTTACAAGGGCTATATAAATAAAACTCGTTTTCCTCCTCCATGTGTTTAGGTTCTAGAACACCGGCAGCTGCCGGTTTACTTACTGGCGACACATGACTTATCCCTGGCTGCAACCAAATAGGAAAAAAAGTGCCTGGGCATCCAAACCTATTTTGTTAACAATGACAGCCAGCAAAAAGAAAGAGCGCACAGGCTCCTAGTACAGCAACCGTTTATTGTGTGATAAAAATTAAAAGTTGCACTTATAAAAGTCCACTTGTAACAGGCACAGCTCCTCCGTATGCAGCTGTAGAGATGACACTTCAGGCTCCAGTTGCAGCTCCTCTAGCACACACATCCCAGGCTGACAGGTATCCAGGCCCGCAGCATGGGCGGGTGCTCTCAGCAGAGCCAGCTCAGTGCACAGCGCTACGAGGGGGGAGAGGACAGCGGCATGTAGTCTCTGCTAGGAGAGCATGTGTTTAGCTAGAGGAGCTGCAACTGAAGTCTGAAGTGTCAGACTCTGGTGGCATACAGAGAAGCTCAGCAGCAATACACAGGCAGTGTATTAGAAGGGAAAGGGGAGTATGGGACTTTAAATGAAGCCGTAGCCCGGTAGGGCCACGTGCTTCCATCCCTGTCAATATGGTACAAGAAAAAAGGGCAGAGAGGGTGGGACTTTAAATGAAACACGTAGCAGCAACTGAGTAATTTGGTGGACATGTAAGAAGATATTTATTGGTACAAAACACTGATATACACACATAATATAAATATATATATAAAAGGAAAGTAGGGAAATGAATCCCACATAGTAAGCATAATAATAATATGGATATCAATTGCATAACATAATAAATCACCAGAATTAATGTATATACACAACATAATTTCAAGATAATGCCTGCATGGCCCATGGCCTTGCCATTCCCAATCAAAGGTGATATAGATAAGCATGATTGTGAAAAGTTCAATTGACATGATGGTACAATACACAGCATATTTTGTCTCTACGCATTTTCGTGATGTATAACCACTTGTCAGGAGCAGGCATGTGATGGATCTACAATAGGAAATAAAATGAAAAGATGGGTCTAAATAGTCTGTAATATAGCATAATGGGAGAGGGGGAACCCCCCTACCACATTACTTACAGAAAAGCTGGTACTGGTGGTATAATGCTGGGAATCGCGGGTCACCATGGGGCATCATGGTCGGAAGCTGTGGTGGGGGCCTGTTCAAAAAAAAAAAAAAGGCCCAACTATACACAGCCCCCCAGGAAACTGTGGTTCTAGGCATATCCATGGTGCAGTTGGGATGCTATGTGAACTAACCAAGTGGGTTTCTGTAAGAGAGGTGAAGGTGGTTAGAAAGGGGCCTTACCGGTGGGACAGAGGGAAGTGCAAGGATGAAACCGAAACCAAAAGGTCAACCGGTGGGAAAGAAAGGGGATGATGTGAAAAACCGCCAAGAAACCAAAAACCAAACTAGGGATCCAAGAGAGGGCCGTGAGAAGACAAGGGAAGGTGACTGTTAGGAACCAGAGTATCTAGTAATGGGAAAAGAGGAGGGACAGAGTCCAAGGTGATGCAGGGAGTCTGGGATTTGTGAGATCATGGAAGCCTAGCCCACCCAGGGAGGCCATATATGTAGGTGCCAACACAGGAAAACCCACCGACACGTGCGTGTGCACGATGGGGGAGAAATGGAGGCGCCATCACCTGGGCGGTGACTCGCCCAGAGATCGGCGTCATCACAGTCTCCCGATTGGCCGGGCTGTGTATAATTTGGAGTTTTTGTTGGACAGGCCCCCACCACAGCTTCCGACCATGATGCCCCTGGGTGACCCGCGATTCCCAGTATTATACCACCAGTACCAGCTTTCCTGTAAGTAACATGTGGTAGGGGGGTTCCCCCTCCCCCATTATGCTATATTACAGGCTATTTAAACCCCTTTTCATTTTATTTCCTATTGTAGATCCATCACGTGCCTGCTCCTGACAAGTGGTTATACACCACGAAACGCCTAAAGCCAATATATGCCGTGTATTGTACCATCATGTGGTCAAATGAACTTTTCACAATCACGCTTATCTATATCAACTCTGACTGGGGTGTAAAAGGGTACCCCGCGCTGCCAGAACTAGTGGTAGCAGTGGATGATGATCCTGTCACAACTGGACTTTTGTGAGTGTAAATTTTAATTGTTGGACTGTCATTCTAAAGACACTGCCTCCGTGGGCAGATCAGACCGCTCGTCTCAGACTCACTGGCCCACCCTCTACAACGAGGAGGGATTGTATCACTTCCTGCTCGCTGTATGAAGAACTACAGCGGGGTCGTGACAAGATCGGTGGTCGGTGAAATACAAGGCAAAGCAGCCACCGGTTTTACATAACAGAAGAGGGAAGTAACCCTCTAATTTAAAAAATGCATCTGCTATATCTCAGAAACTACAAAGCCAACCTAAAAATGGACTACATATTTTAGCAATGTAAAAAATTTTGTCCGGAGTTCTGATTTAACATTATTTCAAGGGTTCCTCTGTGTTAAAACAGGACCGGCTCTAGGATTGAAAGGAATAATTAAAGCTAGATGCATAACTTTGGCAAATTACATTTATTATAATACTTGTGAATATTTCATACATTTAACAAAGGCACAAACACAATGAAGTTAATAAAATAGCAAAACAAACCACAATTACGTCATAAAGCTTATTACAAGTTGTCAATCCTTTCACTTGTTATCTGTATGGTTTTTGGAACACTTCAGTTACACTGGGCCATCCTTAATAACACATTCAGTAATTGTGCATATATATAAAACGCATAGATAGCAGTCCGTGTCATGGCTCTTTACACAAAAAATATAAAAATAAAATACAAGGATCAGTAGCAAAGACTACAACTCAAGAATATATAGTTGTGTTTGTATATGGAAGCGGTCATGTAAAAAAAAAAAAAAAAGATTCTAAAATGTAACCAAACAAGAACATTGTGCTTTTCACATACAGTAGTTCACAACTACATAAAAAAGTTTTTAGTGTTCCAATTATTGTTACAAAATCTGGCTTTTTTTGTGGACTAGTAAAGTAATAAACAAGGTGTTCAGTGAAGTTTTCAAGTGCTAGATGATTTTACTCCTTTAACAAGCAAATTTACACTGGGTGTGTCTATTTGAAAAACTGTTAAGTCTTAACCCAAAGTACTATATCGAGAGATCGAGAGAGAGAGAATAATATATCACATACAATTGCTGTTTTTCGCAGAACTCTGCACAAAGATACAAGTCATAGGAATCCTCTGAAAACTAAAAATTCAGTTTTGGTAAATTACTACCATTGGTTAATCACTTCTAAAGGGGTGCAGATCCTGCATTTTCTTTATTACAAACTTCAGGTCTGAGATCTATGAACAGTAGCACACTACAACAACATGTGCAGATTTGAAAGGGCAGCCAAAAAGTGAAAAAATAGAGATTTTAACTTACCTGTAAATCCCTCATCTTGGTGTACAATACAGGATACAGGACTTGTACTCTTAAAGTGGTTGTAAAGGCAGGTTTTTTTTTTTATCCTAATGCATGGAAGGCATTAAGATAAAAAAAAAAAAAAAAAACCTTCTGTGTGCAGCAGCCCCCCTAATATTTACCTGAGCCCCATCTCTGTTCAGAGATGTTGCACGAGAGACTCAGCTGCCCGGGACTCTCCCTCCTCATTGGTTGAGACAGCAGCGAAGTGCCATTGGCTCCCGTTGCTCCCAATCAAAGGCAGTGAGCCAATGAGGAGAGAAAGGGACGGGGCCAGAACTCAGTGTCTGAATGGATACAGGGAGCTGCAGCTTGGCTCAGGTGTCCCCATAGCAAGCTGCTTGCTGTGGGAGCACTCAACAGGAGGGAGGGGCCTGGAGCACCGAAGAGGGACCAGAGAAGAGCAAGATCTGGGCAAAATCACTGCGCAGAGCAGGTAAGTATAACAGGTTTCCTATTTAACAAAACTGAGACTTTAGTTTCACTTTAAACCATGGGTTTAGTGCTGCTAACTTCAGGAGATCAAACACTGGCAAAGCACTTGCTAGAGTGCATTATATAACCCCACCCACTCTGTAAGCCTCCAGCTTTTTAGAAAGCAATAGAGGGTGATCAAGATACAGAGAAGAAGGACCTGGGTCCTGTACTGTTCTCCACAAATTTACAGTTAAGTCAAACCTTCTATTATCTTAATTGTAAAGACTCGTCATGGACCATGCACCATCCACAAGCATTAATCTGAGGGGTGGGTAACAAAATAGCAAATAGAACTGCCAAGTCCACAAGAAAACAAGGGTTAAGTAACCAAAAGCAAAAAAAAAAACAAAAAAAAAAAAAAAACAAAAAAAAAACCAAAAACACACAGATGACAACCTGAAGCACCTTGCGGCCAAAGCTTGCATCAGCTGAGGCCTAAATATCTGCCTGGTAGATCTTTGAAAAATAAAGAACTAGAAGGCGGCCTTGCAAAGCTGAGAAGCAGATGATTGATGTTGAAAAGCCCAAGAAACACTAACAGCTCTGGTGGAATGTGCTCTAATAGGGAAGGAGGAACTGTCCTTAAAGTGATAACACACACTGTAATTTACATGGTCCTTTCTAGTCTTGTACGTGGATGATGGCACTGTAAATATTTTGATTAAAATGTGGGTTCAGTGACACTCTAAGGGCGCAAGTCCTAAAAATCAGTTACTTGATCTGCTTAGCAAAGGTGGAACGGGAAGCAAAATGCCCTCTACAAGGACCCATAGCCAGAAATAAAAAAAAAAGCTGCAGGCCTTCAAGTAGACAGATGTGCCTGACCACATCTAGGCAATGTGGGGTGATTTCTTTGTCATGTTTTGGGGCAGGACAAAGGGAAGGAAGAACAATGTCCTCATTGTGGTGGAAAGAAGAGACCACCTTTGGATAGGAAGGAAAGCTTTGGTCTCAAGGAAAGGAATTGACAAAGGAATAACAGTGCCCTAATAGACACTGCTCTGGGACAAGGGAACAGCTATCACCCCGAGTGGTGGTTACTTTCCTGCTGGCCGTGGAATACATGCTGTTCATCCCCTTTTGTCCCAGCTCCCTTGCTATTGTGATCTGCCATTGCTAGAGAAGGGGATCCCCAGTGGGGTAGTCATGGTAATGCAGTGTGGAACAGATGGGGTTTTGTCTGTGTACAGATATAGGAGCTGCTGCTCCAATAACCCAGCTAGTGACTGTGTTCCTAGCTTTGCCTGTAGAAGATGGTTGAAGGAGTGCACAAGTGCTATGTGCATCTTTGGCAGAAAGGTGAGTGGGTAGGTGGGGGGGGGGGGGAGGTGTGGCACAGTTACTCCATCCTTTGGAGACTAAGTTTGGACAGGAGGAGAAATAACGTTCATGCTGAGAAACAAAGACAAAATGGTGGGTGTTAATCACTGCAGATTATTTTATTAAAAGACAGAAACCTGTGTAAATACACAGGAAAACTCTATCTTACCTTATCTACAATACTGGAAACATTAGAAGTACAAGCTTGGCCCACTACAGTGGGCATACCCCCTAAGGGGCCTTCAGGGTTGGAAACCACAGAAATGAACTACGGCCTCTTGTGACCAACTACACAGAAGCACTTGATGCCAGGGTAAGCACCTAATGCAGGAACCAGTGCCTGAAGCATGCATTACAGGCTAGTCCCACACAGTTCAGTCTGGGTACAGTCCCCAAGGTACACACCGAGGATAACTGATCCGGAAAACTGCTAGACAGCAAGCAGTCAAATCTTGACAGAAGTTTTACATAACACTAACAAAACACTAGAGTCACATGGAGTGGGCGGGATTATATGGTGTGCTCTGGGGGTGGCTCTAGCAAGTTTTTTCCAGTGTCACCTGAACCAATCATCTGAAGGTAGCTGCAAATAACCCATGGCCTAAGAATACAAGTCCTGTACTGTACAATCAAGATAAACATCTTTATGCCTTGCATCTGGTCTTTCACACATCTATTCAAAAAATACTTATAAGTGCTGGTGAGGGGGGGGGGGCTAATTAATATAGTAGGCCAGAAGGGTTCAGGCAATTGGGAGACCACGACGCATGCAATGCTCCACAGTTAAACATGTCTGCATTTTTTACAATTTTCCAAAGCAAAGGACACTTTTAGGCTGGATTCACACACGTATCGCTGCAAAGCGTGATAAGACACACGTTTACCAAACACTACTGTAAAGCATATGTATATTCTGTATGGCACCCACAACGCAATTATACAATACATAAGGGCAGCCAGGGGCCATCAGAGGGCATTGGAAAGCGCTGAAGCCTGTTGGAGAGAGGAAAAGGGTATGTATTATACCTTATTCTTCTACCCCCTAGACGTCACATGCATTTAACCCTTGCAGAGCAGGGGGCCCCACTGCGAGTTTTTTTTCCTTGTAAGTTCCTGGATTTGGACCCTTATAGAATTTACAGCTATGTGTTCCTATACAGCTGTTTAGACATTTTAGATACTACAGATTTACAGCTCAATATAAATTGTTTTACACAGCTTTGTTAGGCCCATTAACCTGTTTTGGGAGAAATATGTGCCTGCCATTACTAAACACCTTCTGGAAATAGTTGGAAGTGTGTTTTTGGTAGAAATACCTTGAGTCACTGTCACAACTGGATGGAACATAACTTGTTCTGTGACTCAAATTTGTGAAACCAGACCCCCCCAACAACCCTGCCCAAAAAAACATAGTTCATCAAAGGGAATCATTTTAACGTTTTGTAAATAAAAATCAATAATGTACATAATCAAGCAAATGATGAGCATTTTAAAACTTTGTGTGCTAATTGTGACATGGTGGTAGCCAAGTAGATTGGTATGCTTCACAGTGACTGCGTTTTACTGTTCTTCACTCTGTGTGAATCCAGGAATCTGCTCAATCTGACAGAAACCACAAGAATGTTTACCTGAGTTGCTGACTACACTGACATTATATAGGTAGCTATAATGAAAGAATTATGAAAATATTGAACAGCAATCCTGTAAAAATGTAGTTACATCCCAAGTTATTAAACACAAAATCTATATTTAGTGTACATTATAGTTTCCTTTTAAACATTTATATGAAGATCTATGAATGCAGATGGCACTTGTTTTATGCAAGACAACTGATAGCACAGGCTCTTTGATCTTTTAAATAGCGAACTTCAAACAAAATTATTCAATTTTCTTTTACTAAACAAACCCAAAAAATAGCACCGGGTGTCTCCAGAGAAAGATAGATAAAACAGATCATGTTATGATTTTTTCAGGGATCCTTAATTTTTAATAAATGCGAAAAGAGAACTAAAAACAATATGATCATCCTGGCTGAGACCATGTTATACAGTGTAATTTTTTGTTCTTCATGTGAGCTCTACCATGTCAGAAGAGAGCCCTCCCTGCAGGTGATTTTATACATTGAGATTTCTTTACTCAGCTGATAAACTCTCTGATTGCAGTGTTGACGTGTGTGGCAAACGTATAGGGAAAGAACACAGAGTACACACTGCTCTAAGGCTAACCTACATGAGATCCACAATCACTGAAGGTACCAGCTCGGTCCACAACCGCAATGAATGAAGATAGAAGATGGAAGTAGCAGCACTCTGAAATGCAAAAGCATAGCTTCTTTATTGATTAAATCCGTACAGGTAAAAAGACAAAGATACACAGCTCCAGGACAGCCAGTAAACGCGTTTCACATGTCAGTGCTTATTCATTACCGAATAAGCACGATAATGAACAAAACACTGATGTGTGAAACACGTTTACTGGCTGTCCTGGAGCTGTGTGTCTGTCTTTTTTACCTGTACAGATTTAATCAATAAAGAAGCTTGCTTTTGTACTCCGGAGTGTCGCTACTTCCATCTTCTACTCTGAATCTATACAGTACGGTTTGGATGATGATCTTTTTTGGCTTACGATCAGAATGCATGAAATTTCTAACATGGAAAGCTTTGGCCTGATATGATGTGTAAACTCCAGGATTATTGAGTCTCCAGTAGCTTTGCTTATGAAAGCCAGTGGAACACATTAGTCCCCACACCTTAAGGCTTCATGTAGACTGCTGCTGGTAAACAGACCTTTAGGAACAGTTGGGCGTTTAACTCTCCTCTGTTATCTCATCAGTACATGTAATGATGTACACAGGGTCGTTTATAGTTGTTTCTTGGCAGTTAAGTTTAGAAGCATTTTTTTGGAAAGCAAAAAATGCGTTCAGAATGGATGTTCGCAGGCATTTGATACGCCAAACTCCTGTAACAGCTGGTAAACACGGTAACTTTCATTTAGATGCATTTCGCTAACAGGTGTTTTTAAGTTTTGACTATTTTGAAGAAGAAGAAAAACGGTTCTAAACGCAAATGAGGCTAATTACGGCATGTAAACGTGGCAAAACTGATGTTTTTAAACGTCGGTTACTACCTGTCAAGTTAAATCGTTCAGGGGAGGTTGTAAAATGTCCCGTGTACATTAAGCCTAAAAATTGCTTGACCTTTGCTTCTCTATGGCAAAGAGCACAGAGAAGAACATATGTGCTCTCCATGTTAATCTTAAACTGGCCAAACAAACTGAGGGAGAGAAAGCCATAGATTGCCCTATCCATTCTAAGCGGCATGGATGGACAAATCTCCCACAATCAGCTATTGTATTCTGACAGCTGGCAACAGCTGCTGCCAGAATAACTGCACATTGACTGCAGCTGACTTCTCCCTTAAGCTGGGTGGTGTCAGCAGGGCCACCCACATCTGGAATTTCAGTTGGTTCATATTTTTTTTTATATCCATGGGTTACCCCAGACCTGTGCAGAAGTAAACCAAGATACTTCATACATACCCAGTGAGAGTAGCCTTTAACACGCACACTTGGTGGGTTTTGAGCACAAATGCTAAGGTCAGTATCATGGCAAAAAGCAAACTGGCGACAGTTGGATGCTAGGCTCTAAAGACTTATTTGTTAGCAAGTGTGAACGAGACCTATTTTGCCTACTGCTTTTAAAGCTCCTCTAGACTATTCTGGGACAACAGGATGCAATTTAGATATCAAAAACCCATAAATTATTAGTGTGGTTATATTGTAGGCACTCTATTCTGTCATAATAGTGCAGCTCAGTTGACAAGCAGATTCTTTACTATCCATGTAAAACTTATTGTATTTATTTACTACTTGGCTGAACAGCTGCACAATTGTTTATGTGAGCAAATACATGGTTTGTTCTTTATATTGCACTTGATCATCACTGATGTTCTAGGTCTGATCAAACAAGATGATTATGTTAGTATGGAACCATTTAAATCTGCAGCAATACAGTCTGCAAATGGTGAGGCACATGCCACACTTGGTATTGCAGTGCTCCAGTTTCAGTTAGCTCAATCCAGCCCATTAGCATCCTAGTAGACATATAAAAGTACCGTTTTAATCACACAGTTGTAATCTAAAACCCACATGGGCAGTGTTTTGCATAGGAAAGCAGGCATTACATCCTCTTGTGTTAGGTCAGTAAGAAATTAGGGAGCAATAAAGTGTCTTTGCAGTATTGAAACCACAGACTCAACATTACCACCTTCTTTAAGATGCAAAATCTAAGTGCTTTCAAATGCAGGGCGATTCATCCAACCCCGATAGCTCTGAGAGAGGCCATAGGAGGTGTCATCGCAGTAACATGGATAGGTGGTAGGAGGTAGCTACCACTATTAGCAGGGGACATCACCAATAGATCCCCAGTGCTCATTGAGTGAGGTAGGCCCAGGCTGTTTGTGTTGCTTGCAGCGTAGGTGGCTTTTGTCCAGAAGTTTGTTCGCTCCAAAACAGGAAGACAGGGGCTGGAGGCTGCAGCTCGAAGACTGTTCAGGGGAGAGCTTAGATCTGCAGAGGAAATACATTAATAACTTCAATTTACAGAAGACAACAATGGCACTGAAGCAGAGGAAGTATTGAGGAATACTGCAGCAACAGGAAGAGCCTACAGTGAACGACTCACATCTGAAGAGAAGCTTTAAGGCCATAAAATCAAGTATGTGTTTTTGTACCAATGACATGTTATCCAAAGAGCTTTACAGAATTCTGGTCTAAACAAAGACCAGTCATTTAATCAATTCAACATTTGTATCATACCTATGACCCAGGTGTGAGAAGTTTTGTTTACTTACGATTTTTTTTATTGAAGTTGAATTGAAAACTAAAGCTGGCATAGATCAGACCTTTTTTTTATTATTAGAACAGATTACCCCATTCACGCATTCGAGGCAGACAGAGAAATCCTCTCAAACAGGAATGGCCACAGATGGATTGGAATTCGTCTGATCCCTGCTGAACTGGCCGAACTTTGATCCATCTATGACTGGCTTTAAAACATGCCTAGAAATGTTTTGATTGGGATATTGAACAATCTGTATTTTTTTCGCAGCATGGAGAAAATAAATCAATATTACAATTTCTCATAATGATTATAATTAGAATTGTAATTTGGGAAGAGTACAAATTTCGGCGAAAAATAAAAAGTAAATAAAATCAATTTGTGACAGAATATAAAAAAAAAAATGTGGCGTTTGTGTTGCAACCTTAAAATAGAAGTCATTAAGGCTACATTCTCATGGCAGATAGTTTGCTGCGTTCAAAGGTGACTAAACAGCCAGTTTGTGTGCGGCTAAAACTCCAAATAAACGCTGACCCTGGACAGGGTCAGCCAGAGACTCCATTTTCGACTGCATATTTTGCATTGTAAATATGTATCCTAGAAGAAGAATTGAGAGGGAGTATAGGCATTTACTAGAGGCTGAAAATCCACAGTATTCTATGGATTTTCCTCAACTTTGCACATACTCAAATGGGCACACTTTTGCTATTAGAGAAATTAAGAAAAATGTGTATAAAATCACAGAGCTATTACCTTCAGGTTAAAACAGTAATACTAATATTATTAGTACAACTACTAGGTGTAGTATGTCCTACACAAGTAAAATGCTCTGGGGGGGGTTAGAGTCATTGTCTGTGCAAAGTGAGAAGTTTTTCATTCAGAAGAAAAACCCTGAACAGGGCAGTATCCAGGAGGAGGTCTAGATACTCCAGGATCCACTTGAACCTCTGCCGAGTTTGAACAGTTGGATATTGACTGGAAGGGTCTATGCCAACATTTCCCTCAGTAGAAGATCATCTAGGTACCCCACTATGGGAATGCCCTGAGAGAGAAGCAGAGCAAGTAACTAACTAAGCAAAGACCTAGGTGAAGACCCAAGGTGCAATGGATAGACAAAAAAAAAAAGGCAACAAATATGTAATGTTGCCATCCTGTCACAAAATGCTGGTGGCGTAGAGATGCGCTGGAAAGATGGGGACATCCTTGAAGCCAGAAAGTCCCCAGATGGGGGGGGGCAAATGATTGACCTTGTAGATTCCATGAGAAGTTATTGCACCCAAAGGAAAATGTTGAAAACAGAGTTCCAGTATGGGCAGAATGCCCCTTTTCGCTTTGGGAACCGAGAACAGGTTTGAGAGGAACCCCTGAAACTTTTCATCGGAACGATGGCTATGACCCCTCAAGAGAGTAGCTATGCCAGAGCAGTTTGGAAGTCTACTAGTCTTTGTAGAGAAAGAAAATTTACAGGAGAAGGATTCCCACTGAGAGAGACACAGGCGGACCGTGCTGCTTAATAAGGGATACATTTTTTTTTCACCAGGAACTCTGTTTTTTTTCAAGGAAATGTATGGTGCATGTCACTGAGATCAATAGTCTGATCCATAAATATTACCTACTCAATTAACAATAGCCTTCTTATAGGTGTGCATGCATGGTTGAAGCGTGATGCAGCTGCTCTTAAACAGACGTCGTCTATTTTTAACATGATCTTGGTGTTGGTGGTGGGTACCTGGTCTTGGCCCCTTTTTGTATTAAACATACTTTTCTAATAAAATGTATCCCTTATTAAAGAGGGAGTCCACCTGAAAAAAAAATTAAAAGCCAGCAGCTACAAATACTGCAGCTGCTGACTTTTAATAAATGGACACTTACCTGTCCTGGAGTCCAGCAATATCGGCAGCCGAAGCCGAGCAATAGCTTGGCTCTCGGCTGCTGCCGCCACCATTCTCTGTGAGGGAATAAGGAAGTGAAGCGTTGCGTTGGGGGGGGGGGGGAAATCAGATGAGCGGAAGTTCCACTTTTGGGAGGAACCCTGCTTTAAGCAGCATGGTCCGCCTGTGTCTCTTCTCAGTGGGAATCCTTCCCCAGTAAATTTTCTTTCTCTATAGTATTTAGGCACAGAGACCACACCTATTATTGGTGAGCCTGCTAATCTTGGGACACCACACGGGTATATTGAACACCCAGTGTTGTGGTAACTAATAGTGAGTATTGATCTTCAACCAATTTTTCTATAGTCTTTGTAGAGACGTTGGCAGGTTTGACAACAAAGCAGCACACAGAGGGAGAGTTTTTAATTCAAGCACCTGGATATCACATTCTGTACCAAAGTGTCTGAAATATCCTGGATCCATAATACCAGAAAAAGCTTACTGATGGGCCCCTCTTCACCCCCCCATCACTCCGATAAGTGGGGGGAGTCCCCTCATTGCAAGTCCCAGGCTCTGGGAGAAATAGCTCTTCTTAGCCTCAGCCATAGTGGGTTTCCCCAGACTGTGGTTTAGCCTTTTTTTGGGGGGGGGGGTTCTTCCCTCTTGTAATGTCCTTTGATAAAGTTGCCCAGGGATGAGCCAAAGAGGTGTTCCTAATCGCAGGACAAATGCATAAGCGCTTCTAGCATTGATGGTCCAGGGCATGTGTACAGTGAGGTGACCCATTCTGTATGTGAGGCGTATAATATCCACTAGCCTGTCAACATAGTAGCAGAAGCCTTAGACGTGAACTCAAGTTGGAGGACTGAAGGCTTGGTTAGGACAGATCCCATTTCCTTTTACATACACTACTGTACAAAGGTTTTAGGCAGTGTGAAGAATTGCTGTAAAGTAAGAATGCTTTTGAAATATATATATTTTAGTTGTATATTTTTATCAATTTACAAAATGCAAAGTGAGTTAACGAAGAAAAATCAAAATCAATATTTGGTGTGACTACCCTTTGGCTTCAAACCAACATCAATTCTTCTAGGTACACTTGCACACAGTTTTTGAAGGAATACAGCAGGTAAGTTGTTCCAAACATCTTGGAGAACTAACCACTGATATTCTGTGGATGTAGGCTGACTAATCCTCTGTCTTTTCATGTAATACCAGTCAGATGCAATGATGTTGAGATCAGGGCTCTGTGGGGCCAAACCATCACTTATAGTACTCCTGTTCTTTATGCTGAAGATAGTTCTTACTAACATTAGATGTATGTTTGGTGTGGTTGTTCTGCAGAATAAACCTGGGCCAATCCCATGCCTCCCTAATCGTATGGCATGATGGATAAGTATCTGCCTGTAGGTCTCAGCATTGAGGACACCATTGATCAGGGAACATTGAGGACCGTAGATGCTGTGGTCGGCCAAGGAAACTAGATGCAACAGACAAAAGACACTGCTGGCTTACTTCCCTTTGAAGTAGGAAGATGTCCAGTAGTGCCATCAGCACAGAACTGGAGGAAACCAGTGGGATCCAGGTACACACATCTACTGTTCGGAAGTTGGCCAGAAGTGGTCTTCATGGAAAAACTGCAGCCAAAAAGCCATACCTCCAACGTGAAAACTAGCTAAGCGACTCACCTATGCATGAAAACATGGAACTGGGGTGCAGAAAAATGGCAGCAGGTGCTCTGGACTGGACTAATGAGTCTGCAGGCAACAGCGAGGCATGGTGGAGGTTCCTTTCAAGTTTGGGGCTGCATTTCTGCAAATGGATTTGGAAATTTGGTCAGGATCAATGGTGTCCTCAATGCTGAGAAATGCATGCAGATACTCATCCATCATGCCACACCATCAAGGAGGGCGTGTAATTGGCCTCAAATTTATTCTGCAGCAGGACAAGGGCCTCAAACTCAAAGCCAATGTCATTAAGAACCATCTTCAGCATAAAAAACAAGAAGTCCTGGAAGTGATGGTTTGGCCCCACAGAGCCCTGATCTCAACATCGGGTCTGTCTGGGATTACATGAAGAACAGAAGGATTTGAAGCAGCCTATATCCACAGAAGATCTGTGGATAGTTCTCCAAGATGTCTGAACAATCTATCTGCAGAGTTCCTTTAAAACTGTGTGCAAGTCTACCTAAAAGAACTGATGCTCTTTTGAAGGCAAAGGGTGGTCACATCAAGTATTGATTTGATTTGGATTTCACTTTTGTTCAATTACTTTTCATTTGTTATTGAAAAAAAAACTATTAACACTTCTAATTCCGAAAGCATTCTTAATTTACAGCTTTTGTTCATACCTGCCCAAAACTTTTGCACAGTACTGTATTGGACCAGATTCTAAGCAAGAAGCAGCAGGAACTACCACTGCAATTTGCACCGCCTTAATTGCCGGTGTAAATGTAGCCTAATTTGATGATCTGTAGGGGCATTTAAAGCATCACCTATAGGAAAATATGAGCAACGAAGTTCGTCATTTCACAGGTGCCTCAGGTTGAAGATGCCCATTCTTCTTGGTCCAGGTGGTAGCATCTGAGTTATTCCACCTTCCAATTGTCCACTCCTGATATGTGGACAGCAGAGATTGTTGGTCAGTGAGGGGTTGATTTACTAAAGGCCAATAGAATGTGCACTTTGCAAAGTGCAACTGCAGTTGCTCCAGAGCTTAGCAAGTGAGGTAAAGCTTCACTTTGCAAAGAATACCAAATCACAGGCAAGGGAAAAAAAAATGCATTTTTGCTTGCACATGATTGGATAATGAAAGTCAACAGAGCTTCTGCTCATTTACTAAGCACTTGGGGTAACTGCTCTTGCAGAGTGCAACTGCACTTTGCAAAGTGCACAGCCTTTTTGCCTTAAGTAAATCAACCCCGGAGTCTCCGTCCAGGATATGATGGAAAGATGCAGGGATCTTTGTGAATATTCTGAAAGCAGAGGAAAGGCCAAATGGCAGTGCAACAAACTGAAAGCGATTGTCTCCTACTGCAAAGCATAGAACGTGCTGAGATGGATAAATCAGAATAAGCAGATAGGCATCTTGGGCGTCTACGGATGTCAACTCTTCCCCTGACTCAGAGAGGCAATAACTTACCTTGCGTACTCCATGTGAAATTTTGGAATTGTAATGGGGTACTCTCCACATATTCCCCAACGTTCACTAAACACCTGCGTTGATATGGGAGTGAACAGGAGTGGCTCAGGACACACCAGCATCCAGTCGCTGGTTGTTTTGTGCTGACCTGCAAAGTCATGGTCTGCGCTAGATGCCCTAAGCTTACTGACTCTCATTGTTTCCCTACCAGGAGTGTGCTTAAAAGGCAGGTGAAATGCTGGCAGTATGCCCTTTTGCCCAAGAGATCAGGGTGAATTGTTGTTAGATTTGAGCTCAGGTTATTCATTTTATGACAGACATATATATTGTATTTTTTTTAAAATACATCAAATAAATACATATAAAAAGTGTAATTAAATGGTTGTATAACTGTTAAATTTGATTCCTACATATTTCTTAACTGTCAACTATGCGCGTCCTCACCTTGAGTCTGAAGCTGCTGCATCTCCAGTAATTTCTGCTGAGCTGGCTCATGTCCTGATCTTGCAGCCTTTTCATAATGTCTGAGCGCTTCCAGTTTGCTCACTAGAACTCCAAATCCTCTTTCATAGCACACTCCCAGATGATAGCGGCTTTGAACATCTAACAGATACACACAAAATAAGTTGAACTATTATAGGTCATTAAGCAGCAGAAAATCTGCCAGTAGAAATGAATTCAGAATCAACTGAAAAGTCTCCAGCTGTGCAACTGTGTGCATTAACTGTTAAGCCTTATAAAATCACACATTACAGAAACCATTATTTTACAACACTATAAACACATTGTTCTGGAAATATCACAGAAAAATCTTACGTTTGTTCATATTAGAAGCTCACAAGCGACTTGATTAATTTATCCTCTGCAAATGTGTAACTCTTTAAAATGGTTCTAAAGTCTAGACATTTTTTACCTTCATGCATTCTATACATTAAAGGTAAAAAACATCCCACTACTTTTCTCCCCCCATGTGTGTCTATGGACACACACAGCCCGCTGAGGAGTGCATCCACACAGATGCCCCTTCAGTAAATGGCTTGCTGGGGAAAAGGTGTGGACAGTGTCAGCAGGGTACTCCAGAAAAGGTAGTAAGGGACCACTCTGCACAATAGCATTGCACAGAGAAGATAAGTATTACATCTTTTTTATAATGAAAAATCCTTTTAACTTCAGAAAGGACCTATACATACAATGTATGGCCAGGAGATTTGATTATGCGATCTCTGTTGAAGGGTAGGATAAGAGTACAAATTGGTTGACCCTTGTCTTTAGTAGAGATCACTACATGTCTAGGCCTTCAGATATCTGGCCATCACTTAGGGAACCTAAAGTAACATATTCTGTTTCAATCATTTTTATTAAGTTTTTCTTTTCAAGATATAAAAGGAATAAAAAATATAGCAACGACAGTAATTTTCTAAGGTAACATACACAGCAGTATTGGCACACATAAGGCAACAAGGAACAAAGTTTGACTGCTCAACTAAAGTAGCATATTCTAGAGGAATTTCTGCTCTTTATAGATCCATATTGTCTTTATAGTGGGAAAAATAATTATTTGATCTGCAGATTTTGTACGTTTGCCCACTTACAAAGAATGAAGGGTCTAGAATTATCATAGGTGTATTTTAAATGATAGAGAAAGAATATCATCCAAAAATCCAGAAAAAACACATGATACAAATGTTAGTTCAGTGAGTAAAATAAGTATTTGATCCCCTACCAACAATAACTCTGGCTCCCACACAGACTGGCTACAGTATGTGCTCACGTGGTACACAGATCAGTCCTTTCAAATTAAGAAGTGCTCCTATTGACAACTTGTGTATAAAAAGACACTTGCCCACAGAATCTCTTTCTTCCATTCAAACCTCACCATCATGGGCAAGATCAAAGAGCTGTCAAAGGACGTCAGAGACAAGATTGTAGACCTGCACAAAAAAATGCATTTTTTCTGGATTTTTTTGTTGTTATTCTGTCTCTCACTGTTAAAAAAAACATACCATTAGATTTATAGACTTATTTCATTGTCAGTGGGCAAATGTACAAAATTTGCAGGGGATCAAATAATTATTTCCCCCACTGTAAGTTTCCACCCCTGCAGGACTGTTAAAAAAAGATTTATAGTTTTGGTATAAAGTGCATCCAGAAAATATTCATAGCGCTTCACTTTTTCCACATTTTGTTATGTCACAGCCTGCACAAGGCTGGAATGAGCTACAAGACCATCAGCAAGAAGCGTTGTGAGAAGGAGACAACTGTTGGAACAATTATTCGCAAATGGAAGAAATACAAAATAACCATCAATCGCCCTCAGTCTGGAGCTCCATGCAAGATTTTGCCTTATGGGCTAAAGATGATGAGGAGAAAAGTAAGGGATCAGCCCAGAACTACATGGGAGGAGCTTGTGAATGATCTCAAGGCAGTTGGGACCACAGTCGCCAAACAAACCTTTGTTAACACAGTACGCCGCCATGGATTGAAATCCTGCATCGTCCGCAAGGTCCCTCTCCTCATGAAGGCACATGTAAAGGCCCATCTGAAGTTTAAGGGGACCTTAATCTGAAGTTTACATCTAAATGACTTAGAGAAGGATTGGGAGAAAGTGCTGTAGTCAGATAAGACCAAAATTGACATTGGCATTAACTCAACTTGCCATGTTTGGAGGAAGAAAAATGCTGAAGAAAAATGCTGACCATGACCCAAAGAACACCATCCCTACAGTCAAGCACGGGGGTGGAAACATTATGCTTTGTTTCTCAGCTAAGGGTACAGGCTGCCGTTGCTGCATTGAGGGGCCAATGGACGGGGCCATGTATTGTAAAATCTTGGATCAGAACCTTCTTCCCTCAGCCAGAACACTGAAGATGGGTCAAGGATGGGTCTTCCAACATGACAATGATCCAAAACATACCGCCAAGGAAACAAAGGAGTGGCTCAAGAAGAAGCACCTTAAGGTTACGGAGTGGCCTAGCCAGTCTCCAGACCTTAATCCTATAGAACATTTATGGAGGGAGCTGAAACTTCAAGTTGCCAAGCGACAGCCAAGAAATCTTAAGGATTTAGAGAAGACCTGTAAAGAAGAGTGGACCAAAATCCCTCCTGAGATGTGTATAAACCTGGTAACCAGCTACAAGAAACGTCTTACCTTTGTGTTTGCCAACAAGGGCTTCTCCACCAAGTACTAAGTCATGTTTTGCTTGGGGATCAAATACCTATTTTACTCACTGAACCGCAACTCAATTTATAACATTTGTATCATGTGTTTTTTCTGGATTTTTGTTTGATTTTCTGTGTCTCTCAAATAAAATAAACCTATGATAACAATTATAGACCCTTCATTTCTTTGTAAGCGGGCAAACTTACAGTGAAAGAAAAAAGTATTTGATCCCCTGCTGATTTTGTATGTTTGCCCACTGACAAAAATGATCGGTCTAATTTTAATGGTATGCTTATTTTAACAGTGAGATACAGAATAACAAAAATATCCAGAAAATGCATTTCCAAAAGGTTATAAATTGATTCGCATTTTAATGAGTGAAATGAGTATTTGATCCCCTATCAATCAGCAAGATTTCTGGCTCCCAGGTGTCTTCTATACAGGTAACAAGCTGGGATTAGGAGCACTCTCTTAAAGGGGGTGCTCCTAATCTCAGCTTGTTACCTGTATAAAAGACACCTGTCCACAGAAGCAATCAGATTCCAATCTCTCCACCATGACCAAGACCATAGAGCTGTCCAAGGATGTCAGGGACAAGATTGTAGACCAACACAAGGCTGGAATGGGCTACAAGACCATCACCAAGCAGCTTGGTGAGAGGGTGACAACAGTTGGTGTGATTATTCGCAAATGGAAGAAACACAAAATAACTGTCAATCTCCCTCGATCTGGGGCTCCATGCAAGAGCTCACCTCGTGGAGTTTCAATGATCATGAGAACGGTGGGGGATCAGCCCAGAACTACACAGGAGAATATGGTCAATGATCTCGAGGCAGCTGGGACCATAGTCACCAAGAAAACAATTGGTAACACACTATGCCATGAAGGACTGAAATCCTGCAGTGCCCACAAAGTCCCCCTGCTCAAGAAAGCACATGTACAGGCCTGTCTGAAGTTTACTAATGATCCATAGGAGAACCGGTTGAAAGTGTTGTGGTCAGATGAGACCAAAATCAAGCTCTTTGGCATCAACTCAACTTGCCATGTTTGGAGGAGGAATGCTGCCTATGACTCCAAGAACACCATGCCCACCGTCAAACATGGAGGTGGAAACATTATGCTTTGGGGGTGTTTTTCTGTTAAGGGGACAGGACAACTTCATCACACCAAAGGGTCAATGGACGGGGCCATGTACCATCAATTCTTGGGCGAGAACCTCCTTTCCCTCAGCCAGGGCATTGAAAAAGGGTCGTGGATGGGTATTTCAGCATGACAATGACCCAAAACACAGCCAAGGCAACAAAAGAGCGGCTCAAGAAGAGGCACATTAAAGTCCTGGAGTGGCCTAGCCAGTCTCCAGACCTTAATCCCATAGAAAATATGTGGAGGAAGCTGAAGGTTCGAGTTACCAACCGTCAGCCTCAAAACCTTAATGACTTGAAGTGGATCTGCAAAGAGGAGTGGGACAAAATCCCTCCTGAGGGGTGTGCAAACCTGGTGGCCAACTACAAGAAATGTCTGACCTCTGTGATTGTCAACAAGGGTTTTGCCACCAAGTACTTAGTCATGCTTTGCAAAGGGGTCAAATACTTTATTTCACTCATTAAAGTGCAAATCAATTTATAACTTTTTTGAAATGCATTTTTCTGGATTTTTTTGTCGTTATTCTGTCTCTCACTGGTAAAAAAAAAACCTACCATTAGATTTATAGACTGATCATTTCATTGTCAGTGGGCAAATGTACAAAATCTGCAGGGGATCAAATACTTTTTTCCCTCAATGTACAAAATCTGCAGGGGATCAAATAATTATTTTCCCCACTGTAAGTTTCCACCCCTGCAGGACTGTTAAAAAAGATTTATAGTTTTGGTATAAAGTGCATCCAGAAAATATTCATAGCGCTTCACTTTTTCCACATTTTGTTATGTCACAGCCTTATTCCAAAATTCTAAACAATACTCCATAATGACGACGTGAAAGAAGTTTTTTTTAAAATCATTGCAAATTTAAAAAAAAAAAAAAATGAAAAAAAAAAAACCTCACATATGTCATACTGTATCTCACAAAAAAAGTACACCCCTCACATATTTTATTATATCTTTTCATGTGACCACATTATAGAAATGGCACTTTGCTACAATGTAAGTAGTGAGTGTACAGCTTGTATAACAGTGTAAATTTGCTGTCCCCTCAAAATAACTCAACACAGCCCAAAGTATCAATATTTTGTGTGGCCACCATTATTTTCCAGCACTGCCTTACCCCCTTTGGGCACGAAGTTCACCAGAGCTTCACAGGTTTCCACTGGAGTCCTCTTCCACTCCTCCATGAAGATATCAGGGAGCTGGTGGATGTTAGAGACCTTGCGCGCCTCCACCTTCCATTTGAGAATGCCCCACAAATGCTTAATACCTTTTAGGTCTGGAGACATGCTTGGCCAGTCCATCACCTTTACCCTCAGCTTCTTTAGCAAGGCAGTGGTTGTCTTGGAGGTGTGTTTTGGGTCATTATGTTGGAATACTGCCCTGCGGCCCAGTCTCCAAAGGAAGGGGATCATGTTCTGCTTCAGTATGTCACAGTACATGTTGGCATTAATGGTTCCCTAAATGAACTGTAGCTCCCCAGTGCCAGCAGCACTCATGCAGTCCAGACCACGACACTCCCACCACCATGCTTGACTGTAGACAAGACACACTTGTCTTTGTGCTCCTCACTGGTTGCCGCCACACACGCTCGACACCATCTGAACCAAATAAGTTTTATCTTGGTCTCATCAGACCACAGGACATGGTTCCAGTAATCCATGCCCTTCTTCTGCTTGTCTTCAGCAAACTGTTTGTGGCCTTTCTTGTGCATCATCTTTAGAAGATGCTTCCTTCTGGATCGAAAGAAATGCAGACCAATTTGAGGCAGTGTGTGGCGTATGGTTTGAGCACTGACAGGCTGACCCCCCACCCCTTCAACCAAGGGTCTTGGCAATCTTATAGCCTAAGCTATCTTTATGTAGAGCAACAATTCTTTTTGTTCAGATCCTCAGAGAGTTCTTTACCATGAGGTGCCATGTTGAACTTCCAGTGACCAGAGTGAAAGAGTGAGTGGGATAACACCAAATTTAACACACCTGCTCCCCATTCACACCTGAGACCTTGTAACACTAACAAGTCACATGACAACGGTGAGGGAAAGTGGCTAATTGGGCCCAATTCGGACATTTTCACATAGGGGTGTACTCACGTTTGTTACCAGCGGTTTAGACATTAATGGCTGTGTGTTAAGTTATTTTGAGGGGGCAGCAATTTTACACTGGTATACAAGCTGTACACTTACTACTTTAGATTGTAGCAAAGTGTCCTTTCTTCAGTGTTGTCACATGAAAAGATTAAATAAAATATTTACAAAAATGTGAGGGGTGTACTCACTTTTGTGAGATACTGTAAGTATTCACAGCCTTTGCTCAATATTTGTTGAAGCACCTTTGGCACCAATTGTAGCCAAGTCTTTTTGAGTATTATACTACAAGCTTGGCACACCTTTTTTGGGCAGTTTCTCCCATTCTTCTTTGCAGGACCTCTCAAGCTCCATCAGGTTGGACGTGGAGCGTCGGTGCACAGCCCTTTTCAGATCTCTCCAGAGATGTTCAATCGGGTTCAAATCTGGGCTCTGGCTGGGCCACTCAAGGCCATTCACAGAGCTGTCCCATAGCCACTCCTTTGTTACCTTGGCTGTGTGCTTAGGGTTGTTGTCCTTTTGGAAGATGGACCTTCTCCCCAGTCTGAGGTCCAGAGCACTCTGGAGCAGGTTTTCATCAAGGATGTCTCCGTACATTGCTGCATTCATCTTTCCCTTGATCCTGACTAGTCTCCCACTTCTTGTCGCTGAAAAACATCTCCACAGCATGATGCTGCCCCCACCATGCTTTACTGTAGGGATGGTACTGGCCAGGTGATGAGCGGTGCCTGGTTCCCTCCAGACATGATGCTTGCCATTCAGGCCAACCTTTGTTTCATCAGACCAGACCATTCCTTGGACTTCATGGCTTGGTTTGTGCTCTGACATGCACTATTAACTGTGGGACCTCACATAGACAGGTGTGTGCCTTTCCGAATCATGTCCAATCAACTGAATTTACCGCAGGTGGACTCCAATCAAGTTGTAGAAACAACAAGGATGATCAGTGAAAACAGGATGCATCTGAGCTCAATTTTAAGTGTCATGGCAAAGGCTGTGAATACTTATGTACATGTGATTTTTTTTTTGTTTATTTTTAAGACATTTGCAAAGATTTCAAACAAACTTCTTTCACAATGTCATTATGGGGTATTGTTTGTAGAATTGTGAGGAAATTAATACATTTATTCCGTTTTGGAATAAGGCTGTAACATACCAAAATGTGGAAAAAGTGAAGCGCTGTGATTACTTTCCGGATGCACTGTAGGTCCACTTTAATACAAGGGAAAGTATTTGATAGTCTATGTTTATGAGTAAAGGCTTTAGTGCAGGATATAAGCAGCCATCTGAACATAGCTGGGCTGTTCTAAAAGAGGGGCTGCTTACAGTTTTTACTGTAAAAAGAAAACTGGCTACCACAATGCAGCATTTTGCACAATATACGCATTGCTATCAATCAGGACAATTACATAAATCATATAAACCAGGGTTCCCCAAAGTGGTCAATAGTGACCCCAAAGGATCAAGGAGACTATGCAATGGATCGATAAAATGCCATGATTAATAAATGCTAGAAGGCGATTGTGGCCAATTAATCTTTTAAAGAGCTCCATGTCAGTCCCTAATCCTGAAATGTGGTGGTTGCCACCCAGACAGCATTACTGAGGGTTTGATGGTCAGCTGCCAGCGAGAGTGGCAAGAACTGACCACTCTTGTAGCACAACAACCATCATTGTAGCTACTGATACCAAAAGGAAGTAAAACCCTGTACACACGATCAGAAAATCGTACGAAAAATACAGATTTCGGAGCAATCGTACGATAATCTGTTCGTTAGTACAGAGCTTATGAGAGCCGATCAGTACAATTCATCCGATATTATTTGATCAGACATGCACGGAAAAAATTTCGGACGATTTTAGTTTAATCAGTACAGTTGTCTAATACATGATTTCACTTCCAAATTTTTTTATTCTACCGTACGAGAATTTTCATGACTTTAGTAAACTCTTCAGGTTCGATCTGAGATTAGCATGCAAAAAAACAAAAAAAACCGACGATCATTAGATAATCTAAAGTAGTATTAAATTGTTTTCATATAACCACTTGACCTCTGAAGATTTACCCCCTTCATGACCAGGCCAATTTTTGATTTTTGCTGCTGCGTTACTTTAACTGACAATTGCATGTAAACAGCTATGTATTTTTTTTCCCCCACAAATAGAGCTTTCTTTTGGTGCTATTTGATCACCACTGGGTTTCTTATTTTTTGCCCTTCTGTTATAAAACATATCCAATAAAAAAAAAAAAAAAATCTTCATAAATTTAGGCCAATATGTATTCCCAATAAGTGTAAAAAATCCCAGTAAGCATAGGCCTTTTTTAAGCAGCACCTGAAATTATTTAAAAGTATGACAACTTGCCTGCATGAAAATGTTTCAGAATGCAATCTCAACAATAATTGCCCAGACCATCAGTTCATCTTCAATCAGGCCTCACTAGCTGGAATCTGGGATAGTCCCAGGGAACTGTTAAGTATGAGGGTGTACTCTTTGTTTTGGTTTCAGGAGTCACTATACAGATGACAAGTGTGGTATAAAGTGATACTAAAGTCTCGTTTTTATTTTTTTTTGTTAAAAATAACAAACATGTTATACGTACCTGCTCTGTGCAGTGGTTTTAGAGAGCAGCCCAGATCCTTCTCTTCATGGGTCCCTCTTCGATCCTCCTGGCCCCTCCCTCCAGTTGAGTGCCCCCACAGCAAGCAGCTTGCTATGGGGGCACCCGAGTTAAGTCAACTTTGATTGACAGCAGCAAGAGCCAATGGCACCGCGCTGCTGTCTTAGCCAATGAGGAGGGGAGTCCCGGGCAGCCAAGTCTCTTGTGCAACATGGCTGGATCTAGATGGGGCTCAGGTAAGTATTAGGGGGCTGCTGCACACAAAAGGCTTTTTAACTTAATGCATAGAATGCATTAAGATAAAAAAAACCTTCTGCCTTTACAACCACAGTTTTAGATATTTTCTTTGTAAAATCTATGCTTATGACCTACTCCATTCTCAGCTGCCATCCAGAAGTATCTTGCTGCTTTCTCTGGATCAAAATGAGATGCTTTACTGTAGAAAACTCCTAAATATGCTTGAGCCTGCAAAAAACACCAACAAAATTATTGTTACATGTAGTAAAAATAAATCAGTAATTCAGAATGAAAACAGAGATTCTTTACTGTGATTAGCTAGGGTTGGGCTGTGCACATGCTCCTTAGTTTTAAAGTCTGTTAATGCGGGGTACCATATAGCAAGTTTTTTTACATTCAACCCAGCAGGCTGAACGAAAAAAAAAAAAAACCATACAGATCGCCGTACTAACACATCTGGCGTTAGTGCGGCGATCTCCCTGCTAAGCTATTGTGTTCTGACCGGGGAACTGTAAACCCCCCTCCCGCCAGAACAAAGTGATCAGTGCTCAATTATTGGCTGCGAGTGCTGATCAGGTGCTGGTTTTCCTGAATGCTTGTTCGACAGAAGCCCGTCGTGAGACCGGCTTCTGTCGGATGAGGAGCTCTACACACACACAGGCTGAAAGTCGGCCAGTAACTGACCGTTTTTGGTCTGTGTGAATATAGTTTAACACTTTGTGACTACTCAGAACAGCAAGGAAAATACTGTACCATTGTTTTTGAGGACACAACATGCAAACCAGATACCACCACCTGCATCCAAACTGCAGGTAACACACTAGCATTTTTATGTTATTGGCCATTTAAATGGTCCATTAGTATTGCTCTCTGGATGGGTCCTAGTAAATCCACCACTGTAAAATTCACAACTGTAAAAAATTACTGCATCTGCACTAAACTTGTGGTCTCTGTGTTTTATGTGAGGGCTAAAGCCATGTAGCACCACTAAATCAACTTCAAACATAACCCTACACCCAGATCTTTCTGCATGTGAAATTATATCTATGGTAAAGCAAATCGGAGTATTTATTGCATTCTTTTCAGTGTCAACTTTTACTAGTATAGTAGCCCACACATTTTCTCCCCATCATCTGTACAAATATTATAATCTTATACAAGCTTATTTATACATTGCCCAAATTTCAAACTGAACTTCGAGTTAGAAAAAAAAAAGAAAAAGTTCCATGTAAAAGAGGTGATCGTAGCAAAGTGATATTCAATTCCTAAGGGTGACAGGCCCATGGCGCCTCAGTAAAGTATCTGTTGTTCTATCACATATAGGGATTTTTAGCCTCTTGCGGGACAAATGAAGTGAAGAAAAAAAACATGTAAAAAAGGATTAAAACTTATCATTTATAATAATGTAATTGTATTTGTTTTTTGGAGCACTCCGCTATTCTATTTAATCCTACTTGGCTGAAAATAAACTGTAGGGAGGACAAGTTTAAAGAATTAGCAAACTTTGGATGTGCTAGTCTTACATATTTTAATTGCAATGGCCTGCTAAACCTTTTTTTAATTACATATTTTTAGGCAATTACAAAATGCTGGCTTCAAATTCTTTGTAGTGACACCAATTTATAAACTTGAATTGGTCTTTTACACCGTTGGAGCATTTAGATGAATATTAGTTTTTTCTATATGGCACAGTCTAGTATAGTACATATGCAAACATCTTCAAATAGTGGATAATGCTACTGCCATATATCTATGATTGTTGTCGTTTCTGCACTACTCATGTAGAATACAGCACTTGCTGCCATTCTCAGGGTAAGGAAAATGCCAAGCCACTGGGAATACTGGGAAGCTATCAAGTGCTGTAATGCTACTAGGCAAGCACTGTCGCTGTCCTCATTTTAGAAAGTTTGCTTACTTTTTCTGAAATTCTTCACAGCAGGGATCCACAGAGCACCTTACATAAATGGATATATATCTCCATTTACATAGTGTGTGTATATTTATATATTTATTATTATACAGGATTTATATAGCACCAACAGTTTGTGTAGCACTTTACAACATGGGGGCAGACAGTACACTTACAATACAAATCAATACAGGAGGGATCAGAGGGCCTTGTTAGTTAGAGCTTACAATCTAGAAGGGAGATATATATATCACACACACACACATATACATGAACTGATGCAAATCATTTGAGAAGTCATCCTGCCTTTCTCAGGCTTGAGGCCATTGTTTAATACAACTATAATATTACCCTAAATATATATATATACTCTTAAACAAAAAAAATATATTTCTCCTCATAGAAGGGTTTCAAGATTAGGGCAATTAGGGCACAGTAATGTAACACTCACTTCTTTCACACCAGCCTGGGCAGCATCTTGAAGCAGCTGTACTGCTGACTGTGTCTCCTCACTGTTAGACTGTAGCAAATGGCGGGCATAACGATATTTGGCAAGCTGGTGCCCTCCACTGGCTGCCAGGCGGTAATAATCTGCTGCCTAGAAAAAGAGCAGGTACAAACAGACAATGTAAAAAGAAAGATGCCTTACTTTCTAAAAACAAAGCATAACACATTCTAGGACGTTGCACATTGTTTTCCTTGAGTACTGCACAATAAAAACATTCAGATGCTTCATGGGCCATACTTCTGTCAATAACAGTAAAATGTGTTCTGCACTATCATACAAGCACACACTGAATAAATATGGAGGTATTGCTTTGAAGTCATGATTGTAATTGATTGGGCCACTTCTAATTTTCTTAGAGTGCTTCTCTATTTATGCTGAACATGTAGGGGTGGAGCCTGTAGCACTGGCGTCACACCCCTGTACTTGGGTGGCAAGCAGCAGTTTTCAATGCCAGTGGAACGAGTTTTTATTCTTTACTGCTGACTTTTAATGATTGGATTTATAAAGTGCTGCACTATGATTTCATTATACTCTTGTGGGGTGAGTTTTTTTCTGTCTCAGTGTGGTTTTGGTTGGCTGCTTTCTCTTACCTGGAGGTCATCTTACATTCTCAATCTATGCTGCCAGAGGAGGTGCAAGCAAGCTGTGATTACTTAATTGCACTGATTTGGGCTGTATTTCTTACAGCTATATTCTCTTGTGAGTTTTGCTATTGACTTGAGGGTGGAGTGCGTTACATTTGGAAGTTGCTTCATCATCTGGACACGGTGGTGGCTTTATACACTATATCACAGGTTGTGTTACAGATTTTACATATTACATTTTTATACTTTTAAGGACTTTTTTTTATATGTGGTGCTGCACATTTGTTTATATAAACACAGTATCCTGATTCAGGTGGAATAAAGGAACCACATTAGGTAGGAAAGAAGACAGAAGCTTAAACACCACCTTATCCAGGTGGAGAACCAGCAAAAGTTCCTTGAACGAAAGCACAGCCAACCTCAAGACCCTGCATACCAAGGTAATGCTAACCAGAGAGATCACCTTGTACGTAAGCAGTGACAAGGGAATCTCACGGAAAGGTTCAAAAGGAGAAAACCGCAAAAAAACTGACCAAACCAAGTTATGGTCTCATGGATACAGGGGGTTCCGCCCAAACTGGCAGAACAATCTGTGTGACATTGTGCACAAAGACTTTAACCAAGGAATGAGGTCTCCAAAATGAAAATGGCCAAGAGTGATATCTGCCCCTTGATGGTACAAGGGACATCTCCACCCAAGACCATAAAAAATTCAAAATGCTCCCCATGACAAACTCATACAAGCCTCCCATCAGGTGAAAAACTCTACATGCACTATGGCACACCTTCCTGGAGATCAACTTCCTTGCCTTGAGTAGGGAAGGTGGAGGAAGAATCAGAAACACCCATATCCCTTAGGACTTGTGCTTCAAGAGCCACGCCATCAAAGCCAATGACCTCAAAGCAGGATAGAAGATCGGACCCTGCAAGATCATATATGGCCAATCTGGAAGAGCCCACCTTTGAAATCTGCCATATGGAATCTTTCAACATACATACTGAGAAACTCAAGACCCTTGGAAAGTCTTCCAGGAGATGTCAAATGGCAGATTCTCTGGAACGGAGCATATGTCATCCCATACTTTAAAGTATTTGTAAACCTCAGACATGAAATATAAACCAAGCATTCATTCCTCTGCTATCTGCATGAGTCACTTCTGACAAGTGTTCTTGACCCTAAGGGGTAAAAAGGTGACAGGGGAGAGATCTCCAGCACACAGCCAGAGACTGACAGCCTCAGCTCTGTTCCTGTGTGAAAGGGGTCTGTCCCTTCTCTTCAATCAGCTCTCAGAGCTCTTCTCACTGACATCTGCAGAGTGTAACTTCAGCTCCCTACCCCCTGCTTTCTGGAAGTTCAGGCAAGCTGTAAAAATTCTAGAGTTTGAATGAATGTAGAAAGGAGAAGACTGCAGATAAACAAGTACAACTTAGGTAGGACAATTTACTCTCTAAGTATCACTCGAGGCTAGGCACTTCACAGGGTACATGTGAGGGTTTACAACCACTTTAAGGACTTGGTAAACTCCCAAGGCAGCCACTTCAGGCTGCAGTCACTCCTATCAGAGAAAAGGACACCTTAGAAAGGGCCTTCAACCTCTTATTCATGAGGTCTTCAAAAGACTGAGGCTTAGCTGAGCCGGGAGGAGTTATGACTGGGTGGGGATTCCTGCCTTTTTTTGGCTAGTGTTCATTGACCTGAAGGTTGCAGCATAACCCAAATAGTTATGAATGCCAAGCCCTCTATAACCAGTGATGTAAGCTTAACCGCTTCCGGACCAGCTGCCGCAGTTACACTGCGGCAGGATGGCACGGGCAGGTGAATCGCCGTCATGTTACGTCGGCACGCGGCCGCCGAGTGGGGCGCACGCCCGCAACGATCGGATTCGATCCAGAACTGATCAAGCCCCAGGCCAATGATTTCTGACCTGGAGATCGCTCCTGGCAAATGAGATCCTTCCCCTGCATGTGTAAGTGTAAACACTGCAGGGGAAGTGATGTCATCTCTCCTCGTGTAATGCCGCGTACACACGAGCGGACTTTCCGGCAGAAAAAGGTTCGACGGAACGATCCCGTCGAACATTCCGATCGTGTGTGGGCTTCATCAGACCTTCTCTGTCGAAAATTCCGACGGACATAGAAATAGAACATGTTTCAAATCTTTCCGACGAACTCGATACCTATCGAAAAAAAAGTTTGTCTGTATGCTAGTCCGACGGACCGAAAACGATGCAAGGGCAACTATTGGCTACTGGCTATTGAACTTCCTTTTCTAGACTTCCTTTCAAGTTCGAAACGATCGGACTTTGGTGTGATCGTGTGTAGGCAAGTCCATTTCGTCGGAACTCCGTAGAAAAGTCCTTCGGAGTTCAGTCCGACGAGAAGTCCGCTCGTGTGTACACGGCATAAGTCTTTTCGTTCCATTCCGAGCAGAGGTAACATCTAACTGTGAGTTGCACCAACAGTACGCTGACATCAGTACACATAGGCACATATATTACCCCCGATCACCTCCCCCCCCCCAGTTAACCCCTTCACCCCATGTCACCCAGTGCAGTGTTCTTATTTTTTTTCTTTTTATCAATGTACTGGTGTCATTAGTGAAACTAATCAGCGTTAGGGTAATTAGTATTAGGCCCAGAGAGGTCTAGGGACCACCCCCCAACCCCCCCCGATAAAGGTTTAACCCCTTGATCGCCCCGTCACCAGTGATCACTGTATAAGTGTCACGGGTGACGCTGGTTAGCTAGATATTTTTTTTATAGCGTCAGGGCACCCGCCATATATTACCCAATAAAGGTTTCACCCCCTGATCACCCGGCGGGTGACATCAGTTAGGTTTTAGCGTCAGTCAGGGTCTGCGTCGCCCCAGACAGCGTCAGATTAGTGCCATAGCGCCCACGCACTCACCATACACCTCCCTTAGTGGTATAGTGTCTGAACAGATCAATAAATGATCTGATCAGAACTATCCTCAGCAGCTTAGGGTTCCCAAAAACGCAGCGTTAGCCCAGATACCTGCTAGCACCTGCGTTAAGCCCCTCTGCCCTGCCCACCCAAGTGCAGTATCAATCGATCACTGTCACTTACAAAAACACAACACATATAACTGCAGCGTTCGCAGTCAGGCCTGATCCCTACGAACGCTAACAGTTTTTTTGGTATTGTTTGAATCAGTCGATGACAGTCAGGTGCTTTTTTCCTGTTAGTCTCACTAGTGTAACCGGGAAAATTTAGAGACCAAAATGTCAAATCGAAGGTACACTAGTGAAGAGGCCTACACGTTTCTGAGCATGACAGGTAGTGAAGAGGAAGTCACTCATTTGTCAGATTTAGGCTCAGAATACGAACCAGTAGACAGCAGCGGCACCCTGACAGATAGCTCTGATGATGGAGTTGTGGTCCCTGCCAATCTCAGGCGTACCAGACCCCATGCTTCTGCTGTCATTGAGGTGCAAGAACCGCAGGGCTCTCGTATGGAGCAGAGAGCCAGTACTAGTGCCGCTCATCCTTCTGGCGAACTGGCAAGCACCAGCGGCCTAGTACATACTGGTCGTACATCCAGCACTGCAGTATCACGAGGTGACGTGGCGAGTCCCATAAGTGCAGTTCAAGCATGTGAGGTGGCTAGCACGAATAGTGTCCCACTGCCACCAAGAAGACAAAGACAGGCCCGCCGAGGCCATAGTGCCTGTCCTGCTGCATTTACCAATCCTAATTGGGAGCCCACCACTTCTGCAGCACCCGTACTTCCCCCTGTACTCTGCTGAATGCTTATGTGCTATACAAAGCTTCAGGACGAACTGGATCCTTCCTTAAATTCCAGGAAGAGATCATTACAGCCCTTCTGTTTCCAGACGGTGCCGTGGCCCAACTTTCCAATCCAAATGCAGTGAGCCGGCTTCATGAGAGGCGTTTTCCGCATGTCCTCTCTGGTACCCCTACCCAAAGAACACCCCAAAAAAGATGTCGTGTCTGTAGAAAGCGCGGATATAGGCGTGACACCCGCTTTTATTGTCCCTCCTGTCCTGACCAACCTGGTCTTTGCATTGGTGACTGTTTTGAATGCTACCACACACTAGTGGAGTATTAGCGTAGGGTACAGCATTGCACAGTCCTAGACATACTAACACAGTGTCCCGAAAGATGTGATGGCCATCACATTTTGAGAGACCCTAATTTGTAATGTTTACAGTTTATATAAAAGTGCAAAAAAATAAAATAAATAAAAAATACACACACAAAAAAAAAAAGCCAAAAATAGTTGTGGTTTTATTTTTCTTCTCTCTATTGTTCTCTTTCTTACGTTCGCTCTCTATTGTCTGCTCTATTGTGCTCTCTCTTTTTTTATTGTATTTTAGAACTGTAATGTTTTATTTCTACTGTATTTGCTTTGCAGGTATGGTAAATCTTACTGTTATACGGTTATTGTTAACCATTATTTGCTTAGCAGGTACGCCATTCGGCTGCAGCACAGGTTTATTTATTCTGACAGTAACAGCGTTCGCTCCCACGAACGCTCCCATAAAGCCGTGACTCCAGCGCTGTAGGAGGTGATTTCACCACCACAGTTAAAAAAAAAAAAGAGAATATATGCGGAAGCATGAGGGCAGGGGTGGAGGAGCGTTTTGCTCCTAACATTAGGGGCAGATTGCTCCCATGCTTCGGCATATATTTTTTAGGCACAGATTGTGGTAAAAAATGTTTTATTTTGACTATGTTTTATTGTATTTGCTTTGCAGGTATGGTAATTCTTACTGTTATACTGTAATGTTACTTTGTTTTATTGTTAACCATCATTTGCTTAGCAGGTACGCCATTAAGCTGCAGCACTGATTCATCTTGACAGCAACAGCGTTTGCTCCCACGATACATAAATCAGTGACTCCAGCGCTGTAGGAGGTGATTTCACCACCACAGTTAAAAGAAAATGGTGCATGTATGCCCATCATTAGAAGTGGGTGGATGAAGGGCGGTATTCTAATGGTGGGCATACCCACAGATCAATCTCTTTTTCGTTCAGCCCACATGCTGCATGAAAAAAAGAACATTAAAATATATGCCCAACAAGGACCAGCAATGTACTGGTATGTTGCTAGACTTTGAGTGGTTATACCAGAATGATCATCTTGGTATCATTCTTTTCAGCCAGAGGTCGGCTTTCATGTAAAGGCAATCCCCTAGTGACTAATTAGCCTGTAGACTGCTTTTACAAGCAGTGGGAGGGAACGTGTCCCCCCCCACCGTCTTCCATGGTTTTCTCAGGCTCTCCTGTCCCAACAGGGAACCCGAGAATGCAGCCGGTGGTTCCGCCAGCTGACCATAGAGCTGATTGGAGACCAGAACGGCTCCAATCATCTCTATGGCCTAAGAAACCGGAAGCTACGAGCATTTCATGACTTAGGTTTCGCCGGATATAAACAGTGCCATTGGGAACTTGGGAAAGCATTTACTCACACCGATCTTGGTGTGGTCAGATGCTTTGAGGGCAGAGGAGAGATCTAGGGTCTAATAGACCCCAATTTTTTCAAAAAAAAAAAAAAAAGAGTACCTGTCACCACCTATTATCATAGGGGATATTTACATTCCCTGAGATAACAATAAAAAAAAAAAATGAAAGGAGCAGTTTAAAAAAAACAAAAACAAAAACCTGTAAAGGTTTTCAAAGGCTTTTAAAAATGTATGTAGTTTGTTGCCGCTACACGTCTGTGCACAATTTTAAAGCATGTTGTATTTGGTATCCATGTACTCGTACTGTAAGATCATCTTTTTTATTTTATCAAACATTTGGGCAATATAGTGTGTTTTAGTGCATTAAAATAAAAAAAGTGTTTTTTCCCAAAAAAAAAAAAATATGCGTTTGAAAAATCGCTGCGCAAATGCTGTGAGAAAAAAAATTTGTAACACCCACCATTTTATTCTGTAGGGCCTTTGCTTTAAAAAAAAATATAATATTTGGGGGTTCAAAGTAATTTTCTAGCATACTTTTTTTTTTTTTTTTTGCACAAAGTTGTCACTCAATAATATAGTGTTCAAACATGCCATGGGCATATGTGGAATCACACCGCAAAATACATTCTGCTGCTTCTCTCGAGTACGGGTGTACTTCATGTGTGAGACTTTTTGGGAGCCTAGCCGTGTACAGGACCCCGAAAACCAATCACCACCTTCAGGCTTTCTAAGGGCAAAAAATGGTGATTTCACTTCCTCACTACCTATCACAGTTTCGGAGGCCCTGAAATGTCAAGATAGCACAACCCCCCCAAATGACCCCATTTTGCAAAGAAGACACTTCAAGCTTTTTTGCTGAGAAGCATGTTGTGCCCATGGAATATTTGGCCACAAGTTTCGGGAAAATTACAATTTTATTTTTTTACACAAAGTTGTCGCTAAATGATATATTGTTCAAACATGGCATGGTTAAAATAAAAAATGTATGCCCTTAGAAAGCCTGAAGGCAGTGATTGGTTTTCGGGGTCCTGTACGCGGCTAGGCTCCCAAAAAGTCTCACATATGTGGTCCCCCATACTCGGGAGAAGCAGCAGAATGTATTTTGGGGTGTAATTCCACATATAACCACGGCACGTGAGCAACATATAATTTAGTGACAACTTTGTGTAATGTTTTTTTTTTTTTTGTCATTTTTCAATCACCTGTGACAAAAAAATAAAACATTCAATGGGCTCAACATGCCTCTCAGCAATTTCCTTGGGGTGTCTACTTTCCAAAGTGTGCTCATTTGAGGGGGGGGTTGTAATGCCCTGCCATTTTAGCACCTCAAGAAATAAACTAAAAGCTGCGTAAATTCCAGTAAATATACCCTAGTTTGTAGATGCTATAACTTTTGCGCAAACCAATAAATATATGCTTAATGACATTTTTTTTTACCAAAGACGTGGCTGAATACATTTTGGCCTAAATGTATGACTAAATATGAGTTCATTGGATTTTTTTAATAACAAAAATTAGAAAATATATTTTTTTTTTCAAAATTTCCGGTCTTTTTCCGTTTATATCACAAAAAATAAAAATTGCAGAGGCAATCAAATACCATCAAAAGAAAGCTCTATTTGTGGGAAAAAAAGGAAGCAAATTTTGTTTGGGTACAGCATTACATGACCGCGCAATTACCAGTTAAAGAAGCACAGTGACAAATTGTAAAAAGTGCTCTGGTCATTGAGCAGCCAAATCCTCCAGGGCTGAAGTGGTTAAGAAATAATGCATGCCCCCCTTTTTGGTGCGTTAGGCAGCTCATTCAAATGACTCAGTGGCCTTAAAGCAATGCACGTTAACCACACAATGTGAACGCAGCCCACAAGCCTGGAATCACTGTTGAAAGGGGAGAGAAGGATGAGCTGAATTGCTGAGAGAAAGCAGCTCATATGTTGCTTAAGGCCCAGTTCCGGGAAACCTGAAAATTATCTCTTGCAGTGGGGCTATGCCTGTACTACAATGGTTAACTGCTTGTTTAGTGTAGGGGATTTAATAAATAGATTTACTTAACCAATCCTCTGCACTGCTAGACCGGTCTCTGTGGCATCTTCTCCTCCATGCTCAAGCTGTCTAAGGTCCTGGCTGTGATGATGCAAAGGGACAGTCAACCGCCAGAGCATGGGGGAACTCCATCTGCTGGGGGAGTAAATCAGGTATATGAAACTGCTTTTCCCATCCCCTACACTAAACAGGCAATTAACTCTTGCAGTGTGGGTGCAATCCTACTGCAAGGCATACTTTTAAAGTTTCCCAGAGTTCGGCTTTAAGAAAATATATTATATATATATATATATATATATATATATATATATATATATATATATATATATATATAAAAATGTGCCTGGCCTTGCCAAAGCTTAACTTTATAAATCCAGATGCTAATAAAATTGTGGTCTAATGCATGTGTACACAATGCATTATGATCAAGGAATATATTGGTGCAATAAATACAGATGCACACAATACAGATGTAGAGCTCAGTAGAAAACATTTATTTTGCACCAATAAGACACTCTACAATCGGTCAGTGATAATCACAGTCAGGCAATGCCACATACTTTGGTCATATCTTTGGCCACTCCTTTTCCTTTCTCATAGCACACAGCCACATTGTATTGAGCCTTGCTGTAGCCACTCTCTGCGGATTCTTGAAAGAAGTGGAAAGCGGACTTGTAATCAGCACTGTCTCTGGCGCTGATGATCCCTGGAGAGATTGGTAAGAGATAAACAATTTCAGCATTTAGATGTGACTAAAGGGCAACTACAATCAGACACAGTTGAAGCACACATATAGGAGCTAAATAGGTGCAATATGGATGCAAAGCAAAAAATAAGGATGATAAAAAAATATTTCACATTCAGAAATACGGCAAATTCCAGGCAACTGTTCCATTACCTGCCCGTTGTGTTGATAGTGCGCATCATCACACTGGCACTGCCCACTTCAAGCTATCTCCTTCCTGAAAGTCCACATAAATACCTCCCCCTTTTTGCCCTCCTCCTAAAGCTTGATATGATTTTGCAGCACACAGTATACAGACAGATGTCAAATTTACCTCTAGGAAAGTTCACAGTCTGGTAATAATTTTCTAATACATGTCATTTGTTTATGTTTTCTTTTAGAGCTTATTTAAATAGAAATGGTTAAAAAAAAAACAGCCACCATCAATGTACAGTATATCCAAGTTTTTTGTTTTTTTTTCAGTAACACGAGGGAATGGTTTAATAACTTTTCAGGACTCTTCCTATATGCATCCTACTGGGTAGATTTTAAGTTGTTCTGTAGACAATTGTTCACACTGGAAGACTTTGCCTCTATTGCTGTTCTGGTGACAACTGAAAATTTAGGATTTTCTATTATTTTCAGTCCCAGTGACAGAGATTTTATTGGTTGAACTAGATGGACTTTTTCAACCAGACTAACTATGAGTCTCCCTAGCAGGGACACCAACAGCAATAACAATCTAAAGGGGCTCTAACCTATCCCACGCTAAAAAAAAAAAAAAAAAAAAAAAAAAAAAAAAAAAAAAAAAAAGAAGGTTTTTGTTTATATACACTTTAAGCTTAATGGCTTAGAACTCCTGACTTGTAGCTGTCACTGGGGTCCCACTTTGGACACTATTTATAGAGTGTAGGTTGTATTTGCTTTGCATTCCTGTGTTTCTTCCTGTTGCTCCAGTTTCACCCCACAATCCAGAAAACAGATAGGTAAAGATTTGCATATACCAAATATGTTCAGCACTGTAGGTACGCTGGTTTCTGTCAAATCCAGCAATCGAGAGGCAGCAAGGTTTAATGATTCTCCATGGTCTTCTTTTGATTGCCGTGGCTGAGAAAATGGCAAAATTGTCTCTTAGTATGTTTCTTAATCATCAAAGCCAACCTTTCACCATATACTGCACGTTTGGTCATTCCCATCATCTCTCCTACTTTTACACAATCAGACTGTATTTGCTTTCTTTTCTTCTGCAAATTGCTATTTGGTTATGTAATGGAAAAATGTTTTGAAAATGGAACTTTGTTTTCCTAATAAAAAAAAATATTTGACTTTAAAAAAATGACAATAAACAGTTCACAAAACGTGAAATTGCATTATAAAGAGAAAGGAGGGAGGTAATGACAAAGTGCAGTGAATGGTGAAAAGTTACGCTTTTACACGTTTCATGTTCTGATGACTTCTGTAATATTACCTCATTGACAGGTCTTGATGTACTCTCTTCCGAAGCAGCATCTGATCCAAGTGAAAAACCAAGGTTGTCATCAGTGCTTGAATCTGCTAAGGGAATTAACAAATAAAACAAACATAAGTAACAGTGAAAAAATTATTATTAGGGTGCACAGTGTCTTCTACCTGCCATACCTTGCTCAGCCAGATGATGTAGGTCGCTTTCACTAGAGGAAGCTGGAGATGCACTCTCAAGAGAAACCTCCACATCCTGCAGAGCAGCATCATTCTGCAGCTTTATACCATTCCAGGTACAAGACTGGACACTCTTTGGCAAAATATAATTGCTGACAGCTACAACAAAGGTAGAAAGTAAGTATATATTTGTGTAAGAAACAATAACCCATTGTTTAAAAAGTCTCTTAAAAGGATAAGTTCACTTTTTAGAAAAAAAAGAAAAGTAAATGCACATTTTTTTGCAGGTAAAAAAATGTGCATTTTTTTTTTGGAGCCTGTAAAGCATTGCACCAGCGATCAGCAGATGCCATGCAGGTCTCCAGCAGATCTGTCAGAGTATCTGTGTGCCTGTACATCCCACACAGGCAAACAGATACAATCTGACAGTAAGAGCCCATTCACACAGGGGCAACACGACTTCCAGCGCGACTTTGGGAGGCAACTTGGACACGACTTGAGTATGAATCACAGTGCGACTTGGGGCAACTTACAACACAACTTGAAGTCGCCTCCAGGACAGGGAACTTTACAAGTGGCCAATCAGAGCTTATCAGCTGTGTGTGAGAAGGAGGGGGCTGGCTGTTTAGTGGAGTAAATTACTTTCCGTTTCCTTTCTGCTTCCTGTAAAATTGCCTCAGTATGAACAGTGATCCAACTTGGAGGCAACTTCCATTGAAATCAATGGGTACAAGTCACCTTCTAGTCGGATTGAAGTAGTACAGGAACCTTTTCTGAAGTCGGAGCGACTGCAGTAGTGTGCATTAAGACGGATCCATTCACTTACATTGATTTTTTCATGTAGCGCGACTTGAAGTCGGATCCAAAGTTGCTCCTGTGTGAATGGGCTCTTAGAGAGAATGAACTACCACAGTGCTCCAAAGCGGTAGATCATTGAAAACTTGCGGCCGACAGCCGCAAAGGTTGCTGGACCTCATAGTTTTACATTCACGGGACATTGAATGAGTGACGAGGCCAGAGGATCCCAGCTAGCTGTCAGATTGGGGAATCGGGGAGGTGCGGTCCGTTCGTAACATGTTACGAAAGATGAACTTATCCTTTAAGAAAACAAACAGTACACATATAGCTATATATAGCTTACATATGGGTAAATTATGATGTGATGTAGGTGAAATATAGGAGATTTATAGAGCTGAATGTGCTCCCACCATGTCTGCACTGACTCCACTTCATTTATCTCATGAAATGTTTCTGTACCTGCCACAACCAAGTGGTAAACAGAGTGCAACATCATGGTACCATGAGCTGGCATATTTATTACCTCTTCCCACCGAGCGTACACACATATGCCGCCTAACTGAAGAAGATTGAAAGAAAAAAAACAAAAATGTAAAAAAAAAAAAAAAAAAACCAAAAAAAAAAAAAAAAAAAACTAGATTAGGGTATGATCTAGGTCACTGTAAGGGTCAGGTTCAAAGTGTTTTAGACAGGGTTAAAAAATGCATTTTTTTTTTTTTTTATTATCAGTGCCAGTTTTGAGGTAGGATAAAAAAGAAAATCAAAAAACAAAATGTGCACTATGGTCAGGAATAGAAGAAATTGTTCTGGGTTGTTTTTTGATAGAAGATAAAGGAAATATACAGCTAAATAAAAGTAAGAAAAAAAAAAAAGTTTTTACTTTTTTTTTTTGACTATATTGGGACAGTTTTTCCTGGAAAATTAAAAAAAATAAAATAAATCAAAGGCAAAACCTATACCTTTGTCATGATGGGGTTAAAGGTCAGGTGACATTTCCAAAGAATGTATAACAGACCCTGGAATTGGGCATGGATGAGATCGCAGAAAACACGTCATTCATGTTTGTAATGTTGGGACTGTCCTGAGTAATGAAAGTCCTGACCAGAAGAACTGGCATTTTCACAGGTGGCAATGCAATCCTGATGTACAAGTCAAAGAATAAAAAGGGATGGGATTTTTTTACATTTCATATCTGCAGTGGTCAGGAGTGGTAGTGAGAAATATAAGGTAACTTCTGTATAACATAAAGATTTGATCAGATGCATACTACTTACAAAATCTGCTGCACGGGTAAAGAGATGAGAGGATCTGTTTCAGGCAATTGCGCTGTGAGCACCTGTCTTCCTGAGGTTTACTTGTGCAACAGTGAAAGGACGCCTGACGAGCCAAATGCAAGAAAAACAAAGCTGCAGCTCCCTGTGAGACATGAAAAGAGTGAAGAATAGTCACGCACACACACACACACACACTAATTTACTTCATTAGTAACACTAGGTTCACACCCTAGCGTTTTTGCAGCCCACATTTGTGCAGGCATGGCAGCTTATTCATTTCGATGGTGTTTCCCGCAAAAAAAGGTGCATCACATTTTCCAAAATGCGTCCAGCGGGGAAATTGATTTCCTTGCGGTTCCTGTACCCGCACATGCACTGCGATTTTATATGCGTGGGGGGTGCCATTCAGAATGAGTGTGGAAATCGCTGTGATTTCCACACCCACATGCATGTGTGTGAACCTAGCGCTCGGAGGAAAAATGATCGCGCTATACAGGGGGTCTAAATAAATTGGTTAGACCTTAGATCCCTAGTACCAGTGGTCCTTTGGTGCTTATTGTACAGCCCTCAAGGGTCCTGCAGACATATTTGGGTGCTTATCAAGCAAGTGAAGGAAAACCATTCCACTAGTTAAAGCCTAAGGGTCTAGACACACTATGTGCAATCACCTGTGTTTTTCCTCATGGATAAATGCAGGTAGCTGCAATGGCACACAGAAAACTCTAGCTTCCTGTGTGTCATGTTCACACCAAAACACTTTTTTCTGCATTCCAGAGCTGTCCGATATTATGCAACATGCTTGCATAATATTGCACCACTATGGATGGCCCTGCATGATCCTGGACAGCAAGCGCAGGTTTAGTGTGCCGACTAGTGTGAACGCTAGGCGCTAAGTTTACCTACAGTAGGTGACCGCAATATGTGTTATTGGCGAGATTTGACACCTGCGAGCCCCGTCGCGGGAGCCAGCGTCGAGCTGGCTCGCTCATCGGGAAAGGAAATATTTTTTTTCCTTTCGCGATGAGCGACGGGCAGTGCTGACAGATGTCTGGTATTAATCATGAGGGGGAACACCGCGCCAAATTTCAAATAAAAAAAACGGCGTGGGTTCCCCCCCAGGGGCATACCAGACCCTTAGGTCTGGTATGGTTTTTAAGGGGAACCCCCTACGCCGAAAAATCGGCGTGGGGGTCCCCCCCAAAATCCATACCAGACCCTTATCCGAGCACGCAGCCTGGCCAGTCAGAAAAGGGGGTGGGGACGAGCGAGCGCCCCCCCCTCCTGAACCGTACCAGGCCGCATGCCCTCAACATGGGGGGGGTGGGCGCTTTGGGGCAGGGGGGGCGCCCTGCGGGCCCCCCCCACCCCAAAGCACCTTGTCCCCATGTTGATGAGGACAAGGGCCTCTTTCCGACAACCCTGGCCATTGGTTGTCGGGGTCTGCGGGCGGAGGGCTTATCGGAATCCGGGAGCCCCCTTTAATAAGGGGGCCCCAGATCCCGGCCCCCCCCACCCTATGTGAATGAGTATGGGGTACATCGTACTCCTACCCATTCACCTGGGGGAAAAAGTGTCAATAAAAAAAACACACTACACAGGTTTTAAAAGTAATTTATTAGGCAGCTCCGGGGGTCTACTTCTGACTTCGGTGGTCTTCTTCCACTTTCTTCGCTCTCTCCGGCCTCTTCTCCCGGTGTCCGGTTCTTCTGCCGGGCTCCTCCGCTATCTTCTGCTCTTTTGCCGCTCTCTTGCTAGCGGTGGCCCAGTCTTCGCCATCTTGTTCCTTCTTCTCTTCTTCCGATGTTGACACGACGCTGTCTCCAGCTGTTATGCTGTGTGAGCGGTGCGCGATCACTTATATAGGCATGGGGCGTGGTCACCGGGTGCTGTCACCTGGTGACCCCACCCCTTATGATGTCACAGTCCCATCATGCCCGGGGACTGTGACATCATAAGGGGCGGGGTCACAGGGTGACAGCACCCGGTGACCACGCTCCATGCCTATATAAGTGTTCGCGCACCACTCACACAGCATAACAGCGGGAGACAGCATCGTGTCAACATCGGAAGAAGAGAAGAAGGAACAAGACGGTGAAGACCGGGCCACCGCTAGCAAGAGAGCGGCAAAAGAGCAGAAGATAGCGGAGGAGCCCGGCAGAAGAACCGAACACCGGGAGAAGAGGCTGGAGAGTGGGAGAAGAAGCGGACACCGGGAGAAGAGGCCAGAGAGAAGTCAGAAGACGACCCCCGAAGTCGGAAAAAGACCGCGAAGTCGGAAAAAGACCCCTGGAGCTGCCAAATTACTTTTAAAACCTGTGTAGTGTTTTTTTTTTTGACGACAGTTTTTCCCCCAGGTGAATGGGTAGGGGGTACGATGTACCCCCTACTTATTCATATAGGGTGGGGGGCCGGGATCTGGGGGCCCCCTTATTAAAGGGGGCTCCCAGATTCCAATAAGCCCTCCGCCCGCAGACCCCGACAACCAACGGCCAGGGTTGTCGGGAAGAGGCCCTTGTCCTCATCAACATGGGGATAAGGTGCTTTGGGGTGGGGGGGGGCCCGCAGGGCCCCCCCCTGCCCCAAAACGCCCACCCCCCCCATGTTGAGGGCATGCGGCCTGGTACGGTTCAGGAGGGGGCGCTCGCTCGTCCCCACCCCCTTTCCTGACCGGCCGGGCCGCGGGCTCGGATAAGGGTCTGGTATGGATTTTGGGGGGACCCCCACGCCGATTTTTCGGCGTAGGGGGTTCCCCTTAAAATCCATACCAGACCTAAGGGTCTGGTATGCCCCGGGGGGGGGGGGGGGCGGTCTGCGTGCTCGGATAAGGGTCTGGTATGGATTTTTAAAAAAGTTTTGCTTTCCCGATGAGCGAGCCAGCGCGAGATGCACCGCACCCTGTCGCCAAGAATCAACGCGATGGGATCGCGCTGGAAACACAATCTCGCGGTCAGGTACTGTACAAAAAAAAAAACACAACAATATAAGCACAAGGATTATGATGCATCATAAGGTCTCATGTACACTGCTGCTGGTAAATGGACGTTTAGGAGCAGTTGGGCATTTTTTTCAGCTGCCCCTGAACTCTCCTCTATGTTATCTTATCAGTACATGTACACAGGGTCGTTTATAGTCGTTTATAGGCAGTTGAGTTTAGAAATAAAAAGAAAAACTGCGCTGCAGAGCAAAAAAGGTAAAAGCTGCACACAAAATACACCAATATCTGTGTATACCATGAAAAATAAAAAATAAATAAATAAAGTGCGCTAATTATATGAAAATACACACATAGATGTGAATACATGTGGGTAGTAGTAAAAACCACAATCTACTGAGAGCAAGTAAATGACTCCATGAGTGGTAAAAATATATAAGTACAAAACATAAAAACTCAAATAAAAAGAAGAAACAAAAAATGTGTACATGTGAAATACAATGATATTAATAGCGTGAAAATCTGAAAATCAAACAAACTCAGTCCATGGGTTCAAATATAAAAAGTTCATCAGTGAAAAAAAGCTTCCATCCACTATACAGCTCAGCAGCAACTAATCCCCCTATGAGTGGATTGACAAAGGAGAGAGATGTGCAGGATGGTGCAAATCCACTGGCGGTGACTCCAATAAGTGAGAAAGTGATAAAGGTGGACTCTTACCCTCCGTGTTGGACCCCCTCCTTGGCAAGGTCTATCAGGCATGCAGATTTTTGCCCTCTGCAGGGACCATGTAATGAGAAGATCTCCCCAGCAGCTGTTAGGAATGTTGTCTCCGATCCGGGCTGGTCCAAGTGAAACGCCTGGAGAGGGGGGAAGGAAAGCTCTCTTGCTCCCAGTGTGGCAAAGGAAAAAACAAAAGAGCGGAGCTCCAATAGTGTAAAAAGTTTCGGAATTTATTAAATAAAAGTACAGACCGCAACGGAGAGTGCACGCTCCGTGAGGTGAAAATACAATTAAAAACAAGCCGGCATATAAAAATCGTAATAACCCGTGCATAACGTGGGGCAATCGTGACGGCTTACAACGTAGCCATGCCCTACATGTTTCGTCATTAGTAGACGTCTTCAAAGGGGCACGGGCTACGTCTTTTCCGTACATTTCCATATATACTTACAATTTTTTCCATCACATCTTGCCTCTTGGTGAGATTCAGTGATTTTCTCCTTTCTGCTCTGTCAGTTTTACGTTCCAAATTAGCATTTGTAAGACATATTAATTGTCTAGTAATACTGGGCTTCTTCCTCCAGATGGCGCAAGAGATTGGCTCTACTGGGAGGGGCTGAAGTTTTGTTTAGTTTCAGTCCTATGTGTCACCTTGGCAACATCCATTCACTGAGGAGCACCAGGTAGAGGCTTGGGTTTTCCCTCCCCTGAGAGTGGAGGTGAAAACGAGGCTTGGTGTGCACTGTTATACTATATAGGGGATGGCTTAACACGTAGCCCGTGCCCCTTTGAAGACGTCTACTAATGACGAAACATGTAGGGCATGGCTACGTTGTAAGCCGTCACGATTGCCCCACGTTATGCACAGGTTATTACGATTTTTATATGCCGGCTTGTTTTTAATTGTATTTTCACCTCACGGAGCGTGCACTCTCCGTTGCGGTCTGTACTTTTATTTAATAAATTCCGAAACTTTTTACACTATTGGAGCTCCGCTCTTTTGTTTTTTCCTTTGCCACACTGGGAGCAAGAGAGCTTTCCTTCCCCCCTCTCCAGGCGTTTCACTTGGACCAGCCCGGATCGGAGACAACATTCCTAACAGCTGCTGGGGAGATCTTCTCATTACATGGTCCCTGCAGAGGGCAAAAATCTGCATGCCTGATAGACCCTGCCAAGGAGGGGGTCCAACACGGAGGGTAAGAGTCCACCTTTATCACTTTCTCACTTATTGGAGTCACCGCCAGTGGATTTGCACCATCCTGCACATCTCTCTCCTTTGTCAATCTACTCATAGGGGGATTAGTTGCTGCTGAGCTGTATAGTGGATGGAAGCTTTTTTTCCCTTTTGAACTTTTTATATTTGAACCCATGGACTGAGTTTGTTTGATTTTCAGATTTTCACGCTATTAATATCATTGTATTTCACATGTACACATTTTTTGTTTCTTCTTTTTATTTGAGTTTTTATGTTTTGTACTTATATATTTTTACCACTCATGGAGTCATTTACTTGCTCTCAGTAGATTGTGGTTTTTACTACTACCCACATGTATTCACATCTATGTGTGTATTTTCATATAATTAGCGCACTTTATTTATTTATTTTTTATTTTTAGTTGAGTTTAGAAGCATTTTTTTGAACGCAAAAAAAATGGGTTCAGGACAGATGTTCAGAGGCATTTGCAATGCCAAATGCCTGTAACAGCTTGCAAACACGGTAACTCGCGATTATCCACGTTTCGTTTACAGGCATTTTTAGCCATTTGAAAAAAAAACGTTTCTAAAACGCAAACATGGCAAAACGGACGTTTTAAATGTCGGTTACGATCTGTCAAGTTAAATCGCTCAGGAGAGGTTGTAAAGACGTCCCATGTACATGAAGCCCAAGTGTTTTGTGTCCTTTGTGCCTCTGTCTTCTCATTCAGTAGAAGTTTTCCATCCTCCGATTACCTTTTAATTTTCATACATAGAAGCTGTCTCTGCTTTAGGCATTAAATAGTTTGGTGTATTTCTTTTGCATTACTTTTTTCTGTGCGGTCTCATGCCTTTCCTGCTCTGTTTTCTCCCTCTGTTCATATATAATGGATTTTGCTGATAGAAATATTAAATTCTGCACAAGTAAGTTCTAAGAGGATTGCAGGGAGCAGTTATTTGTAAAGAGGCTGCTAATAGCACTGATTTCTAGTAGTGAGATCCGGAAAGTCAGTCAGTCAATGACTGTCTCTTGAAGCATGTCCAATAAGGATGAGCTCTGGCGTGTTCGCACAGCCCATGTGCAGAGCCCGCCAGGAAGTCGGCACTGCGCTAATCACAGGCAGTGAGACATTTCCCGATCTCTGCAGCCGCGCAACGAGACAATGTCTCACTGCCTGTGATTAGCACAGTGCCGACTTCCTGGCGGGCTCTGCACATGGGCTGTACGAACACGCCAGAGATCATCCTTTATGTCCAATGTCTCCAACAACTCCACAGCATTTCAACAGTATCTAACCATCAATTGTAGCATGTCTGCAGTCTCTGGCTATCTCTTGTAGCATGCATATAGTCTTTAACCATGTTCAGTTACATATCAGTGGTTACTGACAGCTTTCTGTAGCACTGAATTCAATTAATGTTATGTGCCACATTTTGGTGATTTTAGAGGCCGCACCTCAGACCCCTAACTTGATCATCACTGCCTTAGAACAATGTTTTTCAACTATAGCACCCTTAAATAATATGCAAAATCTTGAGGGGAATTAATTTAACATAGGGTTACCTCCCCCCTTTCACATCAGAGTCTCTACTCTAGTTTCACATCAGGTGAAACTAGAGTAGAAAAAAAAAACACCCTAGTTTTTTAGCCGTAGTTGTTTGTCCAAGTATTCGTCAGGTCTTTTTACATGTGGATCTATAACTTCCCAACAAGGTCTTTTTGATGCTTGCATGGAAAAAGGATGGTGACAATGCCCAGGCCTGTCAATAAGTGCTAAATGCAGGAAGTGCTTAGGAAATCTGTAGGTGGTGCTGGGGTCATTATTCTTAAAAAAAAAAATGCTATATGCCACATTTGTTGCTTTTGTTGTCACTCCTCCCAAACACCTGTAAGCAAGTTAAATAAACCCACCATTAAACAAGGTAAGTGCTCTGAACGCCATGTGCAAATGTTAAGCCTGCTGATTGGCAGCTCAGGCACTAAGCATTGCTGCATTGTAAAAGGTTGGAGAATTCTAGAATGACTGGGTTTTTAAATGGGGCTGCGTTGGAAATGAAAGTGAAAAGCATTAAAGTGCAACCTGTCTGCCCAAACATTAATATTCACTTACCACTCCAAAAGCATCCAGTACAGTATACTGCGGCAGCTGACCGGTGCAAAACTGAAAGTTCCTCTTTTTCTTATGCTTCTGTTCATTCTGACCACTGTGGGCACCAGATGACTGGGAGCTGTAACTGAAACACAGAAATAGGTTATCAGACGTGAGAAAGCTAAACATTTATAGAAAGAATATAACTCGGTTCACAGGGCACTTATATTTTCTTCCATAATCTGTTTGCTTTTGCTTAAAGTTAGCGCAATAGTTGCAGTATCAATACACAATCCATATAGAGCAGCCATGTACTGTGAAGAGAATTTTATGCTCACCTTATATCCATACAGTCATGTCCAAAAATATTAGTATCCCTGCATTTCTGTCAGATAATGTCCCACTTCACCCAGAAAATTGTTGAAATTAGATGTTTAGGCATTCTCACGTTTATTTCGTTTGTTTGTATTGGTATGACACAAAAAAGTGGAGAAACAAAAAGCCAAATCTGACACATTCCATGCAAAACTCCAAACATGGACTGGACAAAATTATTGGCACCTTCTCAAAATTTTAAGAAATAATTGCATTCCACGTTTGTGATGCTCCTGTAATTTGTAATTAAACTCCTTTCCATCAATTAACAGGTGCTGACAATATTGAAATGACACTGGCAACCAGTTAAAAATGGTAAAAAATTTACTCAACCTTTCTGTTGTGTGTCTGTATGTGCCACATGGAGCATGGAGAAGAGAAAGACCAGCAAACAATTGTATGAGGATCTGAGGAAAAACAAAATTGTGGAAAAGCATGGACAATCTCAAGGTTACAAGTCCACCTTCAGAGATCTTAATGTTCCTGTGACCACTACGCAACATTGTCAAGAAGTTTACAGCCCATGGCACTGTAGCTAATCTCCCTGGACGATTACAAAGATTACAATGAAGGTTTGTTCGAATAGTGGCTAAAGAACCTCGATCAAGCTGACCTTCAGGCACAGGGTACAACTATGTCAGCTTGCACTATATGTCGCCACCTGAATGAAAAGGGACGCCATTGTAGGAGACCCAAGAGGACCGCACTGCTGACACAGAAACATAAAAAAGCCAGATTGGAGTTTGCCAAAACTTACCCGAGGAAGCCAAAATCCTTTTGGGAGAATGTGCTGTGGACAGAGACAAAATTACAGCTTTTTGGTAAACAAAAAACAAAAAGCATTCTACGGTTTTCAAAAAAAGAAATAAGGCTTTTAAAGAAAAGAATACAGTCCCTACAGTGAAACATGGTGGAGGTTCACTGATGTTTTGGGGTTTCTTTTCTGCTTTAGGCACTGGATGTCTTGACCTTGTGCATGGAATTATGAAATCTGAAGACTACCAAAGAATTCTGGGGTGCAATGTAGCAGTGTCAGGGGTCATGGGTCTTACAGCACACATCAAATAGCACCCAGAAATGGTTTAAGACAAAGCGCTGGAGAGCACTAAACTGGCCAGAAATGAGTCTAGATCTAAATCCCATAGAGCACCTGTGGAGAGATCTCAAAACAGCAGTTCGCAAAAGAAAAGTGGTCCAAAAGTGTAAGAAACTCAATAATGGTTACAGGAAGCTAATGATTTCAGTTATTTTTTCCAAGGGGTGTGCTACCAAATATTAAATTGAGGGTGCCAATAATTTTGTCCAGTCCATTTTTGGAGTTTTGCATGGAAATGTGGCAGATTTGACTTTGTTTCTCTACTTTGTAGTGTCATACCAATACAAAACAAAAGAAATAAACATGAGAATGTGTAAACATTTGTAATTGCAACAATTTACTGGGCGAAGTGGTGCATTATCTGACAGAAATGCAGGGGGGGGTCATATTTTTGATCATGACTGTATATATCATGGAGTGGGGCATTTGTTACAAATCTCTCCTTACGAAACACCTGCACTAGCACGGGCTTTAAAGCATAATGCATTTAAGAAGTGACAGTCATAGGACAAATCTAATATGTTTGAAGACACTTATACATACGCTAGGGGTTGGAGATATAAATATCTAATATAACATTTTTTTTATAGCGTCAGGGCACCCGCTGTACATTACCTAATAAAAGGTTTAACCCCCTGATCACCCGGCGGGTGATATCAGTTAGATTTTAGTGTCAGTTAGGGTCTGCGTCGCCCCAGGCAGCGTCAGATTAGTTCCAGTAGCGCTAACACCTACGCACGATACACCTCCCTTAGTGGTATAGTGTCTGAACGGATCGATATATCTTTGATCGGATCAGAACTACATTAGCGTCCCCAATAGTTTAGGGTTCCCAAAAACGCAGAGTTAGCGGGATCAGCCCAGATTCCTGATAGCACCTGCATTTAGCCCCTCCGCCCAGCCCACCCAAGTGCAGTATCAATCGATCACTGTCACTTACAAAACATTAAGCGCATAACTGCAGCATTCGAAGAGTCAGGCCTGATCCCTGAGAATGCAAACAGTTTTTTTGGTAGCGTTTGAAACAGTCGCTGACAGTCAGGTGCTCTTTTTTGCTGTGAGTCTCACTAGTTGTCCAAGTAAATTTAGAGGCCAAAATGTCCAATCAAAGGTACACTGGTGAAGAGGCCTACACGTTTCTGAGCCTGACAGATGAGTGAAGAGGAACTTGCCCATCTGTCAGATTCAGGCTCAGAATACAAACCTGTAGACAGCAGCGGCACCCTGACAGATAGCTCTGACGACCGAGTAGTGGTCCCTGCCAAGGTCAGGTGTACCACACTCTGTTCTTTTGCTGTTGAGGTGTAAGAACCACAGGGCTCTCGTATGGAGCAGAGAGCCAGTACTAGTGCCGCTCATCCTTCTGGCGAACTGGCAAGCACCAGCGGCCTAGTACATCCTGGTTGTACATTCAGCACTGCAGTAACACTTGGTGACATGGTGAGTCCCATAAATGCAGTTCAAGCTGGTGAGGTGGCTAGCACAACTAGTGTCCCGCAGCCACCAAGAAGACAAACACAGGTTTGTTGAGCCCATAGTGCCCTTCCTGCTACATTTGCCAATCCAAATTGGGAGCCCACCACTTCTGCAGCACCCGTACTTACCACATTCACTGGCCAACCCGGAGTTCAGGTGGAAACAGATGGTTTTACGTCACTTGATTTTTATTCGCTGTTTTTCATGGAAGATCTCAATAGATCTATTGTGAACCAAAGCAGTTTATATGCTGGTCAATTCATCGCCTACTAATCCCCAGTTGACCCTTGCCAGAGATTGAAGACCTATTACAGTCTCCGAATTTAAGACCTTCCTGGGCCTATCCCTCCTCATGGGCATAACTAAAAAAAGTGAGTTGCGGTCAATATTGGTCCAATGACTGACCCAATTCACCATATGCCCGTGTTCTCTGCCTCCATGACCAAGACACGATACGAGCAGATCTTGCGGTTCATGCATTTCAATGACAATGAACTCTGTTGTCCTCGGGGTGACCTTGATCGGGTATCGGGGCACACCACCCCCATGAGAGTACATTAACTATTGTCATCTTGTATATTTTCTCTGTTTTTCTGATTTTGTCTCTATGCTGTATGGAATGATTTTTCTTAATTTTTTTTTTATACACCACATACTATAGACGCTTCTAAGTCTTTTTTAAAGTATAATATATAAATATTTTTTACTTGAACGGGTCTGGTGGTCTGTCAAAGTCCCAATCCAAGGAGGATTTTTTGTTCGATGATTGAATACGATCAGCTCCACAAAATTCAGCCCCTCGTAAAACACTTCAACCAGCAGTTTGCACTACTACTTTACTCCTGATCAAGTTGTCTGCGTTGAGTCTTAAAGCGGGGGTCCACCTATCTATCGTTTTTTGTTTTTTTTTTAGTTCATTCACAAACTTTTCTTCTCAGCATTACATACTCACATATTGTGTGTAATATGTCCGCCTGTGTCAGATTTCGTCGGAAAGAATAACTTATATTATTCACTGCAGGCGGTTTCCATCTTCATTGTGGGCATTTGAAGCCCACAAGCATTTATTTCCTGGATGCAGTGAATGCTGTGCTCCCAGCTTTCACCGCTCGTTCCCGCACATGCTCAGTGGCATCCTGGGAAGCCTGAGACTAGCTCCCAGGAGTCTGGGAGAGGCTAGAAACACGCCTACTCCCACGGGAGGAGAACCAAGAAGTGCAAAGAAGAATAGAAAAATAAAAGGTAATTACGGCGATTTAAATTTTTTTAAACAGCATGTCAGCATCTAGGCAAGGAAGAGAATACATACAGATATTGTTCAAAATTTGGGTGGAACCCCGCTTTAAGTTTTCTGGCCGCTTGCCATTCAGACAGTAACTTCCCAGCAAGTGTGCCAGATATGGGGTCAAGCTGTATAAGCTCTGTGACAGGGCAACAGGCTATACATATAGTTTTATGGTTTACGAGGGAAGAGATAGTTATGTAGAGCCAGAGAACTGCCCAGACTACATAGGGAGCGCTGGTAAGATTGTGTGGGACTTGGTGTCACCCTTATTCAGAAAGGGGTACCACTTGTATGTGGACAATTATTACACAAGCATGTCACTTTTTAGTCACTTGTTTGATCATGGAATTGGCGCATGTGGCACCGTGCGATCTAATCGTTGGGGCTCACCCCAGCGGCATGTAGATTCCCGTCTTAGGCTGAGGGAGAGAGCCTGCTTGAGATGTAATAATTTGCTCGCTGTGAAGTGGAGGGATAATAAGAATGTTTTTGTTCTGTCCTCCCTTCACGCAGACACAACAGTTCAAATTCAAACAGCGACTGGAGGGGTGGACCTCAACGACCAGTTGATGGCACCGTACCAAATAGCCCGTAAGGCCAGACGCTGGTATAAAAAAATAGGATTTTTTATAACAGCTTACCTGTAAAATCCTTTTCTTTCGATGGACATCACGGGACACAGAGCCACAGTAATAACTGATGGGTTATGTAGGTACCATTAGGTATTGGACACTGGTCACACCCTAATCAGGAAGTTCAACCCCCTATATAATCCCTCCCCTTACAGGGATACCTCAGCTTTGTAGCAAAGCAATATAAGTATTAGAAGAGGGGCGGGACATCTTTGTCCCGTGATGTCCATCGAAAGAAAAGGATTTTACAGGTAAGCTGTTATAAAAAATCCTATTTTCTTTCTCGGACATCACGGGAAACAGAGCCACAGTAATAACTGATGGGATGTCCCAAAGCAATGCCAACTGAGGGGGGGGGGGGGAATCACAACCAAGTAGGGTGCAATCAGACCTGAGGACCTTGTACCGCTGTCTGCAGCACACTATGCCCAAAGGCGATATCCTCATGTCTTCTTACATCCACCTGATAAAATCTGGTGAATGTGTGGACTGAATACCAGGTTGCGGCCTTGCAGATCTGAGCCATAGAGGTCTGGTGATGCACTGCCCAAGAAGCACTAATAGCCCTTGTGGAATGTGCCTTGATCTGAAACAGAGGAATCTTCTGTTTCAAACCGTAAGATTGAATAATTCTTTGTTGAAGCCATTTAGAAATGGTAGCTTTTGACGCTGTCTGTCCTTTATTGGGACCCTCTGGCAGCACGAACAAAACATCCGTTTTGCGAATCTGAGCAGTTGCTTCCAGATAGGTCTTGACTGCTCTTACTACATCCAAAGAATGCAGTGACCTCTCTTCCGGAGAACAGGGCTCTGGAAAAAAGGAAGGCAGAACAATGTCTTGGTTTAGATGAAAATCTGAAACCACCTTCGGTAAAAAATTAGGATGAGGGCGCAACAGCACTCTATCCTTGTGTACAATCAAATAAGGCTCTTTACAGGAAAGAGCTGCTAATTCTGATACTCTTCTAGCAGAAGAGATGGCTACCAGAAAAATTAGTTTTCTTGTCAGCAAGATCAAAGGAATCTGACGTATTGGTTCAAAAGGCTGTTTCTGTAACACCGACAGAACCAGGTTCAAGTCCCAGGGGTTTAGGGGCGCTTTAACTGGAGGATTAAGACGCATCACCCCCTGCATAAAGTTTTGGACCAAAGAATGCGAAGCAAGTGGCCGTTGAAACAATACTGATAAGGCCGAGACCTGGCCCTTGATGGTACTCAAGGCCAGCTTCATCTTTAATCCTAATTGTAGAAAATCAAGAATTCTACCTATGACATACTTTCTGGGATGCCAACCCCTGGATTCACACCAGGACACATAAGCTTTCCAGACTCTATGATAAATCACTCTGGAAGTTGGCTTCCTTGCATTGATCAAGGTAGATATGACAGGACCTGAAAGCCCACGACTCTTCAGAACATGGGTCTCAATAGCCAAACCATCAAATTTAGCGTTTGTAAGGCAGGATGGAACACTGGACCTTGGGATAACAGGTCTGGGCGTACCAGTAGGGTCCACGGGGAACCCACCGTCATCCTCACTATTTCTGCATACCAAGTCCTTCTGGGCCAAGCGGGGGCCACCAGAAGTACCGACTTCCTTTCCTGCCTGATCCTGCGAAGGAGTCGTGGCAGTAGCAGAATAGGCGGGAATGCATAAATCAGTGAGAACCGATGCCACGGAATCACCAACGCATCTGTCCCGCATGCAAGAGGATCCCTCGTCCTTGCCACAAATCTGTCTATCTTTTTGTTGAATCGGGATACAAAGAGATCTACATCCGGGACCCCCCATCTTTGGCATATGGCCCAAAAGACGTCGGGATGCAGAGACCATTCCTGTGGGAGGAACTGCTGGTGGCTTAGATAGTCCGCCTGCCAGTTCTCTATCCCTGGAATGAAAATTGCTGATATGCATGGCACATGCATCTCTGCCCAGACTAAGATCTGGTTCACCTCCTTTTGAGCCGCTCGGCTCCGGGTGCCTCCCTGATGATTGACCTAAGCCACTGCTGTGGCATTTTCGGACTGGATCCTGACCGGACACAACCCTGTAGCCTGATAGTCCAGGCTTTTAGGGCTAGGTATACCGCCCGGATCTCCAGAATGTTGATGGGTAAGGTCCTCTCGGTCTTGGACCATAGCCCCTGGATCGCAGACTGTTCCAGAACTGCTCCCCAACCTGACAGACTGGCATCTGTTGTTACCACCGTCCAGGTAACTGGTAGAAAGGATTTCCCCTTCTGCAGGTTTTCGGGTATGAGCCACCATTTGAGGCTCTGACACACCGCATGCGACAGGTACATCGGAAAGTCTAATGCCTGAACCTTCTTGTTCCAGGCCGACAGAATACTGTGTTGCAGTAGTCTTGAATGGAATTGAGCATAGGGAACTGCTTTGAATGAGGACACCATCTTTCCTAGCAGCCTCATACAAAGGTGGACAGAAGGCCCCTTCTTGGTCATGACTGTCAGAATCAGCTCCCTTAAAGCAGCAATCTTTGCCTGAGGAAGAAATACTTTCTCCTGGCTTGTATCTATGATCAGACCCAAATACTCCAGTCTTCTTACTGGTTTTAGGAAAGATTTTTCTAGGTTGAGGCTCCAACCTAGATGTTCCAGATACTTGACCGTGGTCCTCAAATTCCCGTTCAAGGAGGCTACCGACCGGTCTATCAAGAGCAGGTCGTCTAGGTATGCTATAACAGTTATACCCTGAGCCCTTAATCTGGCCAGAGGAGGAGCCAAGATCTTTGTGAACACTCGAGGTGCAGTGGCTATCCCGAAGGGCAGAGCCACAAACTGGAAATGGCGCCCTCCTAACTCGAAGCGTAGAAACTTCTGATGAGCAGGAAAAAAATGGGCACATGTAGATATGCATCTCTGATGTCTATCGATGCCAAAAATTCTCCTCCTTGTAGGATGGAGACTACTGTCCGAATTGATTCCATGCGGAAGGACTGAACCCTTAGGAATCGATTCAGATCCCTTAAATCCAGAATGGGTCTGACATGCCCATTTGGTTTTTGGACCGTAAAAAGGTTGGAATAGAAGCCCAATCCTTGATCCCTTGTGGGAACCACCATAATGACCTTTTGCGCCAAAAGTCGCTCTAACGCTAGAAGGAGCGGCTGCTTCTTTTCTGGGTCTCTGGGAACACTTGATCTGAGGAAACGAGGAGAGGGAAATTCTTGGAACTCCAGCCTGTACCCTAAGGTTACAGTGGAGATTACCCATCTGTCCTGGAAGTCCTCTGCCAGAGCCCTGAGAACTGCAGCAGTCTTCCCCCCACTGGAGCGAGTGGGGGCGCCCCTTCATGAAGAGGCCTTAGTGTCTTTTCTAGAAGACTTCTTCCCCCAGGACTTCTTTTGTCCCTGGGGTTGACTCTTGTTTATTGCCCCAGATGGAGGAGGCCGTCGTGACTGCCTGGAGGCTGCTGCCCCTGGCGCTGGGGAAAGAGTCCGTTTGAAAGAGGGACGCTTACTCTTCTTAACAGGTAAAAGAGTGCTTTTCCCACAAGAAATTCTCTTGATATAGTTATTCAAGTCTTCTCCAAGCAGCCTTGCACCACGAAAAGGAAACCCAGCCAAGAGCTTCTTACATGGTGCTTCGGCTGATCAATTTTTCAACCATAAGATTCTACGCATATGCACCAACCCAAGTGAAAGATGAGAGGTTTGCATGATAGAATCTCTGATGGAGTCAACAACATAACATAAAGCCGCTGGAAGGTTAGCAAACCCCTGGGCCTGTTGTTCAGGTAATACTTTGATGACCTGCTTAACATGGTCTCTTAAGTATTGACAGACTCTAATCGCTGCTACTGCAGGTTGAGCCACTGATCCTGCTAAGGAAAAAACATCCTTTAATAAGGATTCCATCTTTTTATCCACAGGATCCCTGAGCATCTGAGTGTTGTCTACAGGACAAGTCAGGCTACTATTAATAGAGGAAATGGCCGCATCAATGGCCGGCATTCCCCACATCTTAATACATTTTTATTCCATAGGATAAAGTGTTGAAAACCTTTTCGGCGGAAGAAATTGCTTATCTGGGTGATCCCACTCAGAATAAAGGAGCTTTTCAAGTAAACAATGAACAGGAAAAGCATGCGCTGTTTGAGAAGGTTTCAGCGACCCCAAAGAAGATGAAGATTCCTTAACAGATTCAGGTACGAGCAACTTAAATGTGGAGCAGACCAATCCAGTAAGGATCTGTACTAAGACTTTCTCCTCTTGGGAAGTCGCAGACGGTCCCTCTCCACTTGATTCCTCCGTAGAGGAATCATCCGTCCCATCCTGATCCTCTGAAAGGGATTCATCTCCTTTATCCCAGAGCTCCTCTGTCTGAGGGTCTTGGGAAACAGAGGAAGGCCTTCACTCTTACATTGAGTGAAGCTGTAATCACGGCCATTAATCTTTCCTCTAACCCAGAAATGGTTGAGGAAAAAACCTCTTGTGTAATGTATACAGGGGCTGAAGTGCCGGAAGCAGGTACAGCCCCTGACCCCAACGGCTCTCCCTGGCTAGCCATCCCTGGCCCCTCAGGGGGGGAGGGTGTAGCAGACAGGGGGTCCTCAGAACCTGACCAAGATCCCCTAGTGTCTCTGGCTCTGGGGTTACTTGAACCTCTTCTACCCATAGTGCAAAGCAACAAGGTGTGAGGTAACCAAAAATGAACACTGACTGCTGAGCGATGTAGTCCGGCAAAGCCCTGCTACCAAATGCCTAGTCTGGTGTTACCTTAGTAAATGCAGCCTAGGAGAATGCCTGTGTCCCACCTTACATGTGACTGTCAGCTCTGTGTCCCTCCAAGGCTCAGAGCACCTGTAAAGTGTGCTTTAAATAGCCATGCTTTCCGGCACTGTGGGCGTCTGAGCACGCTGATGCTGTGCTGACGCCCCCCCCCCCCCTCGTTTTTCGCAAAAACAAGCACTTCCCGCACAAGCCGACCCTTCCTGACAAGTATGGAGGAAGGCTTGGGGTGGAGGAAGAAAGGAGGAGGCCGGCAGTGATGGGGCCTGCATTGCAATAGCGGCCTGGCGGTGACAGTGCGGTGTAAAACCGCCTTACTGCACACCTGTAGCCTCACCCTAGCCTGGGAGGAAAATCCCAGATGAGAGAACCCC